>NC_054405.1:23805260-24107505 GCF_017976425.1 Toxotes jaculatrix | reverse complement strand
CCAAAATCAAAAACTTGAGCAGACCTCTGTAACAGAATATATGTTTCAGGATGTCAGTTTTCAGTCTTCTGTCAGTAAAATGTTAACAAACTGATAAGTCTGTTTCCTTCAGGGGTTAGTGAGGGGTTATTGTACACAGGTAAAAATCACTGCCGCTGATGAATATATATTTGTTTACCTGAGATAGATCCCAAAATAAGCTATAATAACTTGTATAGAAGAAGCCTGATAAGAGTAAAGTGTGCATATGCTAACATTGAGCATTTAAATGATTGAGTGTTTAAGCAGCCTGATTTTTGTTTATTTCAAGACAGAGTAAGGAATTAGATTTATTATTTTGGTTTCTTTACTTTGATTTAATTAATGCATCTTTTAAAAGCAAATTTTGTTTCATTAATTTGTTTATTTGTCCATTTGTCCATTTTTTTTTTCCCAGAAACAATGTAAATTTCAAGAATTTTTTGGATGGCACCCTTCAGACTGCATACAAAAACTATTTTTGCCCTGCTGTAATATGCTGTGAATTTACAGCTCATTTAAGCTGACGCCAAACTTGGCTGCCGCTTGTGCATTATCATCCATCAAAGGTTGGCTGGAGTGTCATTTTAAAGACTGCTGGTGCTGATTTCAAATCACAAACATCATGTTATAAAAACAAATAATACCTACCATGTCAGCGTACCTCAGGGTGTCAGATGAAGATCCCTTGTCAGTCAGTGTCATTGTCACCTAAACTGTTTACATGTGCCATCAAAGTGTGTATCAGCGTCAGCAGTTGCAGTCACTCAGTTTGCTGCTGATCTGAATTCTGAAGCTCAGCCCTTTTGGTTTCTAATCCCTCGAACGGGCCCTCACATGGCAGCAGCATCATAATGGGATTAGCATGTAATCCAGTCACTTCCCATATGAAGCAGACTGAGAGGGCAACGTCCACGCGCTCAGAAACACTGAGCCATTATTATGAACCACAGAGGGGCATTATCTGGAGACACTGCATATTAATGAGGCAGCTCAGGTCAGGCCTGTGCCCCTGTGTTGTACTGGCTGGTGGTCAGTTACTGTGAATGAGTGAAAGGAACACAGAATATCACAATACACAAAGTTAATCAGAACATCATAACCATCGAAATCAGGCAAACTTTAGTTGGTGTAACTTTGTAAAGCAAAACAGGGAAACATCTGAACATTACACCCACTTTTTGACGCTGTTCTCTTTCTATGTTCATACTGGCACCTGACTGTTATTGTAAGACACACTCAAAAAATTGTCAAGATCTTCCCTCAGCAAAAGTAAGTGGCCTAGTTCAAGTCCTGAAAAACAGCCCCAAACCAAAGGCATCTGGACTGTCCACATACTTTTGACCATATAGTGCACAAATTAAACCCAGAGCCACCAGAGGGCCCCCAAACTTGCAAATTAGTAATCGCTGTTATCAGGTGAAAACCTAAATTACTGTTAGTGCTGTTATTATCCAAAAGCATTTAACAGATACGCCAAAAGAAACACCCCAATCCACAGAAGAGTGTGTTGCTCTTCAAATTAATTAAAAATATGAAAATCAATGGTTTTACCCAACAGCACAAAAAATGTGTAGCCCTGTCTTCGCTTTTTAATGTAAGTAATATTAAATATCTAACCCTGTTACCTGTTTCTGTACAATTTAAACATACCCACTGAAAAGATCTATTCACTGCGCTCTCTCACAGCAGGGACAAGAGGCTACTTGAATATGAATAAGAATATGAATATGAATGTGTTAAAGCAAAAACTTTCAATGTGGGAAAAGACAGAAAGATGGGAGTGAATGGATGAAAAGGAAATAAATCTGCAGGCTAAAAGAAAAATACCCAAGTGTGAAATTCAGCAGTTCTGACTCTCTCTAAGGACGAGGACATGGACTGTGGCTCCTGCCGCTAGATGGAGATAAAGAGCCTGCTGTGTTCAAGCTGAGTGGAGCAGCCTGGAGTGGTGGTGGTGGTGGTGGGCAACTCTCTTGAGCTAAATGGCTTTAATTTTCTGGATGGGCCGAGCTCCCACTATTTCATTTTATAGAATATTAAAGTGTTTCATGAATAATTGATGAAAGGAAATCTCTATGAAAAGATCTGCTGGACTTTTAAAAACAGCAGAGGGGACTTCAGTTTCTCAAATCTGTGGGGTCAAAAATATTTTTTATACACAACAAATTTCAAATCCCCGTCAGCCTTCATCACAGCCCCCGAGCATCAGTGTGACCCTGTGTTAAACTGATCTAGTGTCAATTTATCACTCAGAGCTTGCAGGGTAGGGTTGACCTGTTAGTCAAGGGTCACTTGTTAACCAGTGATGTTGGATGGAGCATAGAGGAGCTCACACATCCACACACACACACACACACACACACACACACTGGATGATAAGACTGGAATTGAAAGAATCTGCATTCAGAACAGTTTCAGGTCAGACACACGAAGCTCTCACTGGAAGAATGTTCCCAAACGTTCCAGAGTTCAGTCAGGTAAGTTTAGATTTCTGTCCTTTGGGCTGTTTTTAGTCTTGAGAATAATTTAAAATAAATTATAAGAAATAAATTAAAATAATATGAGGCTGTTTTCATTTTATACTTTAATCACACAGCTAGAATAATATTAACACTATTTTGTTTTCCAGTACTGTACTGTGCAGGTCACCATTATTTACAAAAAGTATTTAAATGATTTATTTCTCTTTCCATTAATATACCAAATTGGTAATACCTTGTTATCATGTACGAGAAGGAATCAGTAACTGTTTTATTGGTACTTGATTCATTGTAAATGGATTAATTTCTTAACTCTGCACCTGTGTTTAATCATTCACATTAGCTTCAGGTGAGATGTGGTGTGATCCATGTCAGTTTGTCTTTACTGACCCAAGAGTTTCCCAAAATTGTCTTTAGTCCCATTGTAACTCTGTGGGCTAAGATTGTCTCAGCCTTAAGGTGCTTTTGGGAAACAGACTTCTGTTTTGTGAACTCCTTTATAACAGATAAATATACTGGAAGTCTCACATAATCTAAAAACAGTTGCCTGCTTTACAGGCCTGTAGAGACCTCTAGTGGTCAGTAGAAACAAAACTGTGCTGTTGTTGCAAAACTCAGTGAGATTTTACAATTAAAACCTAACAACAGCTTCAGAGTTATCTGCAGACAACCTCCACACGAAAACTCTGGTTTACAAGCTCATTCGCTCTTACTCACCTTCCCACAAACCTGCTCGATTTTAGGCCACGATTACATTATGCCCAAGTACAAAGACCACAACTGCTGTCTTCTCAGCTACATTTGAAAGTGAAGTATAAAGTATATTGTCACCACTTGACAGGATGTAGGCGGCTGTGGGACATTGTTAGAAAGCCTCTGTGTTCCCTCCTTTTGCAGCCAAATGGACCTTATGGGCATGACCAGCCTGCTAAATGCCAGGTTTGTACTGTGTGGTTTAAAACCACATAGGAATCCGGAGTACCAGCTGTAAAATGTGCTTCACTGTGTAATGTAAAATGAGGTTAGCGCTAGATAATATATTCTTGATAATAAAAATCATCATAAAGCTTAATCCTGCATTCATGAATTGTTTGGCTCCTTTGAGCAGCAGAAACTTGTAAATAGAAAATTAACATACTATCACCTTCAGGTGAGCAGGTAGTGTACAGAGGGGTGATCAGAGCGGGCTGATGGGAGCAGTGAGACCCAAAGCTGTGGACCATTAAACCAAATGAGGTAAAAGATGCTTAGATGCTCTGTAGAGCTGAGGGGAACTGCAGAGTTTGATGATAAGCCTCAGTGGGTTCATCATGAGAAACGTCTGTCAAATATACATACACACAGTAATTTAATCCACTGTTAATATAACAACATTCGTTAGTGCAACTTTAAGATTCAATGTGATCTGAACTGTAAAAAAAAAAAAAAAAAAAAAAGCTGTTACTTTAAGTCAAATGGCACAAGTTTTTCACCAGTCATTGTGAAATCTGACATAATAACGCATCCAGGGCAGGGAGCGGATCAGATCAGTGCAGTGCAGCAGCAGAGGTATTTGCTCTATTTCGCGGCACGGTCTGTCAAACTAGGGTCCTCCCAGGTGCAGACAAGCTGACCAATCCCGGCGATTTTAAAAGTCGACTTTGGGGTCCTCTGACCAATCGCAATCTTTTAAATCCAGCCGGAAAGGGCGAGGGGATCCATATGAATCGTCTTGGCCCCGCCCACAGTATCAGAGAAATTTAATGAATCGCCGACGCGTTTATTGCGGTTCACGTGTTGATAGTGGACATTTGGTGTAAACTGCTAGTTTGGATTCATCATCTCAGACACAGTATGGTTCAGACGAATCAAATCTACCTGTAAGATGTCCACAAGTTGCCTGCGGTCTGTCTCAATAGAACGCCCTCACCAAACTACCCTTTGAATATTCTCTATTTAGAGTTTACTCATTTATTGTCGTATGTATATAGCACTTTTATGTGAATTAAGATCTTATTATGAGACATTGGAAACCACTTTTGAATTCGGCATACGCAGACGGTTTAAAACAGCACTCAAATTGCGTAAATGTTTACTTCTGTAATTGCTACGCTAGATGTTTTCCGATTGAAGCTAGAACGTCGAAGACCGATAAAGAACACAAGGAGTCGCCCTTTAAATGTGGCATGTTACTGCGAAAAATGTTACCGTGTGAATTTTATTGACGCCGAATAAGAAGGTAGTACCAATAGTTGGAAATGGTTCTGAGTCATGGTTTGTGAGTCATGAGTTTTGACCGATGAGTGAGGGCGAGTTTAAATTCCCATACTTTCACACGGAGTACGTCACAGAGATGATCTAGAGTACTGAATGAACACTCATCTTTCCCACAGGAGGCTCTGCTTCCCAACCCCTTTGTTCAGTCTAGCCGGTGGGTTGAGTCAGAGGGAGGCTGTGCTAACCCAACAACCCCACACCACGGTGGGGAACCCGACAAGAGCCACAAGAGGCTGGAAAATAATATCTAGAGGTTATGCACGAGTCCAGAGCGGGGCTGTTGGCGTGTTAAATCAGAGCCAGGCAACAGAAAAGTTGGGTTTTGAGTGTTGCTGATGCTGCGTTTCATTTCGGAAACCGTCAGGACCCGTGCGCCAGTGGCCGGCTACTAAAACAACGACCCATGTCGATGATCTTCGCTCTTCGGTGGCTTCCGTATCTCTCGCCCTGCGAAATGAACCGGCAGGCTCCCCTCTAAGCTTTCGCCGGTCCGCTGCTGACACTGTGCAGTTGTTGCCATCATCCGCTGATCCACGCTGGCTCTCCCTTCAGTTTCTGCTCAGCATCCATATTTGCATCCCAGGGAGTGGCAACCACTAATCCCCCCTTATTCAGGCAAGAAATTGAAAGTTGGCCGGCTGTCGGACGCCCCCTCGGACGCTTTAATTTCACATAGGAAGGTGAGTATTTTCCCCCATTTATGTGCTTTTAATGCCGTTTTCGCTGGAAGGGACTCGGGGGTTTGAGTGAAGGGCAGTCTGGACCACGTTGTCGCAGTAGCTACAACAATGGATCAAACTGGCGTTGTGTTACATTTTGTTGAGGTGCGCATTATCATCCCATCGCTTTCATCCTGTTCTCAGTGAAATCAGGTGTCGACTGGAAAATTAAATCAGGCCTATACACACATATATGTAGAATATCCAAGGCTAAATCTCAGTAGTCGACCCTCAAAGGCCTAATTTTTGACTTTAGTCACAGCAAAACCATCAGCCTCGACAGGTTTAACAGGATTGATTGCTCTAAAATGAATATGCCCATTTTTTCATTTTCTGAATGTGAGGAAATAATATGGAAAATCATTAACTAGCTGTGCCTGAAATCTGTTTGCTCTCTCTCCTATTATCCAGTGTCTAGTTTCAAAGGCTCAGTCAGATGTGTGTTGTTTATTGTTGCCTATAACAGCATTATATTTTCTTAATGGTCTCTGAGCTGTGATTTGTAGGCCATGCTCCACTTGGGCACCGGCCTACATTGGCTTTCAGTCATATTAATACCCTGTGGAAATTGATAAGTTGACCGTGAAAGAATTCATGAAGAAGTGGGGTGTTATTAATAATGATAAATTTACTGTGACACATGTAATCCATAAAAACAATAAATGTCTTAATTAATATTAACATAATTCCAAATGAACAGTTGGGTTTCCAGGTGTTAAATAGTTAACCTGGATAAAACTAATATAGGAACTGTCGAAAACAGACTTAACAGAGGTAAATGTGACAACAAGGACTCAAGCAAACTCATGTCACCTTTGATGTGGAGGAGTTTCTCTGTGCTGCTACAGTGCTGGATTCATCATTAATGAGCTGAGGGCCCCCTGCCTTGCTGAAAGGCACTACAGAAGCAGCGTAGTAGTGGTTCTACACGGTGGGAAGAGAGCCTAGAGCTCATTAATTTTTGTTTCCACGTTTGGACTGCTGTAATGAGCAGCCAACAGAAATGTGAACATATTCGTAGCCAGAAATGAAGCCATAAGGCTCCATGTTTTTTTCCGCTGCTGTTACCAGTGAAGCCTCCTGCATTACTGGTGCCTGTTGGGAATGGCATGGTGAACTACATCTGACTCTAAAATGTAAACAAATCCCAATATGGTGCTTTGTTTATTATCAGTATAGTTACGTAGGAATGAAGACGAGACAAAAAATTGAAGCAGCATTAAAGAGTGAGAGAGTCACAGATGTACCCAGTGACTCCTTGTGGGGTCCTGACCCTGAGGTCGCTGCTGTTAGTTGACTATGGATCCATCTAAAGTATGCACAAAGTATAAAATATGGTCATTTCCAAGTAATAATAAGAATGTAAATTGCAAAAATGCTGTACACTTGCACATTTTTGCTTTACTATGAATAATCTTGTGAAAAAAAAACATTTGTCTGTTATTCTACATTGTCTCCTGCAGTCTGGTCTATTCATGAGGGGTTTGGAGGTTTGGTGACACACAAACATGAGCTTGAAGCATGCATCCTTTAAATCAGGCCTCTTTTTGTTTATTTGCCCATTACTCGGTTAATTGTTCCCATATGTGTGACCTATCCCGCCTTTCTCATCCCAACAGCTAAACATGGAGAGCGACAGCCACCACTCCCACATCTAGTGCCTGATCCACAAGCCTTCATCACCCAGGGAGGAGCTCTCAGGTCCCGGCCGTCTCCCTGCCACCTTAGAATGAATATGCTCAAGTCCAGTGGACTGAAAATCCCTGGCCGCGGGCCCAAGCATTCCAGCCCAGTGGGAAGGACCTCAGCGGGTGGAACATCCAGCCCTGTTGTCCCTAAAGACAGTAAGTTACTTCCTTCTCCTGAACCCATGGAAAAAAGAGGAATTTCTTTCTTTCAGTTGTTTCTTCTCATCCCCGGAAGTGGGTTTGACAATTTATTTGTATTACTGACTCACTAGCGCTCGGCTGCATTAGATTAGATAGCAAAGAAGCTGGGAAGTGTTTTCTTTAACTTCATCTTCCAGTGTATGTACAAAGGTCTCCAAAGCAGCCTTTTTGTGTGTTAGCTTCGGGATGGATGCCACATGCTCTCCATAGAAAATAATCTAATATTTATACAGAAAATATTAAATTATCATGTTTCAGCCAGAGAGATTCTAAATTCATTAGAATTTATCCGACTTGGCCAGATTTTGGTTCAGTTTTCTCTCTGTTGTGTAAAGAGTGGTAACTCTTGCGTGGTGATTTTGTTTCTTACAGAGATTTTTTGCATCTTTCAGCTCATTGTTTTGGTTTTATGGCCCAGAACATCAGCATATCAGCTTCCTAAGATGATCATATGTCAGTGTTATGTTAATAGCTCGTTGTTCAGCCTCACAGTGGCCATAAATCAGTAAATGCTGCTTTAAACGAAAAGAAATTCTTTGCTAAAAAGCGGAGAATTATAATCAAATATCGTGTTTGTTGAAGGAGACAGAGAAGAATACCACTTCAAGTATAAAAATATGTTTTATGACAGCAGCTCACAGCATCATCATCCAGTTAGAGGGAATACAAAAGTCCAAAAACACAATACAACTTTATTATGATGAAGATAAAAAGAGTGTGTGGAAAAGAATCAACCTTTAAAGGAAAAGTCTGGTGATTTTTTTTTTATTGCCGAACAAATCCAATAAAAAGACCGAAACCACTAATGAATTGATTCAACTGCTTTCTCTTTACCACAGAGTTTCACTGCTGCTCAGAACTATTAAAAACACATTGCTGAGCCACATCATTGCTCTGGGTGACATGTTCCTTCATTAGCACAAACATGTAGTTTATCTGGACTCAGTCCCGCCTTACAGCTGCTGAAAAACTGAGCACTGACTAAAATTAGACATTTCTGAAAAAACACTGTGAATCAAAATTACAACCCCTGCCTGCAAAATATAATCACAGCTGTTCTCACCCTTAAGCGCAGTCGCACTGTTTGTCCTTCCCTGTTTTAGCTCACATGACGGCCCCATCCCGCCATCGTCACACGCGCACGTTAGTTTTGTTTCTGCTAAATTACAGCTTCTCTCGCAGCTGAAGCGAAACGCGACAGAAGAATAGCCGGCCTTCTTTGGCTGATAGCACTCTTGTTTCTCATTAGCATCAGCATGTATGGGAGGCCTTTTATCAGCAGCAGCTACAAGTGTGTCATGGTTCACGATGACTGTGGAATTTCATGAGCGCGAAGGAAGAGAAAACACAGTTACAGCTGCGCAGGAAGTGTTTCCTTTACTGAATCTTACACTGTTTCTAATGACATTAGAGCACTGCAGTGTTTTTTAATATCATGTTACAGTAATGGTTTTAGTTTAACTGTCACAGGGGCGCCTGAGCTGTGTAGAATAGTATTAAAATCACTTGCAAGTGACTTCTGTCCTACTCAGTGTGTCTTCTACACGCTGTAAATGTTAAATTAAAGACAGTTCCTAAATGAAAAGGACTTTTAAACCCCAGAAATTTTAAAGTTTGTCATATCAAAGGCTTCATTGTTATTCTAACAACATGTTTGCAGCCAGTGAAATAATAATAATAAGACATGAACAAAATAGTGTTTTATGGAAGTGTTGATGCCTGTAAATCTGTGAGTAATCTTCAGCAATAATAAGCACATTCTGTTTGTTAAAACCAATTATAAGCATTTTGAAAGAGAGTTAAGCACAAGTTGCTCTCATTCATCTGTCTGACCTCATTTTTAGCCTGGGGGTCATTTTTGTGTCTCTCTGTGTGCTGGACGTCCATTACCGGCTCGAAAAGCTGATCCCTTAATGTTGCAGGCAGGACTGAGGCCTGTTGCCCAGGGCTCGTCAGCTGTTAGGTAGCTGTCCTTACGTGACGAGAGCTCATCTAAATCCTTGCTTGTGGTTTTAAACAGTTTGTTTCGACCATAAGTGAATTCATTAGTTTGCTCACATCCTGTTTATCCACAGAAGAAAATACACAAGCTGGATGGATGTAGCGTTGCTGTTGTATTTTCTGTCATTTTCACTCTTTTACAGGTATCTGTAATGATTTCATAAACATTTTATCCTGTTTTAGACACATTGCAGTTAAATTTGAAGATTTCTTTAATTGTCATTATTAATAGTAAGGAACCTAAAGTTTGCTATAAAACATTAATGGGATAACGGTGGGACAGGACTCAGTGAGGACATGGAGGGATACGTTTCCTGTCCCAGATAGTCTCTGCACTGACCTGGCCTCTTACTCCAGATCTCAGCCCCCTGTTTGTTGGTTTTAGCTGAGAAGACTGTGAGAAGGGGCCACTGTGTCGGAAGTTGGCAGAGTTTACTTTACTAAATTTAAAGAACTGTTTCAGCCTCTTGAGGAAGCTGTAGTCGAGGAGTGAATGGAGGAAAGTATCTGAGCCTTTCTCTAGCTGCTTTTGAAGTGAAAATAACGGAGCTGTGCCACCTCTCGTGATGCCACGTCTCCTGTGAACCTCTGAAGCTGGTTTCTCTACAGAAATAGCTCCTCTGTAGTTGTAGGCTGTTGCCTTTTTGGAGATGAACAGCTTTTTTCCCGTTTGCTTGACTCTGTAGTTCAGAGTTTTCCTGCTGTACATTCAGCACCTGTACTTACTGCACCTCAAATACCAATTTGTATTAATCCACCAGTTATTTGGTCCCTTCACAGTTTACAGATTGGACATATGGCACAGAGGGAGATGACATGCAACAAAGGTTCTGTTTGGACTAAAATCCAGGACATTCAGGGTACATTGATTGTAGACATCTAAATGCCTTGTTGTTCTTTAAACAGAGTGTTTTGCATATTGCTGCACAGTGTTTTAAACTTCATGCAACAGTCCTGTAAATCCAGTATAGCCATAAATCGTTAAAAAGTGGATTTCATGCTGTGTGTGTTACGTTCTGCGCATGTAAGACGTAACTCTTTAGGTGCTTATTGGCTAAATGTGTAAAATGATATTACATGAAAACACAGGACATTTGAAAGCAACAAAAAAAAAAAGTCAGAAACATTCAAGCTCAACCCCCTCCATCTGTTACCCTCTGTGCTGCACAGCCACACACAGCTGCCACAACCGCTGCTGGAGACAACAACACAATATCCGCCCTGACTAACTGATAAACCCCATTTAAAACAAAAAAAGAGAACAAGTCAGGGAGTGAATGTGATCGTCTTTGTGCAAAATGATCATAAATAAACAGAGTTAAAGAGGTGTGTGTGTGTCTGTGTGTAACCAAAACAGGGAGAGATGAGGGGATAATTGGGGGGAGGAGGAGGAGGGACGGGAGGAAGCTGTGGAGGTTTCATTGTGCAGAGCTGATGAATAGTGGGATTCAGATGGTGGAGGGAGGTGGCCAAACACAATAGTGAAAGTAAAGGCTGTGTTTCCAGTCTTGCTTTTGCCGAGGATCCTTTTACCCTCATTCTCCTGTTGCCTCAGCAACACAAATCATGGGTTAGCTCAGGTTTTAAATGCTACACAGGGTTTTGTTGGTCTGCATCACATGTTGCACTGGTTCAACCATTACACAAATAACTGTGCAATTAGTATTAAAAGTCATTTTTAATGTCCCTAAAGTGATTTGTGTAAATTTAATGTTACATGTTTTTATCCTTCATCATCGATCATCAGTCCAAATCTGTATTAATCGTCCAGGCCTGTGAACACTGTTATATTATATTGGCCAGTATGAGCTGATTGCAGCTGTATTGGCATCAGAATATGTTTACAAAATATCTTTATGTTTACAAAAATGAATATTGGCATCTCAGCCTCTGCTGCACTGATTTTTTTTTTTTTAATCTGTCCCTTTCGAGTCTCCGAACTTTATGAAAGTGCATTGCCAAATTGCTGGAATACTCTTTTATATCACACTAGTGAATAAGAGGAAATTGTGTCTGCTCACAGAATAGAATGAAATTGTAAAGATTTGTAAAGCACTGTATGATATGGTGTGAGGAGATGATATAGTTTATGCTAACGTTAAATAGATTTCTTGCCAATATCTCCTCAAAGTTCATCTGAATCAAAGTTTTAGTTTGATCCTAAGACTTTACTTTACAAAAAAACTCTTAATATTTGCTGCTTAAAGGCAAAATCAAGATAAATTGTGACCAGTCGTGATATTGGACCATGATCTTTTAAGCAAGAAGGTTCCTGAGACACATCTCTAAACCCTCTGTGGTGCTTTGGATAGATAACGTGATCCAGCTGTGATCCCAGCCACAGAAAACACTCTGCAATATGGGTCAAACACAGTTGACTTAAGGCCGATGCTGATGCCGTATGTCAGCATCCATTTTGACCCATTACGGATCAATGAGGGACCTGAGAGCTCCCATGCTGTGGTTGTCAGTATCTTTTATTTATCTGATATTTTTGTGTGAAATATAAAACAGCACAAAACGCAGCAAAGAATAAACTTTTTCCCTGATTCAGACAAAAGCTGAGTGGACTGTGCCTTTTAAAATGTCTCCTCGAAAATACTGCAGCAGATTCCCGTTGTGCATTTCATCTTTGAGATAATCACTCGGGACTGAGCAAACTTGTCAGCAACAATTTTCCCCGAAAGAAGCAACCACTGGAAGCGCCACATTTCTGAAATCTTTCAAACTGTAGTATCAAGTTAAAACCACTTTGAAGTTGCACTATTTGCATAAGTGCCCAGTGTGTCTCACATCACAGCATATGGGAGCAATTGGGGCAGAAAGCTCCACCACTGGGGCCCGCAGAGCCCCCGGCCCTCTCTCAGGGTGTCGGGGAGACAACCCTGGCACCAACCGTTCCTGCACAGACACATACACAGATAAACACAGACTTTTACTGGCAGTGCGGTGCAGTAGACCGCATGCTAATGGTGCCCTGCTCAGTTTACAGGCTGCTGTGGAAAAAACCAGAGATCCAGCTCATCTATGTGTCAAAGAGGCGATATCACAGGGCTGCATGGCAGGGTTAATCACCGGCACATCACAGATACCATCTCTCTGACCCACTTTTCAGGAGGAATTAGAGTAACGCCTAATCTTGCACGAACTGCACTGTTATCCAGGACGCTGCCACACAAGCAGTTTTTTTTTTTTTTTTTTGCCTGCATGACACGGTCAGACTGGATCAATGGTGTGAAGGCGATTCTTCTGGACTGTGAATGAGGATGTTCTCACAATGTACGCAGTGTTTACAACTTGACCCTCCAGTGAGGAGGGTTTTCAGCTGAGCGAGTGTGATTACAAAAAGAAGCATTGATTTGATTTCCACGCACACTTTGCATCACAGTTTTATTTCGGTAATGTTCATGTTCACTGTTACCTGCTTTGGTTTTTGTTATGTGAACACTTATGCATAATGTTTCTGTCTTTCTCCAGGCACTCCACTGAAGCCCACCACACCAACTAAAATCTCTGAAGAGGGCGATGATGTTTTGGGGGACTACACAGTGGGCGAACAGGTCTGGGTCAACGGCGTCAAACCTGGAGTTATCGCCTACCTAGGGGAGACCCAGTTTGCCCCGGGACAGTGGGCCGGCGTGATACTGAATGACCTAGTTGGCAAAAACGATGGTTCAGTGGGTGGCGTGCGCTACTTTGAGTGCCAGCCCCTCCAGGGCATCTTCACGCGACCCTCGAAGCTCACCCGACAGCCGGTCGGTGAGGGGAGCGACAGCCACTCCACTGACTCACTCTCTGCCCAGAATCAGACTCAGCAGGGCAGCAGTGGCGCCCCCCAAGGCCAGCGGGTGGTAGTGCCGCTCAGAGAGGGCCTGCTCAACAGCGCTGTGAAAACAGGCAACGAGTCGGGGTCCAACATGTCTGACAGCGGCTCAGTAAAGAAAGGTGGAGATAAAGACCTTCGAGTCGGAGATCGGGTTTTGGTGAGTAATTTTATTCTGGATAACAGAATGTTTTTCAGACTGGGTTCCCTCCAGTCATATAATCAGTGGAGTATCATTGAATTTTAAGAATTTTATTCCAAACAGGAAATGTCAGGAAAGTTTAAAAGATCTCTGACAGGGTAACATCAAAAGATGGAAGAAATGGCTCGTTTTGAGGTATTCAGCTGAATACATCAAACAAACATCAGTTGTGGGAACATTTGTTTATCAAAGTGCCATGATGGCAGCCTTCATAAGTTGTTCAGAACTTGTAGATTTGTGGTCTTGGAGATTTTTCTTCCGTCCATCTCTGTCTGCTCCTCCTTATCCTGTGCAGCGTTGGCAGGAGTGTGGGGAAGGGTTTCCTGGGTTGGGTGGGTGCTGGACGCTCTCCAGACACACATTAGACAGTAGGCATGGTGCGTCCTGGACAGGTGTCCAGTCTGTCACAGGACTAACACACACAGACAACCCATCACACCTGCGGGCAGTTTAGACAGTTGAGTTTCACCTGGCCCACGTGTCCCTGAGACTGAATAGTTTACAACAGACAAATTAAAATGTAGTAACGAGACCTGAGAACCAGAGCAGCCACACAACCAACACATGTAGAGAAGACAGCAACACAACAGAGTTAATCAAAACAATAACAAGAGTCATAAAAAAACATCAGAGTGGCTTTAAAATCCCGATGAAGGAATCTGGTTCGAGGGCAGTGTGCAGCACAGTCCATTTAACAGTTATTGGATCGTGTGTTGTAGATATGTACGGTAGTTTGGAAGCTTTAGTACCAGAAGACACTCATTTATAATATCCATATTATCAAATGTCCAGTATTTGTGTCCACCTGATGTTCGTGAATCCAATATTCACTCTCATCTTAGTTTGGTTTTGTTGCCCACCATCAGAGTTTGTAGGTTTATTTCCCAAAATGTTGAACTATTCCTTTAAACCATTGTAATTTAAAGAATAACATAATCCATAGTAGCTGAAAGTAGATGGTGCTTCAGAATCCCAGTGGATGGCTAATTACAAAATCATGCAGGCCTCAGTGAGGATGGATTGATGCAGTGTAATATGATGCGTGGTTGAAGCCCGCAGGGAAGTTCTGTCATTCCTTATTCTCAGCCGTCATCCAACCTCTGGTGAACCTTTGTCATTTAGCGTGTCCTTTCACAACAAAAGCTGTTCAACAGCGATTGTGTAGCACGTGTGCTAGTAAGTAAAGCTCTGCAGGAAGAATATTTGTCTTCTTTTTGCTTGTTGTCCCATTGGTGTGTACAGTGTTCTCTGCGTGGAGTTACTGGTCCCGGGTCACATTGCTTTCCATTTACTGATGGGCACAGGGGATAGTTACATCAGATCCCGTGCAGCTGGAAACGAGGAGCCCGAGGAGCCTTCCTACTGGTCAATATTGTAAATCACTCCGGATTACTTTCAGCACTTAAGAGAGGAGAGACCACTGCTGACACATTGATCAGGGAATCCATCTATTTCCTAAGCCTCTCCCATGTAATCTATCTTACTGCAGTGGCTTGGATGTGCTGCCATCCAGGGTTCTCACGCCCCAACCTCTGCTGCTGGAAACACAACACTGCCTCAGAAATTTTGTGAAATGAGCAAGTGAGAAACTCAGATTACGCAGCGTGGACACAAAGCGAAGACTATTTTTCTCCACTTGGATTTGAATATTGTGTGATAGTAGCAGGAGAAGGATTCACTGTATTCGCTCCCATTTTTCTTGGACTGGAGGTGTGTTTGACCACACAGTGCCTGGTCCCAGTCTTTTGCAGAGGAGCGATGTTGAACCAAGGACAAACTTGTGCTGATGCGTGTGTTCGTGACTAAATGGTGGTTGTCTGGAGACTGCCTCAAGACGAAGAATATTTCAAAAAAGAAGAAGAAATTTACTTCTTTTAGTTCCAAACAGAGAGACAACCTCAGAGGCTAAACACATGATTACTGTCTCCATTTGACTTGGCACCTTTTGACATCTTGCACACACAGGAAGCACAAAACTGCCTCTTCTCTGCGAGCTTTAGTATTTAACCAGAGGCCGTCTGTGCTTGAGTTTAGTGGAGGTTAAATGAGTCTTTCTTCCAGTGGGGTTGCATGTGATGTGGCTGGTGTTTATTAGGTTATCTTTAAAGACACTCAAATGGCCGCTAGTCAATTAAATCCTCCCTTCATGCAAGTATAATGTGTTTATATTAAAATCAACTGGGTATACGTGGAGTATGAAGGCTTTTATTTTGCAGGATAAGTGAAAAATTAAAATGTATGATATTACAACCCCAAAAAGGAATTAATCAGCTCCTTCCAAATTGAGTTTCATGCGTTATGAGCCATGTAAATGCAAAAACAAACCAAGATGCTAATTCACTTGTAAAAACTTCATTCAAAAGAAGCCTTAAATTATTAATGTTTAGTTTATGAAATGCAAAAAAAAAAAAACAGAAAAAATATTTATCACATTTTCCCAGAACGCAAGGTGATGACTCTAGATTTTTTCAATCAAAAGTCCAAAACCTGAAGTTATTAAGTTTATAAAATGATTAGAAATGACATGAAAAAAGCAAATACTCTTATTTAAGAAGCTGGAACCAGATTTTCTATTTTTTTAAAAATAGAGACACCTCTGGGATAACGCTTGAGATACTGATTTAACGTTTGTGGAACTGTTTTGTTTTGACCATCCATTGAATTCGGCTTTTAGATGAGATTGGTGACAACAGGAGCCAAGATGGGGGCTTTTGCTGACTGGCTGTCTGAGCGCTGCTGGTGTTTTGACACTGAGTCACTGAGACATCACACAGTCGCACAGACAGCAGACCATCTCAGTTTAACGTCAGGTGACACAGCAGCGTTTCTTGCCCTAGTTTCCTCTTCGGCCTCTGTGGTTTAAGAGACGGACCAGTCGGTGGAGGAGAGGAATATTAATTTGACAATAGAAAGCTGAGGAGTGACTCACCACACCCTTTCTTTGTTTGCTCTTGTATTGGGTTCCATGTTAAATCCAGTGGACTCTTGCATGTATTTATGACTAAGACCTGGAGCTAAATGTAAATAAATGTTTGGTATGAAATGTTTAGCTGTAAATAAGAGCAGATGTAGTGCGAAAACATCTGCTGCTCTTTGCAGTTTCCCACATTCTCTACATTCTGCACATTCATTTAGCAGCTGCCTGGAAATGGGATTAAAGTAATGTCATTAGAGAAACCCTTAAATGTTATATATCAAAAGTAGATATGCTGGTGAATAAAGGAAGGTAGTTGGGGGATTATAAATGAATGAAGGGAAAAAAATGTTCTTTGGATTTTAAAGAATGGTCAGTGAAATCAAATATAATCAATCAGTGACAAATTGAAGTAAAACAAGGTCTTATGAGGTTTGTCAGGTCTGGCTGTAGTGTCCTGTCTTGCCTTGGTTTGGTGTTTGACTTCTATGATGGTAGCTGTGCCTCTTAATTGTTTTAGGAAATGGTGAACAGTGGGATGTTTGCACATGTCGATGAGTGTTTGTGTCTCATACATGTGGTCGCCATGTGTGAAAGACGTTCAGCAGCTGGATGAGTCGGTTTTGAATTCTGGCAGAGTCTGTGGGTTTCAGACTGTCTTCCAAACAGGAAACTGACTGTTCCTGACTGGGAAGGTGTGACGAGTGCCGATGTGGCAGCCTAAACATATCTACGAGGGCTCAGAGTTCATTTTCTTGAGATAACTTTGTCGAAATACTTGCTGATTCACACAAAAATGAAATGTACAGTTTCAAATAACCTTACAGTCTTAAAACGAGTTTACCTGTCGTTTTGTTCATTGTCTCTCTTGTGCTTTAGTGAAATGCTGAAGTCAAGAATTTGCTCGTACAACTTCACATTTTAATTAAACAAGGTATGTGAAGTCAACACTTTGTGCTGTAAGAACTTTATCAGCATTGTTCTATATTGAGTGACAAAGTGATTCACCAAAAAAGGTTGATTATAATAATATTCTGCTCATCTTTAATGTAGCTCTTCATCCAGTCCTGTGACCTCGGGTTGTCACTGTGTATCTCCTGTATTTCTAATGATTTACACCCTGCACTGTCTGCAAAAGACAGATCATATCACGACAGCCTGACAGGTAAATTAGAGGGCTGCTAATACCTTCACATTTCGCCCTGTGTGTCCGTGATTCATTGGTGTTGGCATGCAGCATGCTGGGAAATATGAAGAGAAGTGTCACAAGTGCATAGTTTGCCGAGCAGACTCCGGCTCAGCGCAGGAGTTGGCAGAGAAGCATATCACGGCTGAGCAGGCCTGTTCAGCTGTGACATACACTGCGTTAATTAGTATTAAGTGTCCCAGCAAGATGTGACAGTGAGACAGCGTGCACAATATCCTGATAGTGAAGTGGTTAAACAGAGTTCGGCCGTCATCAATGACCTCTGCCATGTATGTTGGTGGTATGTTGGAACTCAGTGGAGGGATGGAGCATAGTCATCATAATGACGATAATAATTTTTTAAACGTTTTAATATGAAATAATAATGATTGTTTCACAGTTAAAACACAGCAGCAACATTATGATCTCTGTTGTATGCTCTGTGTCGGGGTCGAGCTAGTCGGGTCGGACTCGGGGACTGTCGTGTGGTGGATGTAGCTGCCGCTTAGCTTGTTAGCCTAGCTGATTAGCCTTAGGCTAGCTCGGTTGCTCCGAGCTAAGTGGCCCGGTTTTCGAGCGGCTGACCCCAGGTGACCCGTAGAGTAACCACCTCTTCGCCAAATATGGAAAGTGCGCTTCCTTGAAAATCCAAGATGGCGCAGCTCAAATGCCCATGGTTTGGTCACAAAACCGACTCCCCGAAACCAATGGGTTATGTCACGGGTGCTACGTCCATGTTTTATACAGTCTATGGTTTATGGCAGAACGATTTATGGTTTTCTGATCGAAATTGCGATTTCAAAAAACGCGATCATGTGACCGCCAAAGCTGCGGTTCTTCCCAGTGCTCCTGACTGACCCAGGACCTGTCAACTATTTTACACATACCTGCCGTCTACCTGCCGAGCTCACCAATCAGAGGCGGCGTGCTGCTCGCGGACAGGTCGGGCTAACGCAATCAGTGTAACCTGCTCCACCTGCTGCTTCATTTGTGAAGTGGCTTCAGCTGGAGCAGAAGTTACGGGATTTAATCCCCAAGAAAAACAGCACGTCGCTCATTTGGGAGTATTTCGGGTTTGAGGCTGTAGACGTGCTCCACAGGTATTTGCATGACGAAAAAGTCCGGTGAAAAGTCTGAAACTGATGCTCAGGCCCGGAGCAGCAAACAGACAACAACTACAGCATCTTTTGCCAGCGTAACACACCGGGAGTAACTTAACACAGTTCAGGATTTTTTTTTACTCGACAGTCAAAGATGGCTCTTTTAGTTCTTCATTTGTCCAGCCCTACTCCTGTTCCTCTGGTAGTCCACCACAAACACACTGGTTTTGCTGAATGAGCTTCAGGTGATTGTTGTTGGACCATGTGATGAAGCCGCACAGTGAAGGCAGCATGTGTCTCACTGGAATCAACTATGCTGTCACATCTAATTTGAGAATGGTACCTTAAGATGTCACCAAGAGACGGGCAACAACTAATTTAATTAAAAATCAAGATTAATTATATTTTTCACAACAGATTAATGTAATGCATTTATTTTTTTCCCTCTCTGTGTTCCTCATTGAAAAATATTCACAGGTCTTTTCTCTCTGCTGTCTCCAGGTTGGAGGCTCAAAGATGGGAGTCATACGTTATATGGGAGAGACAGACTTCGCCAAGGGTGAATGGTGTGGGGTTGAGCTAGATGAGCCCCTGGGGAAGAACGATGGTGCAGTCGCTGGTACAAGGTACACACACACACATACACACACACACACACACACGTTTGGTATGCTTCAAGCTCCCCAAATTCCTTAGCTTTTTCCCCTAAAAGGAAATTGAGGGGAAGACTGTGGGACCTCTAGGTCAGAGCTGGTCTGCACTGTTGGCTGGTCACGTTTATCGTTTGTATGATTTGCATTTATTCACCTTCCAGAATTCACACACATTCTTCTTCATAGTCCGCCAACATTTCTCTCCCATCAGTTTTGGAAAACTGTTTAAAAAGGGTGAAATACTGAAGGTTTTCACACTGCTCCGGAGCGCTGCTTGAAATTTAGTGCCAACGGACAAAAATGGAAAAAGGTTGTGTTCGTAGCCCAGTCACTGACACGTTCTTCATGTCAAGTGTCAAGTCCAAATCCAGATGCACCTTCTTTTAATGCTAAAGGTTTGGTTTAATGGTTCCAAGGGTTCTAACCTTACCTGGTATGATTCTCAAACAGTGAAGGATTCACAGTTTATTTGTCCAAGTTTATGAAGACTTAAGAATAACAGCAGGGAGACGCGGATCCCGTGAACTGTGAAACCTAAATACAAGCACACGTCTTTATATTAGAGCAGAGGTGTCCAAGCTGTTCCACAGAGGACCGTGTGGCTGCAGGTCTGAAGCTGAGGTATTTTCAGATTTCAGACTATAATTACTTTTACTGCCAGTGAAAGTACCCAGTAAATTATTTGAATACCCCAGTCAAAAACAAAGGGACACTCTATAAAAAAAAAAAAAAAAAAAAAAAAAACAGATTTTTTTTTTTTTTTTATTGGTAACACTCCTGTAAAGCAGATCTGTGTTCAGTTCTTAGCAAAGTCCTCTCTCCCTCCTACAGATACTTTCAGTGTCTTCCCAAGTTTGGCCTGTTTGCTCCGATCCACAAGGTGATCCGCATCGGCTTCCCCTCCACCAGCCCGGCCAAGGCTAAGAAGAGCAAGCGGGTGGCCATGGGGGTTTCCTCTCTGGCCCACAGCCCCAGCAGCTCCTCCATCAGTTCAGTCAGCTCGGTGGCCTCCTCCGTGGGTGGACGACCGAGCCGAGCTGGACTGGTAAGATGACTGCAATGCGCTTCAAATACACACCGAGAGCAGAGGGGCTGTTCATACAGAGTGGGATGAGCTGTTTAATGGAATCATTCCGCAGAGTTACATCAGGAGGTCGACACCACCGTCGTGTCTGTACACTAATCATGAGGCCACAGCAGGTCGCGTCGTCACCAGTGCCAGAGGACGAGCTTTAGAGGAGCTGGTGGACAGATTTGGACAAAACCAGGCTGTTTTTCTCTGTTTCCTGCTGGTTGTAGATTCTTATTGGTATGGTACAGACATGACAGTGGTGCTGATGTTCTCATCTAACTCTTTGCAAGAAAGTGAATAAGCGTTTTTTCCCCCAAAATTATTCCTTTGAAGTAGGTAAGTGAGTAAGTAAACTTTATTTCTATAGCTCCAGAGTTACAAGGTGCTATTTCTGTGTGTGATAACAGTTGAATGTTAGAATTTTTATTTTGTGAAACATTATGTGACATCTTCAGGCAGGGGGCTGATGAATAGGCTCATTGTATTGGAATACTCTCTGACCTGCTGAGTAGTAAATAATTTGCATTTGGTTACCGTGCAGTTTGAGGCTCTGATTCACTGACTTTGCATTTTGCTCATGTGTGACAAATCTGCACAGCTGCAGCTGAATGAGATCTCAAATAGCTCGTTTCATCGCACTGTGTCTTTAAGACTAATATCCCCGGTGATGGTTGGCAGCAAACTTAAACGAATGGGACATCAGGATATCTCACATTGATTTTTAGCTCCTGGTTGTGAGCCAGATCTTGGGTGGAGAACACTCCCCTTTACTTTCCTTAATTGTTGGCAGCAGCATCTGACGGCACTGAAAGCAGCCTTTGTGAATTATCAGCCTGATCACGCAGCACAGAATATTCTGACTTACTGTCATTCCTAAAGATCTTGTACTATAATTGTACCGGGATCAGTTTTTATTGGTAGCGGCAGGAATGGAGGCGCTGTGCCTAATTTGCAGGCACAGAAACGGAGGTTTACACAAGGACCTCAGGCACAGACGAGCTTCAGACAGTCAGGTACTGCATTTATAACCATGAAAATAAAGATACTGAAATATTAATAAAAACAGTCAGCAGTTCTTGCTGCTGCATATGA
Source organism: Toxotes jaculatrix (assembly GCF_017976425.1). NCBI lineage: Eukaryota > Metazoa > Chordata > Actinopteri > Toxotidae > Toxotes > Toxotes jaculatrix. The sequence continues at coordinate 24,086,097 of NC_054405.1, read as the reverse complement.
GAGTGGCGCCTATACAGAAGCAGGAATTCATTACTTCAGTGACCGTGTGTTTCATATTATGAGCAGCTTTTGTCTTCTCAGGTCAGTGTCCTCATGTATGAACCTGAAAATATACAAACAAAAAAAATGCAAATGCTGGATATTTTTTTTGTGAAATGTTCTATTTATACACAGTAAAATCCCCTGACCTGAACTTGTTATAGGTTGGGCAGCAATCCTTTCAAAGAGCGCACTCTAGTGGTCAAAGAAAACATTGCAGCTTTCATTACAAATTTGATGCTTGTGTTTTTGAGCTGATGATTTCCCAAACAGTCAAATGTTCTCCGAGAGGATAAAAGGAAAGCACACTTTAGACCAAGTTTGTGAAATATTTTATAGAATTATAATTTAGCAACACGTTTCACTTCATTGTTCTGGATCCCCCTCCTGTTAGGATGGGGAAGCTACAGAATACAGAAGGCTGGGTATTTCTATTTTTGGTATGTATCAGTATTTATTAATTTCAGGCCTAGCTTTCTGAGGGATAACAAACTTTGCCTTTTCATGACCATGAAATAATTCATCTGTGATCACATAAAAACCAAGTGTCGCCATGTCAGGTTCATAAGACAGTTATTTTCATGATCATGAAACTGGTTTTGACCTAAAGTCTCCTCACAATTATAAAAAATGACTTGGAGATCACAAAAAACCCGAAGCCTCTCATGTGGAGATCATAGAATCACAGTTTTCCCATGAATGTTAAATAAATATATTATCTTTGAGAAAATAAAGAGGAATATATATATATATATCGACTATCGACAACGCTGTTTGAAACTCAGACAACATGATTTACTTGTGTCCAAACTTAATCGATTCAGTCTAATCTGTCCATAACCCTCTGTGCATCAGTGTCTCTCCAAGTCTTCCTGCCTTCTCGGATTCTTGGACGTCCTCTCACCCGTTAAATATTCATCCTTTCCTCGGCACACATTTCCTCACGCGTTATGCTCTTTCCTTCTTAAGCTGACAGAAACATCATCCCGCTACGCCCGGAAGATTTCCGGCACCACAGCGCTCCAGGAAGCCCTGAAGGAGAAGCAGCAGCACATCGAGCAGCTGCTGGCCGAGAGGGACCTCGAGCGGGCCGAGGTGGCCAAGGCCACCAGCCACATCTGCGAGGTGGAGAAGGAGCTGAGCGTCCTCAAGACGCAGCACATGCAGGTACGTAACAGATAAAGTGATCGTCTGTCAGGGGAAACCAGGAGCCAAGAGCAGAGTTATTGCATTGTATAAACTCTCTTGCCTTTTCCCCTTTCTTTTTAATGTTCACAGTATGTAACAGAGAACGAGAGCACCCTCCAGCAAGTCAAAGCCTTGTTGGCCAGCACACAGAAGGATAAGCTGGAATTGGCTAATCAGCTTGAGGAAGAGAAAAGGTAATATCACTCAAATATCACTCAAATGTCACTTGTGCTACTTGAGGCCTCTGGTGTGACAGTGCTGGTTCCTAAATCTAAGGAAGCATCCGCAGGACTTGTCCTCCAATGAGTGTACAATAAATTATAATTTTGGTGTCAAGTGTAAAGTTTAGAAAAATTAATATACAGTATGTGTGTAATTATTTTTTGCACATGAAGGGAACGTTCTCTGTGATCTCACCACATTTATTGTTTTATTTACAGGAAAGTGGAGGATCTCCAATTCAGAGTGGAGGAGGAATCCATCACCAAAGGAGACCTGGAGGTATTTACCAGCGTGATTAACAAATATGAACCATCAATAACTCAATATGTGTGTTTCCTCATACTGATTTACAGTGTGTCCTTTAATATCTCAGTTTTTCATGCTGTATAACAAAGACAGCACCGTCAGCATAATGAAAACCTTGGAGATCAAAACAAAAAGGGAAATTTCTCATGGGTTCACACATGCAGAAGAGATGATAATGTGTTTGGGAAGATGGTTCAGCAGGGACGATGATCTGGACTAGAACCCCTCCAAACAGGTGATTGGCGGTTTCCCCGCTCACTGTGCGGTCTGCTCGGCTGCTTACCCCAGCAGCACCGACGTTTCCTGAAAAGCGTGCAGCGGCTTTCAGCTGCAGCGTTTTTTGGGGACAGAAGTCAAACAAAAATGTGAGGATTTAAAAACCATGAACACGTTGCTGACTTCAGTGAATGTGTGACTCGTATCTAATTTTAAGGTAGGCAGAAAAGTCTGAAATCCATTAGATAAAGGATAAAGGAATCCAGCCTCTCTCCTGTCTATCCTTTGAGAAAGAAGCTGAATGGATGGTAAATCTAATTTGTTCACTTTTGAATATACTTCTGGCTGTCCCTGTACTTAGCCTTCAGATGTTTGCACCAAAAAGCCCGTTTTTGGTTGCACATTCTGTGGCGTGGCGACTGGAGTGCTCAAAAAAGTTTTAGACAAAAGGCTGTAGACGACAGGCAGAAGGATTATAGGTGACTGAAATAATATTTCATAATGTTCCAGCCCTGCATGGAGGCAGTGAATCAAAATAAACTACCATGACCAAAAAGTTTTCCTTCCCCTGTCCTTAAATGAAAAATGCACTTTCTCTGCAAGTGCAGTCTCACAAACTATTTTCGATGGGGTCTGACTTAGCCCTCTAGCCTCTTCTCCTCAAATCTTCCCATCATATGATCAGCTCAGTTCTGCGCAGTGCTGCTGTCTACATAGCTGACCTTTCATCATCTGTTCACAGTTGTTCTGATCTCAATCGTTCCCCTCCGATCTTTATGGGTCTCTTTCTCTATGAGTCTTTTTTTCCCCTTTCTGTCTTTCTCTTTGTCTCTTTCTGTAGACACAGACGAAATTGGAACATGCCCATATTCGTCAGCTTGAGCAGAGCCTGCTCCTCGAAAAGTCGAGAGCAGAGACACTTCAGAAAGAATTAGAGAGGAGGAGGGTAAAAAAGCACGAGCCCTTTGCCTGTAGCCACTGTCCTGTGTGCTTCTGCACCCGTTTGCTTCTTTGTTGATGGTGGCATAATGCACGAGCTGCACAGGTCAAAGTCGTAGTCCACCTGTCTTCGGTGTCCATAATTTACATCAAATCAAACTAGAGCCATACTAATGATAGTTATTTAAAATCAATTGATCATTATTTATTTATTCCCTTGTGTGAGGGTCGAAACATGTAAAACACATATTTATATTGACTTGATCTGCTCCTCCCTCTCCCTCGTTCTGTCAGTCATATCATGAACCACAGCTACGATGCCTCCTCACTCGTGACCCAGAGCCTCCCCTGAGAGAAAGGAAGCACACTCTCGGTCGTGGCTCTCAGCTGCTTGAGCTTTTCACATCTTCTGTTGCTGGAGCTGGTGTTCATGTTTCTTTTAAATTGTGATTTATTTTTTTTAATTTAGATGTTGGCGTTTGGATCAGTTGCCAGCTGCACTTTAAGATGTCGGGACATGACATTTGACAGAATACTCTTTCACAGTGGATAAATCTCCCTGAGCTCCATGCTTATTCTTGAGCAGTTATATAATTAGTAACACATGAGAAATCGCTAAATTGTTGATGGGATTCATCACTGGTTCTCAGATGAATGTTTCAAGGCAAATCCTCGTGATAATGCCCGTTTACAATCATTAGTTAAGTGTAGCAAAGGACGTCCTTTACACCGCTTTGACATGCAGTGCTGCACTTCAGACAGAATGTCTCTTCAATAATAGACAATGGTGTCACAAATCAAAGCGTACAAGCTTGTGCTTTCAGTTTTCAGGCATCAAAAGATAACAAAACACTTTGAAATGCTGGATTCCTGTATGCAGTAAGGTCTGCTTCTGCCAACAGGGAAGATGCACTCATGATGCAGTATCCTTGAGGTTGGGTAAGAAAACCAAGGTGAAAAAGAGATTTGATCTTGTTTTGGCTTTGATCCGCCGCTGAGCTATCTCAATTCTTGACTTCAAATCGACTTCAGATGCCGTCAAGGGCATTAACCTTGCATAGACCCTTTTTTTTCTCTTTTACTCCTGTGTGTGTTGTGCTGTAATCTGAATGCTATTCAGGCAACATTTCTGAGGTCTGGTAGATTGTTTTCCCAGATGGTTGAAATTAAAATCTGTGCGCTGTGCAGCAGGTCCTCCTTCTTAATCTCCTTTTTTTGTTTTGATTGGATACGAATGTGTGGAGGACGTTTGCAGTTGTGTGTGTGTGCAGTGTCACCGTGTGGAGGTTTGCTGTCGGCTTTATTATATTTGCTTGGCTGCTTCTAGATGATCAGAGAATGGCTGTGCTCTCCTCTCATCTTCCACTTCTTTGCACATACAGTGAGCTGCACAAATATTTGGACAGAGACACGTTGATCTTTTGGCTCCTGAGTTTTATCACTTTGGATGGAAATGATACAAAGACTTCAGCATATTTAGCGCAGACTCTCAGCTTGAGGACAGCAGTATCATAAAATGACTGTGTTTTTTTTTTTTTGATCTTTGAAACACTCGCTTGCTCGTGCTGCCAGTTTTCAAATGCTCTAAAATGATGGCCAAGTGTACCTTTGCTAGAAGAGGGATGCTGGAATACATCAGCCGGATTTGAAATGCATAATTCAGAAGAGCTTAAAGCTGCACCAATCAGTATTTTCATATTAACAAAAGATTAAATGAATATGTACTCATGTGGCTGTCAGTCTTTGTATCATCTTGCATCTAAGGAGTTCAGCAGGAAGCCAAAGTGTGAGACAACGTGTTGCTGTCCACACACTTAACATAATTATTCTGTGTTGTATTTTCCACTGGAATGCACTTGACCGTCTCCAATCCTTGCAAGGACCTTCAGGGGCTTCTCCTCCCTTTGATTTGCCCTTTTTCTTGAGGCCTAATTCTGCTGCTTAAATCAGTGTCACCTTTTCTTTGGAATGACATTGTTCTGTTGCAGGATCTCCCACCTGTTACGGCAATAAGGTCATTCTTCTGAAAGGCTGACATCTTTCTGCTGTGGTGATAACGAGAATAACTTTTAACAGCAGTGATGGGTGTTGCTGTTTTTCTCATCAGCAAACGACGGTTGAGGAGCAGAGTCGCATCATGCAACTGGAGGAAGAGCTCACCTTCAAAAAGGCCGAGATCAAGAACCTCCAGGCTCAACTCCGAGGGTCTGACTCCAGCTCGCAGCAGGCCAACGACAGCGACGCAGCCGCCGGGTCCGACGCCCAGCCGGAGACCGCCCTCCTGCGCGAGCAGCTGCTGTTGGCGGGCCGCGAGCACTACAAGGAGAGCAGCGAGCTTAAAGAGAAGTACGAGACGGCGTTAGCAGCAAGCCAGCAGGAGATAGACTCTCTGAAGGCAGTGGTGGATAAACAGAACCAGGAGATCAATGAGATGAAGCTGAAAGTCCAACAGGCCACTAAGGAAAACATGGAAATGATGGACACCTGGAAGGTATTCTGCTGTTTTCATTTTAATCCAGTACAAACTGTTCGAAGAACTTCAGCAAGAGCAGTGGACTTATTTCAGTGGCTCACAGCGGAGGAGTCATGGAAGTGCGTGTGCTGAACTGGCAAGATGTTTTAAATGCAGAGAGCAATAAATTTGGACTTACCTTCTCAAATTTGACAGTTTTCATGCTGACATATTCTGTGAGGATTAAGAGGATTCAGGGTCTCTCACAAAATTTTGTCGGTAGCAGAGTAGAAAAGCAAAAGCCTAGAAAAGATGGATTTTTACCAAGGAAAACGAAGCAAGTATGAAAAAGCTTTTGATGCCACTAGTGCAACCAGATAATTCCTCTTGTTTTTTCCTCTGCAGGCTAAATTTGAGGCTTTAGTGAGCGACCACCAGCGATCCTTGGAGGAGCTGAAGGCCACGTTGAGCACTGACCATGCGACTCCAGAGGGCCAAGAGCAGGATGCCCAGGAGCTGAGAGCCACTCTGGAGAGTCTGAAGATGGAGCACCAGCTGGAGGTGGAGAATCTCAAGGCCAAACACAAGATTGAAGCTGCAGTTCTGACCAAGGAACGCGAGGACCTCTGCACTCGTCTTCAGGAGGCCAAAGACCAGCTGGCCAAGGGCAACCAGTCGTGGAGGGCCGAGGTGGAGGCCAAAAGCGGGAAGCAGGCCCTGGAGGAGGCAACTGATAAGCTGCAGCAGGCGGAGCAGAGGCTGGCAGAGATGGAGAAGCTTCAGACGGAGCAGAATAAAAGCACAGAGGAGCTGAGAGAGAGACTGGAGCTGTCAGAGAAGAAGATGATGGACTACCAAGCCCTGCAGAAAGCCCAGGCCGAGAGCCAGGAGGAGATCCAGAAACTGGAGGAGAAGCTGAGGGTCACGGCGAACCAGCTCCAGGCCATCCAGGCGGACCGCTACACATCCCATGATGCAAATGTGGGTGGCTGAGGAGGAGGGCTAAGTAACAAGCTAGAAATCCCACACCTGCAGTCATTTGATGATGTTTTGATTACTGACATACTGACTTTGTTCTAATTTCAGCTAAACTCTCTTTAACTTGCTCCTTTTTCAGGTGATAGAGGATAATGAAATTTCAGATGAGAAGATGAAGCTAAAACAGAATATCGAAGGTATAAAAGTCCATTTACTTGATTATTAACTACATTTCCAGAAAAAACACACACACACTCACACAGAGTTAGACGACAGCCAGCAGCCAGTTAGCTTAGCACCGCATGAAGAGTGGAAACAGGAAGAAGCCTGGCTCTGGCTCTCCAGCAGAGACACAGAAAATAGTCCAGCTCGTAACCTGCATCAGTGTGTGTCTCTCTCTGGTTTGTGGACAATTAATGTTGTTTTGTTTTCAGAAACAATGGAGAAGCTGTTGAAAAGGGAAAAAGAGGTCTCGACTCTCACTTCTCAGGTCGAAGCCCTCAAATCACAGATTGGAGGTAAATTTTTCTTGCAGGTTTTATATGAAGCAAAATCACTAAAGATGTGAATCTGTCGAGGGATCATATCTTTTTTTTTGTTGTTTTTTTTTTTTTTTTTACAATATTTAAGCAAGACTAAGCTTAATAGTTGGCTAAAGCATCTTCTGACCATCTTCCAGTTTGGGTTTTGGATTGGGGAAAAAAATGACATATTAAAAGTAGTAAGTGACCTTCATCAGTGTCTATTAGCGGCGCTCTCCTCTTTACGTCAGTGCAGTGCCTGTATGTGTGGTGACTGCAGGCTTGGCTTCATTTTCTGACAGTCATGCTGAGTTCACCACGCTGTGGATCGTGTTCATCTACACCGTTACGTCCTTTGATCATCGCTGAGGAATCAGTGAACCTGCTGTCGTTTGAAAACTAAAAGTTCCATCACATCAAAAGGCTCAAAACGTGTCACATGTGCTTCAGATAACAAAACTGACACGCTTTGAAGAATGGATTGTAAATAATTTAAAACAGAAAAGAATAATACGAGAGACACAAAGTGAAGAATAGCTGCATTACTATACTTTTTTAAGATACTGAGGGTTGAATGTATTGATAGATTTTATTTGATTTAGCTGAAAGGAAACCAAAATGAAAAACCTTTTGTCATTGTCTCCTAATCAGTTAGCAAAGATCTCATCAGACGTGTTATGATATACTGAGTTGTTTAAGTACTGAATACTGAGTTCACAGATGCAGCATTGAAATTGATTTAGTCGACGGAGATCCTTTAATATCAGTTTTACATGCAGTGAGTGTAATTCCTGAAGTCATCGTGTGCAGGATTAAAGATTTCTGTGATTAGTGACATTGTCTGTGGCTCTGTAACTGTGACACGAAACGGATAACTGAGTTTGCTTAATCAGTTTTAAATAAAACATTTATTAAATGTTCTACACGTGTACAAACCAAGAAGTGTTTTTAACGTTTCACAGTAAATTCACAGCAAAAATGTTCCTTCATTTTTCTTTTCCACCAGCTCTGGAGGGCAAAGTTCGGTCAGGGGAGAAGAAGGCCGAGGCCCTGAGCAAGGAGAAGATGCGTGTGGAGGCTGAGCTGGAGTCCATGACCAGGAAGTCCCATGATGCATCTGGGCAGCTGGTCAGCATCAGCCAGGAGCTACTGAAGAAAGAGAGGTACGGAGACAAGGCTCCTCAGCACTTTTTTGGATAATTGAGGTGAAAAATTACTTTCTGCACCTGCAGATGTGATGCATGAAATACATCAGGTTATCAGTTTGACAGATACTGTGAAGCCACAGGCACCGTATTGATTTATTGCATATATTGTCAGCTTGAACAGTCGTGTTACCTGTTTAACTTTATAATGTTTCATCTGGATAAAATCTAAATTGGCGATTAGCTATGGAGCCAGGAGCAGAATTAACATCAGCAGCACCAAGAACAAGATGTTCTGTTTTTTTCTGCAACCAGTGGTTCATTAAAAAATGATTATAAAATCATCATTATAAAATAAAAAATGCACCGGGTGCAGTCAGGACGCTTTTTGTTGTGCCTTTCTTTTGAGAGTCATTCTCTCAGTTCTATATGCAACCAGCATTTGTTCCATTCATATGTGAGAGGGGTCCAATATGATTTCACAGTCCAGCTCAGGTATTATTGAGGATGTGGGGAGAACCAAGTCCTGACTCACTGCACTTTAATTTAAAACTTTATTGTCCCGTAAGGGCAGTGTGCTCAGCTTACAGGCTCTGCAGTAAAAACACACAACAAAACGCACTGTAAAAGAGCAACACAAAGTATTGGAAAGGACAGACTATCATTCCCTGTGATATAATATTAAAATTATACAGAAAAATATCATAAATACACTGTGAAGTATGTTAAGATCATCATTGCAAGTGACCCGTTTGACATCACACATGGTTCATATAAAAAATTCGGATTTGTGCAGCTTTAAGATGATGAACCAAACGTTCCTTCTCAGATTTCTGTCAGAAGCTGAGATTATTTTCTGTCTGGTGGCTGATCGATCACAGAGGGGAACTGAAATTTTACAGATAAAGTTCAAATGTGAAGATTAATTAAATCAGTAACAGGTTTGCTGGCTGTGCACGTGCTGCCGCTGGCCTTTCCTCCAGCACGTATGACTGAACCACACCGGTGTGAAACAGGAGGCCTGCGTCTCTGGGTCTTTTCCTCTTGAGTTAAGGAAGCAGCCCGCACAGGGGAAACCACAAAGACCTGCCAGACGTTCACCCTTCAGAGACTGAATTAGTTGTGTCTGGCACATTTTTCACCAGCCTCAAAGATTCTGTTTTAGTTGCTGAAGTTCAAGCTGCCAAACCTGGCTACGTTCAGTGAAACTCTGATAACCGAGGTCATTATTTAACCAGCCAAGTGTAAAACGTCCAGACAGAATCATCGCAGAGGTGCAGGGCTTTGTTAAAGGGTCCTGGTCTGTTTCACAAAGTCCAGACACGTTCACATTCAGACAGTTCATTTATCTATGGTGCTGTATGAACTGAGATTGGTCTAATTGTTTTACATTATTGGTTTTCTTACATTATGCAGCTCTTACATTATTGATGGTTATAATGTTAGTAAATGCTGCAAGGCACTAAAAATAAGTGTCTGTGGCTATAGCAGAATATTTTTCTGTGCATCATCACTGCAGCAATTATGTCGTATGCCATAAAAGAATATAACATCCATTAAAAAAATCCAGTGGCTGTCTCCCTTTGAGTTAGTGTTATTGTGTGGTAGCATCATTTGCTTTCTTAATGTTTCTGCTGCCGTTTCAGTCTGTGACATGATTCTAGGAAACCAAACGAGTACACTGAACACTGTTAAACATTTTTATCTTAAAAAGTTGCCAAGATAATTAAAGAGACAATTACCAGCAAGTCACGTGGTAGAAGACAGTACAATACATAATGTCATTGAAAAATGACACCAAGAAAGTTTCTGTAGTCATGAGTCAGTGTGACTGAGCATCGAGCCCAGTGCCTCAGTGTGTTTGAGGTTCTGTGAAGAAGAAGAACACGGTTTATTATCAGTAAATGTGGAAGGCGTTACTTCAATAATGAAATTTCAAACAACCTTTTCACTTCCCTTTGTCCTTTTGTTCCTTTTTGTCCATGGGGGGCAGCAGAGGTACAAGCTGTAAACATAACACTGACATATTATCAGCCTATAAACTTGATTTACATGGCAGTTTATTTACACATGCATAGTCGTTTGATGCATTGTTTGTGTAAAAACATTCATAAGAGCAGCTTGAATGTTTGTTCTAACAATTTCTGCATGAAGAGAAAAGGTCTTCTGAGAGAAAAAGAGAATGATGCTCCGTGTGTGAAGGGCAGATTGATCAAATTAATATGTGGAACCTTAAATAAGCAAAGGTCAGATGTTAAATTAACTAACACCTCTGCATAACATGCAGTGACCCCGGTTACAAAAAAAAAAGTTTCCCAGTGTACAGTATCAGTAGGTCTCTGATATTAGTATCAGGCAAACAGCCAAATAGTTGTTCTGTCAAACTGCATCCATCCACCAGCCAGTATCACATGTACAGAGAATGAGGCCGCCTCCACAGTCCCCACTGGCCAGACTGGGCAACATGTTATTCACGTAATGGGTTGCCAGGCTTTCAGATAATAATGACCTTTGTGCAAGGGTCTGAACAGACGTACTACTCATAAAATCCTTGACAGCAAAATTTCACTGCTTCTCTATGATTATTGCACTTTGGAGCTGTCAAGTTCACAGCGAGTCACCGCAATCCTGCAGACCAGAAAAACACCCGAGAAAATGGCTTCCATTTATTTCAGTGTTACCAAACACTCAGGCATTCTTCCCTTGCTTTATTTTAGGTTTTTTTTTTTACGCTGTGTTGTTTTTCTCACGTCAGGAGTCTGAATGAACTGAGGGTGTTGCTCCTGGAATCACATCGCCATTCACGGGACATGGAGAAAGACCTGAACCGAGAAGTGCGCAAGGCCGAGTGGAAGGTCAAGGAGCAGAAACTCCAGGATGACATCAAGACCCTGCGAGATAAACTGCTCCTACTGGTGAGAAAGAAGGACAAAGGAAACGCAGCTTCATTCTGACAGTAATCTAACGAGGGCTGTGAAGTTTATCATCACTGACTCACATTAAGAGTAATCCAGCTATTCCATACTCTCCATAATGCTGGGATATTTGTGATTAACAAGTTAAAACAAAAACAGCCAAAATTTATGCAGCGGAGGTGAAGATACTCTGACTTTTAGTCCCCAGTACAGATAAAGTGCCAAAAACCCAGGATCCTACGTTTCCCCTAATATAGCTCAATAGCATCTTTCATTAGACCCTTCCTGTTTGGTAAACACACGTTTTTCAAACCCCGCACCTTTAAATTGAAACGCAGGCTTTTTATTAAAGAATTGTAGTCTCCAGGCATCAGCCGAGATAACCCTGTTGACACCCGCAGGGTGATTTTCTCAGATTGACAAAGCTCCTCTGGAGCTGCAGCAGACATTAAAGAAATGTTTTCTCCGGCTGAGTGGTATGAGTCATACAGAATACATTTATTTTGACATGAAAAATTTAACATTGGTGTAGTTTGACATGAAAAAAACTTACCAAAGGGATTGTATGTCAGACTTTTCCTTTAAAAATATATTTATGTACCTTATCAGGTGTTAAGATGGAGGAGGAATACGGTGTTTAATACATGACTGTAACAGACTGCTGTGAATTTGAGAATATTCTTCTTTCTGCCTGTGTGTGTGTGTGTTTGTGTGTTTGTTTGTTTGTTTCAGGGTCGGGAACGATCTTCACCGGACCACCGGCGACACTCCATGCTCGACCCCTCGGCCCTGGACTCAGAGGTGAACCGCCTGCGCCAGCGGCTGCTCAGCACTGAGGATGCCCTGAGGAACGCCCTGGAACACAACCAGCAGGTTGACCAACTGGTCCAGGCCATGCGCAGGAATCCGGATAAAAGCCCGGTAAAACTGCAAAGAAACCTTACTTTGATAGATTCAGCTCGGAAAACGATTATTTTGGTGGCGGGCTGCTTGGGAGGACGTACACATGTCAGAAGGGATGTCAAGATGCTTTTAGATATGAAAGAAGTGAGAAAGGGGGCTTTAATGTAAATTTTAAAGAAAATGGAGTTTAATATTTATTGTATTTTAAAGGAATGCTTTGACATTTTGAGAAAAGCACTTATTCACTCTCTTGAGGAGAGTTAGATGAGAAGACATTACTGCCGTCATGTCTGTACCATAAATATGAAGCCAGCACCGGCAGCCGGTTAGCTTAGCTTAACACAAAGACTGGGAACATGAGGCCAAAGTAAAAACCAGTGCATCTAAACTGTTGGTGATAGTTTAATATTTACCATACAAACAGGAGAGTGGTATCAATCCTCGCATCTGAATCTCAGCAAGAAAGCATATTTCCCAAAATGTTGGAATAGCCCTTTAATGTTGTCTTCAAAGGTAATACAGCAAAATCATTTCATGTATGACTGGTTTTCAGGTGCATGGAGCAAATTCAGCCAATGGGGTTCATCATCAGGAGTCAGACAGTACTCAAGATGTTGGTATTCTTTCATTGTATTTTTTTTTTTTTCAGCAGTATTGATGCAGTGATACTGTTAATACTTGTCAGTACTAAGACGCCTTATTTTTTTTGGCTGTTCAGGAACAACGCTGATATGAGCAGAAGACATGAGACTGAACAGAGACGTGGAGAGGTACATCTTAAAAGGAAAAGCTCGTCCGACATTTCTCCTGATCCTGCGATGGACACCTGATGAACATTTCAGTTTACACTTAATACCAAAACAGTGAATCTCTATCTCCAGTGAATTTATGTGTTGTTGCAGAAAGCACCTATTAGCCAATCATGAAGACCGCTTAAAGTACTATAAGATATAATCAGGAAATGGGACATGGACATGAAGAGTTATTATCGGTACAACTGCTGATAAAGTACAGTACGGCAACTTTTGATGCTTTACAGTAGTTAGAAAGTTTGAATCTACAAGTTGCCAGGAACTCTTTGACAATTCAGAATTTTGATCCAGAAAGCAAAACAGCTGATGGACAACGATGTGAAGAACTAAAGAACTGGTCTCGGTTGCTTCGTTTGTTTTATTTATTACTTTTACCTTTGCTCCTCCGCTTTGTAATAATCATCCGTACTGTAGGTGAGCTGCCTTGGCCAGTGACACTCAGAGAAACTCCCCGCTCAGTGAGGTGCCCTCACCTGATGAGAAGACTGGTTGCAAAGCCATCACAGTGACCCCATTTCCAGTATTCACACTCCTGCTTTCGTGCCCATTTGTAAGTGATCAGCATCATTGGAAGCATTAAAAAAAGAATACTCCACCCAAAGTCTGTCTTTTGAATATAAAACACATTTCATGTCCATCCATGAGCTGAGTTTATTCCCAACACTACTACTTTGCCAAAATATGGCTAAATTCATTGCTTAATCTTCAAGGACAGCCTTTTGATACAGCGACGGACTGATTTTAAGCAGTCTGTAATTAGTTTTTCATGTTTTTTGGCCTTGATCTTTTTTTCTTTTGTGAAGTCAGTTACAAAAAGTGTGTTACAGACCAGTGCTGTCCAGCTAACATTAACGCTTTAAGTACAAAGAATAAAAGTCTTCATTAAATTACTAATCATGGACGTGTCATGATAAAAAAGAAAAAAATGCAGAAAGTGGAGGAACGGTACAAAACAGTTCTGTCTGAGAGAATTGGCACAAATATACAACTTATCAAACATTACAGGACAGCATTTACCTATTATATTTATTTTAACCCTCAGGTAGATAATAAGGAGGTGGAAAGCATCATTAATAGTGCAGATACTTGAAGTTTGATATTGACTGGAGCTTTGTTTGGGGTGTGTGAAATCAGAAATATACATATATGCAATTGTGAATCACCAACAACTGCTTATCATGCTGTATTCTACATTAGAACAGAGATTTATCTGTTACAGGACTGACTGTGATGATTTCAATACCAGTCCTCTCTCTTAAGGTGTTGGGTAAGGTGGCTGCTGGGTCAATCTCCTGGAAAGCAGTTCTTTTCAGCCGTTGCACACGAGCGGACTCCCTGCTAGGACTGAGTATTGATATGAACCAGCCTGGGAGGCCTGCTGAGCTCAGCTCTGAGTGATGTTACAGTATGTTTATAGAATGAATACAGTGAATTATTCCGGACTTCTTCATTCACTAAAACTCCGCCTGAACCTGTTCCCATACATCTCTTACTCTGTCAGTCATGATCAGCTATTTTATTTACTCTAGACTATGTATCAGTACAGACTCCATCCATACATTAGTATTAATTAACTATACATATGGTGCGACATAGCAGCCCTATCTGATGTCCATTTGAGCCCAGTTTAATGAATCAAAATCTCCTGGATTACTTTACTGACCTTTTGGTGAGTCTGCTGAAGGGCTGTTACTGGAGCTACAACCCAAACAACGGATTTAAGATGTTCCACTCATCCTTCCCCAGGTTGACAACATCTGGATTTCATTTGCAAACATATATAGAATTTATTATGTAAGTCTTCCAAATATTTGTTTTGTCCATTTGTTGACTGAACAAGGAGATCCTGTTTGTAGTTGGTGATAGGTCGCTATTGCTTTGCAGGAGACACTACGCAGAGGTGAGTGGTGTGCTTGGAGTAGTGTCTCCTGAGCAAAATATGTAGGGCAGGCGCTGGTCAGCACAGATAAAACCTAAATTTTCCATTGGATATTGTACATGGCCTTTTTAGCTGGAGGGTTCATACCCTTTGGATTATTGCTGCAATGGTTTCGGAGATTGAGTCATTAAATATTAACAATGTGGGTGAGGGCTGGTGGTGTTTTATTTCACTCTCTTTCATAGTTGTGTCACCTCTGTATGTTTGTTTTTTGGGGGGCGAAGCACAGCATATTTCTGGGATATTTCTGCAGAGTTGATTAAAAGTGGTGTCAGACTCTGTGCCACTGAAAGGTTGGTTTGGGAAATTCAGCCAGAAATCATAACCACTCACCCATTCCTCAGCCACACACACACACACACATACAACTTGTGAGCTAAAATAAACTCTGTTTTGTAGATCATATACCCTTTTCAGGGACATATTTGTTATTAAAATGAATTGATGTCAACCAGAAAAGGAGGAGGCAATAATTCCTTTATGTAAAGAAAAGAGGGCCACGTTCCTTGATGATGAAGATTAAACAACCAGACACTGAATATTTATTTACAATCTTTGGATTTCTAACCTCCAGATCTATCCCTTTTTATTTGTTGGCTCTGGAAAATGTCAGGCCTTATCCACACATCTCAGTTTTTTGCTAGAGGGCAGACTGGTTATGCTGGTGACATTTGAATAAATAAGTGATAACTATATTTGCAGAAGTGAGGAAAAAAAAAGTACTGCATATGTGAATCACTGGCACAAACCTTTGTTTTGCTCATGGTGAAACAGTTTCACTGAATCTTTCAAACTGGTTTGGGGGTGAATTTGTTTTACAGTAAGAAGAATTAACCTAATTACAGGGACACTGGATTGTATGTGTTGTTTCTGATTCGACTTATATATATATATATATATATATATATATATATATATATATATATATATATATATATATATATATATATATATATATATAATGGTTGGTGACTCTGTTTATTATAAAATAAGTGTTTGTTCCTTTCCACTAGGATTTGAACTTTACCCTATATTAAACAGACATGAGCTATTTTAGGCAATCACAAGAGTCATGGCGTAACTGTCATGGCCAGAAGATCCATGCAGCTACTATATATCCACTTTGGACAGACCCTAATCCTAAAAATAATTTGGATAGTGTTCAACTATCACATCAAACCACCTTCATGCAATCTATGAGGGATTTCTTAAAGCAATACTGCCAGTGTGAAGTTGCAGCCAAGTGGCAGACAGTGATTTACGCTGTCACAGCTCTAATAAAATAAGAAATGCACTAGGAATATTTCCCTTCCATGTAAATTTTGCTCCCTGATGGGTTTTTTTCCAGAGGTTCCTCCGTTAATCCTGTATGTAAATCGCAGCCAATAGATGCTGTTGTTGAGTTGGGCTGGGATTAGCAGGAGGCGAATGAGTTTCAATTTTACTGGATTACAGAACAAAGAAAAGGGAAAGGGACACCCTGCTCTGTTAAGGGAAAAAGAGAAATAAACTGAGAAAAAATACACAAATAATAGACAATAAAACGTGCGATCGAAGTCAGCAGTGTCATGTTCCGGATTACGATGTTTTAGCGGACGGTACAGCTACATTGTGGATGGGAATTGTGAGCGTTTCTGATGGATTAAAACGGGGGAATAAACCTATTCCGGGATTGACCGCAGCAACAAGGCTATTTAATCGCTAATTAAGGTGAGATTTCGCTGTCTGTTTTCACACTTTTGAACAGTCGTGCGGTGTGTTTTCGTTGCGTGTGCTGCTTTCTGTGACCGTACATTTAGAAATTACGGATTATAAAATAATTTCTGGACTGGGGGAGGAGATGAAAGGAAAGTGCTAGCGCTAGCTAGCAAGAGGGCTAACGCAGTAGAGCTAACGAGTTTAAGCTAGCTAGTTAGCTAGCTCAACGTTATTGTGATACCGTTAGCCAATTAGCCAGCGTTGATTAGTTAGACACACGGTAAGTAGCGTAGAAAGGTTATTGTTAGTTAACAGTAAACTCAGCCTAGAGGGACTCCTTCCTGTAACCTTGCGAGCGGAGCGCTAGCCTGTATTTATGATTGGGATACATCATCTGTCTGCCTGCTAAATTATCCCCCCATACATCGCTATCAGTGACTATAAGGTTACAAGCTAGGACAACAAAGCCAGCTAGCTCAATTAGCCAAGGTAAACGAAAGAGGAAGCCACACATTTAAACTTAAGAACACAATCTGAATATATCAAACCTAACTAACAGCAGTGCTGAGTTAATTCCAGCCTTGCTACACCGTATTGATGTGCAGTAAAGTTGAACAATAAATTACTAAATGACTGCCATCGGCAATTACAATCACGTACTAAAAGTAGCACGGTCGGAGAAGTGTTTCTCAAACTAAACAATAAATAAATAAATAAATAAACATAACAACAACAGCATTAGATCGCAAGAAAAACAAACACAAACTTGGATAAGGCAAACTCAAAGTGTTTCATTGCGTGACTCTGAAGCCAGATATTGGGTCTAATTTCCTCTCATTTTGGTCTCAGCTGTGTGTGTTTGTGGTTGGGACCAGACGCGTTAAAGTTTAAAAACAGCTGACTGGAATAAAACTTTGTCAGCTGTAAGTGTCCGGCCGATTGAATTCACAAGACAAGAAAGAAATAGACGTATTGTACTCTCCACATACGCTCATTTCCTTTGGAGGAACAGACCTTGACTTTATTTATTGCACTCCTGTCTCATATCCTGTGGTTTCGAGCTTTTCTTTTTTCTCCTGGGTCCAGATTTTCAAAGTAATTCCTCCCCTCACTCATGTGATGTGAACTTAATAGTAGATCTCCTGCCAGTATTTCCCAGCAAAAGAAGTTCTCACCACAGCTCCTCTCTCTATAGGTGCCAGATAATCTTTATCACACCAACTCGTATCAAAATCACACAACAGAGAAAATAAGTCCTTTAACCAACTGTTTCTTGGCTGCCCATTTATCCTAATGTCCAAATGACCTAGATATCACAAATATCCAAGTAAAACAACAAAACAAGAAGTGCAACTCTTACAAGCTGTTCCTTTAAAACCCATCATTTGTTGTTGTGTTTTGTACCTGGCAAATGGAACAATCACAACACACTTTTTTCCTGTTCTGAATATATTTTGCTCTGGATAATGAATTTATCTAATGTCTAAATTTTATGGCTATACTGTATAAACCTATGATAAACCCACTGAATTGTTGATATGATGGCACATTTGAACACACCGCTTTAAGGTGTTGTTAATAGCAAAAGAAAATGTGTAAAAGTGGGCCTCATTACATGTTTGACCATTTATTACTATATAGACGTTCAGTTGTAATGTGATATGATTTTTGCCTTTAAGGACAACTTATGATTTTGCACGATTGATCCTGTTAACTGCAAACGTGCAATATTTCTAAGCCCGCACTGGATGATTAAACATATCATTCATAATATGTTAAGCTGTTCTCCCTGGTCCTTTGTTTACCATTGAATCCTGTTTGGCATCGCAGCAGTTAAAAATCATAACATCGAGGATGACATTACCAACATGCTGCGGCCTCAGGCTCAGGGTGTAAATAAAAGGATTATGTTGGGTACTGTAATGATAACTTGCCACACCCTGACTTACTGTAAAGTGTTAAAGGTATGTCAAAATTGCAGTCCTACTTTGTGTTTTTCTTGTTCTGAAAACCATTGTCTGTTGTTGAGTTACTTGATGCATGTAATGATTCAGCTGTTCAGTTACTTTAGCCATCTAACTAACAGACATTAAAACTAGAGCAGCCAAGATTTAACAAGGTTTTTGCACAAAACACTTGTCTTAAGGGCCCTGTATACCTGTGGCACACCTCACAAAGGTGCTTTCCCTTATCTTGCCTAATTAGACTTAATGGACATGTAGAAACTGCGCTTTGATTGACGTCTCTCTGCTCCTCCTATTAGATGTGTTGCAGTGGTTAGGGCAGGACAGGCTACACCTACATCCCTGAGTGTGATACAGAACCTGACCGGCACAGTGCCTGTTTAAGCTGGTTGTGCAGCGCAAAAGCAAAATAACACAAATACCAACAGCATCATAAAAATTACAGACAAATAATAAACACATACTTCACATGACTTTTTTTTTGTGGCTGAATCCAAATGGTTAATGTACTACACTGTCTCTGCCAACACATTAAAGCAGTGAAAAGAAATGAAAGGTACCCCATGGAGTTATCTTGTAAACAAAGGTCCTGATGACATTTAGTGTTTCTCACAAAAAGGCATTTTGTGTATCTGTGGCCGGACAAACTGTGCTGAATACATTTCCTTTCTCATAAAACAAAGCTGTAATGACTTTTGTTGGCATGTTACTACTACCTGTAGACCAGTGGACTAGTGTGAGGTCATTGACAGGAAATGTGTAATGCATCTCCCAGATGTTCACGATTGCCTGTACAAAACACAAACAATCATAAAAGCACTGCTCCACAGGGCGATGATAGAGATTTAACATTACATGGAACAGCCAATTATTTTGGTTCATGAAGATTGTGACCTCACCTTGTTTTAGCTTTAGCTCTGTCCAACTTGAGTCTGAGCAGACGTGTAATTCGCCAGAATAATTGAAATGTGAGCGACCTTTAAATGACCTGCTCACCCATGTGGGTGGAAAACCATATATCTGTAATGGTGACCTTGTGTGTTACCACATTATTATCTTTAAAAGCATGCACATATATATATCTAACATTCATATTCCTTTCCCCAAACATAATATGAGCTCACATATAGGCCTTTTGATTTATTGTAAGTGAGCTGGGCTTGTTTCGGTCTGTACAGTGCCGACACTGAAGAACAGCACTGACCTTGAGCCAGTGCTTTTAAGCCATATGTATAATGCACACAGACCATTTGAGCTACATTAGCACTTCATCTTTTCTGCAGCTGAAGCAGTACAGAAGTGTTGCCATCTAAAACACAGGTGTCTCACACAGGTGTCACACATACCATGCCTGACAGGCCAGCGAGTTCATTTTTAGCGGTTTGACTATGGATTGCAGGTCAGAGATTTAATACTTATCAAGAACAGAATTCATATGTCAAGTGTAAACATTTGCAAAAAAAAAAAAAAAAAATCAGGGCTTAAGCAAAAAACCTTAGCTAATTGCTGATGTAAATATCAAAAACCCAGTCCCTCACCCACTTTAGTTGTTGTAAAGGCCCCTGACATAGAGCTGTGAAAACTACCTTTTTTGGTTCATATCAACATAAAAACTTAATTGGTCGCCTTGAATGTCTCGTGTAGATATTCACATTATTTGGATTTGTGTGCAAAGTACCCCTGTGTCAGTAAACAGCTTAATCGCATTACAGTCCTTTTTGGGTCCTCTTAAACAGGTTTTATGCAGTTTCTGAGCAAATTTAAATTCACTTAGAGGTTAGCTCCAAACAACACTCAGGCAGATTGCCCAGGATTTAAAATGCAGGAAAAACCCTGCGAGAACACGGTAATAAGACATGAACAGAAAGAGGTGGAAGATATAGATGTTTGTGATATCACTGATTTTTCACAACGTGCCTGAGCAGGGTGCACATTGTCATCGAGTCCAGGAAAAGTGCCTGTTTTTTGTTTTTTTTTGTGTGTGTGTAACGGGTTGTTTGTGTGAAGTTATTGTGGACCACTTTGTCCTAAAGCCAGAAATGAAAGAACAAAGTCCATGATGTTTTTGTGCGCTCA
Organism: Toxotes jaculatrix; assembly: GCF_017976425.1. NCBI lineage: Eukaryota > Metazoa > Chordata > Actinopteri > Toxotidae > Toxotes > Toxotes jaculatrix. The sequence continues at coordinate 24,065,784 of NC_054405.1, read as the reverse complement.
GAGAATACGTGAACAGTGTTGGCATGTCCACAAAGTTTGCGTCATCCACTATCAATAGAGCAACTGCCTGATTTGTTGATGCAATCAACAAATCTTGAGATCATTACAGACACATGGGTATCGTGTGTTGCTTTATTTGCTAATGTTGTTCCACACTGCACTGTTCGATATTCGCTGAGAGCCATAACAGCAGCGTGACATTATGCTTGAGCCTTCCTCCTTCAAAGCAATTGACATGGCATTATCCTGAGCCTGTGCTTATCCCAACCTTTCTCCTTCTCGCTACTTCCTCTGCCTTTTAAATGTGGGAGGGAAAGAGGCCATCTATTTCGAGGCCGTAATAATTTAGGAGGGGGCTAATGTTTGCTGTGGCCTCAGGGGAGGCAGATTTAGATGGCCAATAGACTTGGCACGTTCAGACTGGTGCAGCTGAACCCCACCACACCCACCCTCCTCTTTCTCTCTCTGCCTCTGTCTCTCTCTCTCTCTATTGAGTCAGTGGTTTGGGCTTGCCAGAGGCTAGTATAATGGTTCCCAGTGTCTGGAGAGATTAAAGGCCAGAGCTGCATTGTTCAAATGCCCCGAGATTAGTTTCCAAGGAGACGGGTTTCAGTTGCCATGAGAACATAGTGCCTGGCTTTAGCTGAGCAGTTTTTCTTTAACAAATCCTATCTGTTTGCCTCTTTAGTTTTATTTACATTGTCTGTCGTTTTCCATAGGAAGTTGCTGGTCAAATGTTTTATGCAGTTGCCATGGTTGCCATTATGCCATGGTTCTTCACCTGCACTAGTTGTGGAAAGTTAAGGACTTATCTCGGTTTTTTGTGTCAGTATCTGTTTTTCCTGCGCCATCTGTCGGGGAGAGAAACCAAAGTGTAAATGGGTTCATATGACATCATCTGAGTGCTCTAATTAGCCCCACTTGACAAATGCAAACCATAAGCTGCTGATTTCAGATGGATTTGGCTTTTAGCCATGCTAGCGGTCTGACTCCAGGGACAATGACGAGCTGTTGGATGGTCCAGCCCTTTTTCATTGGATGGATTGCCATTAAATTTTGTACAAACATTCATGGTCCCCAGGAGATAAATCCTACTGATGTTGGTGATTGTCTGAATTTCCCCCCAGTACCATCATGGAGCTGACATGTTTATAACATGATGTCTGTTTCCCAGAGGATGTAACCTAAGAACTTGGGTGATGCCTTGTGTTTTTACCAAGCGCCACCAGCTGGTTAAGGTTCTTAACTCATACAGTGAAATATTTAAACTTCTACAAGATGAATTGGCACAGAGTTCTGTACAGATATTGATTTGTCCTGGACGATGTATCCTGTTGACTTTGGTGACTTTCTAATGGACTTTTCCCCTAGTCCTCTTGAGACTGACATTTGTGGTTTGACATGAATGGTCTTGATAACTTTTGGATGGTTTGCCTCGACATTTGGTTCCGACGTTCATGCTCCCCTCAGGATGAAGTAAATATGAAATGCTCGCTACGGCTGAACGATTTATGGTTTCCTGATCCAAACTGCGATTTCAAATAATGTGATCGCGTTTAAAGCTGCGGTTTTTTCGCAGTGCTCCTGGCTGACCCAGGATCTGCTGTGTCAGCTATTTTGCACATACATGCCGTCTCCCTACCTGCCGAGCTCACCAATCAGAGGCGGCGTGCTGCTCGCGGACAGGTCGGGCTAACGCAATCAGTGTAACCTGCTCCACCTGCTGCTTCATTTGTGAAGTGGCTTCAGCTGGAGCAGAAGTTATGGGATTTAATCCCCAAGAAAAACAGCACGTCGCTCATTTGGGAGTATTTCGGGTTTGAGGCCGCAGACGTGCACCAGAAACAGATGCTGTGCAAAACCTGTCGCGCTAAAGTTGCGCTTTCCAGCGGAAACACGACCAGTTTATACCGACGCTTGAAAAATCTCCACAGGTATTTGCATAACGAAAAAGTCCGGTGAAAAGTCTGAAACTGATGCTCAGGCCCGGAGCAGCAAACAGACTACAACTACAGCATCTTTTACCAGCGGAACTCCGTGTGATAAGAGCAGCCGAAGACACCGGGAGATAACGTGGTGACTGTTAACACGGTCACTAAAGACGGATTTAAAAAACTTCCTCCACACGTTGGACAGAAGATGCGTGATTCCCTCCCGCACCTGCTTCAGCCAGGTTGCCATTCCACTGCTGTGCGTGTGAGTGTGAAGGAAAAGTGGTAACAGAGCTGAAAAATGTGGAGTATTATGTAGTATTATACAACTACTGACATTTGGTCAGGCAGAACGACCGAGCCGTACCTTAGTCTCACTGTGCATTTCGTAAATGACAACTTTGAGTTGAAAAGTCTCTGCCTGCAGACAGCACACTTTCCCACTGACCACACTGACTGAGAGAATATTGCCCTGGGATATTTCACTTTTTGACTTAACACAGTTAAGGAATTTTTTTTTTTTTGCACTACTTTAAGTTAAGACAATCAAAGATGGCTCTTTTAGCATTAGAGTAATGGCATTTAATGTTGTAATGGTGTGATGTAGTTTCCTGTCATGTTTGTAAATGTTACTGTACATGGTGAACATTGCACTGAAGTGAATTAAATCGGAATCTCAATCTTTTCCTAAAGTCGTTCATTCCTGATGCTCACCATGTTTGCATTGTCACTGTGAGCATGTTAACATGATGAAGAATGAAATGAAATAAGCATGATAGGTGAGGAAAAAGCCTCCGCCCTCTTTTACTTCATTCACCTCCCAGCCTCCAGTACCAGACGGATGCTCAGAATTTAAGCTTGTATTTGCTTAAAGCCAAATCGAAGTGATGTCAGAAGAAGCTGCTTTGAATGCAGGTCACTGCTGCATGTGTGCATGAATGCATGCTCAAACACATACGGGGGTTTGTCGATGTCGCTCTGTGTCTGCACACCTAAACTGTGTTCATCTGGCCCCCGCAGAGGCATGGCTCAGATGAGGAAGCTGGCATGCGATGGCATCAGGACGAACTCCCGGGGCGAGCCGCAGGTCCCGCTGGTGTCAGCCAGACAGGAGATCCTCACCAGCCTGGTTTCTGCCCTGGACTCAGTGGTACGTCCCAAAGCAAGTCACACGCGGTGTGGTATCATTTTGGGTATCTTAGTCTGTGGTGTCAGGATGATTAACTGCTCGTTGCAAGTGAGCGAAAATCAATCGTACAGCATCTTAATAAACAGCTACGCTGCATTTCTGATATCTGTATCCTTGTTTTGCAGTGCATGGCGATGTCTAAGCTCAATGCTGAGGTGGCGTGCGTCACCGTACACGAGGACAGCGTGATTGCTGTCGGCACGGACAAGGGCAGAGTGTTCCTCAACTCCAGGAGGGAAATCCAAACAGACTTCTACAAGTTTTGCCGTAAGTTCTGCTCTCCCGTGTAGCCGGCGAATGCTGTTTTCCATTATTCACTCTTGATGGAGCACTGATCGCTGTCATCATAGCTACAACTGTGAGACGGTCACATAAGATGCACTCGTGTCAGGCTCCTCCCTGTGGGATTTTACAGTTTGTGATCACACAAATGCCGATTCAGCCAAAAAGCTTCGATAACTGCAGCCGCTTGCAGTTTTGCTGGATATCACATTACTTCAACGTAAAATGACTGAATCAACAAAGCAGCTGCAGCTTCACACATTTTGCATGTTATCAGATAAAAGGACATATATCAACAAACGGTCTTGTCACGTCTCATTTGGCAAAACCATTTTACGTGTTGAGTTAGCAAAATTACAGCCAGATAACTTCTTATGACTTGTTGTGCTTTTTAAACGGTAAACACGTCAGAGACTCTTTTTAGGAAGAGACAAGTTTAAACCAATGTTGAAGGTTCTTCTTCTTACCCCAACTGTAAGCCTTTTCCTTCATTTCCAATAAACAAAGTAGTTAGCAAGCTGAGTCATATTTGAGAAAACAGTGTTGGGACATTAAGCTCCGCCTGTTGACCTTGAGCACTAAGGTAAAACAGCAAACGCTGTTCTCAGACTCCACAATGTTTCCTTGCTAATAACACCAATTTAAGGGGCTGTGACCTCCCATTACACGGTTTAATCTTATCAGGCCGTGTACACGAGGTGAAATTAGTTTTTCCTGAATGTTACAGGGAACAGTAGCTGCAGTTTGCTTTGTTTAGTATAGAATTAGAACAGAAATAAACCATTGTTTATGGTTTCAGGTAGCTGGCCTTCAAATACAACAAATGAGGAGGATTTGAACTAAGTGGCTTTATGTTGCCTACTTAATCACCAATTGTTGGAGATGCTTTACATTTATCCAGACACATTCCAAGACAAACAAGTCATTAATTTTATATGGCACTACTTTTCAAAAGGTGACATATCCATTACTCTCAGGAAAAAGTCTCTCAATCATCTTGTTTTTTTGTGTCTTTGCAACCTTGAAAGTCAAGGCACTGACTCTGTTAGAGAGAAACAGTAGTTAGCAAAGCAAAGTTTACTCTTTTTGGGCCCACAAGCATCTGTAATGTTGTGCGCTTGTTATTTTTTTTTAGTGTTTCTGGGATGTGACTTTTGTCATTTGTCTTTAGGGGTGCCATGTCTGCAAAATTTGACCACAGCAAATGCCCATACCAAAGACCAGGACGGCGATCTCAGCAAACTGAGTAAGGATGGAGAGCATGGGAAACCAAGAGCTCCATCAGACGCTCAGTCCAACATCTTTGTTCTGAGGAAGATGGTGGAGGAAGTCTTCACTGTACTTTACAGTAAGAAGGAACCAAATGCAATATGTTTTCCTGCATAGTTCCCTCAGAATTATTACTCTCATTAATTTTTATCCCGTTCATGACTCATTGTGAAAAAACATATCTTTGGATTAACTGTGAAATAGTTTTCATTTGTTCAGGAGCAGAACCAGTTACTCTTAGGTCTTAGTCTACACTTTTATCATTTTCACAAGGTATATTCCAAAGTACTCACACTGCCTCGTGCAATATGCAGGTGAAGCGGTGGGAAAGAGCAGCCTGGTCCCTGTGCCTTATGAGTGGATCCAGAAGGACCCCAGCTGTGTGGTGGCCCACGGTCTGCCTGAGGGAGTCACCCTGAAGAAGCCCTCCGAGTACGACACCAAGACGTTGATGAAGATTCTGGAGCAGAGTCACCGAATCCAGTTCACAGTAAAACGGTGAGACTGCGAACTGAACGTCTGATGTGTGTTATTTCTGAACGACGCACGGCTGTTTGGGATAAGAGACTTCTGTTTGAGTGCTTGTATCAGATTATGAAACCAGATGTTTCACATCTGATCACTCCAGGATGAATAAAAAGATGTTTGGCATTTCACTTTAGCCTCTAATGCTTTGCAGAGATACATACTTGTGTTTGGCTGGAAGCACATCGCCGTTTTGGCCTCTCCTGTAGTCAGATATTGGTAGCAGACAGACTGTGGTGTATTAGTTAGGGATAGACAGGGTTTTAATTCAGCTGGGGAAAAACACTTTCTCAGGTTACATATCAGTCTTTCCACAACATGTTTGCTTCGTAGCAATACTGGTAATATTTAACAGGATCAGTTGCAGAGGCTGGACAAGCCCCTCTCACTCTCTCTGCTCATTTTTTGTCACCTCTCTGCTGCCACATGTCAAATAAAGTAAAAAAAAAAAAAACCCCAAATATTTAAAAATCAAAATCAGCTACTGGGAACGTGCCTTGGCAAATACAAAAAAAGGGTCTCGCCAGAGGACGTGTCATTGTGCTTGCTGCAGAAGTTGAGCCATGGACGACCCACGACCCTGTGTTTTGTTTTGTTTTTTTTATTATTGTGTTCTTGTTTCTGTAGGGAACCAGAGTGCTGTGAATGTGGGATGATTGTCTTGTGACTTCCAGCTGCGTTGAAGCTTTACTGGTGTTGTAAAATCAACATTTAAATCAAGCTGGTCAAGATCAGCTGATCTGGTGTCACAAGATGTGCAAGAATTAATTTTTAAAAAGTGTCTTTCTCGGTTTTAGTTAAGCCCACTCCTGCTAGTGTTGTTTTGAGACTCTGTTCTATTTGTTTGCTCCCTTAATAACAACTGTCACATGGCTTTGCCCACAACAAATTGGGGATTTCCTCTCTTTACCGCTGTGTAATGAGGCTGGATATGAACAGTCTGAAAATACATGCAAAGCTGTAGCTGTTGTGAAGATGTACTCAAATTTGTTTTTGGCTGTTTGTCACTTTTTCTTTGACAAGTACTAGAAGTAGAGAGAAGTGAACGGCTGGTGAGGAGAAGGAAGGTGCCATGTAGACACACCATCATCTCATTTAATTTACCTTTCACTCAGTACTTCTCAGAGTTATCAGGGGGATGTCATAAAGGAACAGATGCATTTGTCCCACTCAAAAAGTGTTACAGCATAAGCCAAGAGATGCTTGGCAAGTGATACAGTTGGCAAACAAAAAGCTTGATGTCAAGCTGTGATGTATGTAGCCCTCCAGAAAGATCAAACGCTCTGGTTAAGATGCAGTAGAAGCTCCGGCCAGTTTTTGTGTGTGATTTTGATTTTTATCTCTGTGCTCAGGCCAGCAGAAGATTTGTCTCGAGAAGCCAAGTCCAGCACCGATGTCAATCACAACACTTCCGCCGCCGTCATGACGCCGAGCAGCCACGGCCCAGGGAAGACTACTGCCCAGGTAGTCACGTCATCAAGTCCCGCCACTTCCAGCAACTCTGTTCTGTCAAACTTCCTGTACGGCATGCCCATGTCCTCCAAACCCCACCCAGATGGCAAGCTGGACTTCAAACCCATGTCCCTCCTCAACCTGGGCAAGGACAGACTGGCCAACTGGACCGCGGGGACAGACAAGAACATGCCTGTCAAGGACTCTGCAAACAATGGTAAGGTGTGCATGCGTTGATTGGGGGGTGGGTTTCAACAGTGGAACGTGAGCTGAGTTTTTATATCCCAGTAATGTTAGCAGAGGCTTTTTCTCAGCCTTAAAGATTGCTTCTGAGCACATGCTTTAAACAATAATGATCTCAACTATAGTGAAAAGTAAAATCTATGTGAAAAAATGTTTCAGTCTTCAGTGTTTCACCCTTTGCCTCCAGTGTGCTGAGAAAGTCAGATTATTTCACTGCTCATTACTTCATGCAAAGCAGCTCTTTACTCTTTGTAGCACATTTCCTTGTTATACTCGTATTTCTAAAGAAATCATTGAACGGGCAGCCACCAGCCATCAGCAGCATTCACTTATATTTGTTTGAAGTTCTAGAGTAAAAGTCATACCTCTAAAATGTAGAAAAACAGAAAAGACTTAATTTTAGTACTTTAATTCTTTACACTGTCATTTTATTGACTTTTACAGTTCATTAATTAAGTCAATCTAGCAATGCTGTAGGTTAGGGAAACTAACTACTCAATGTGCAGATGCCAAGTGAACATTTCTTTGTGACACGAAAGTGAATTGAACTGAATATATTTAATTTCCATTTGGTTTTCAGATGAGACGACGAGACTACCTGGTGAGCAAGGCCAGAGCCCCCCTGGCATCCACATCTCCAAGAGGCTACTCTTTTCCATTGTGCATGAAAAATCAGGTAAGGTTGAACATGTTTCCAAAAAGACATAGCTGTGGTTATGTGTGTGTGTGTAGGTGTTGGCTTTATTGTTGAACACAGGTCCATCTGTATAGGTACATTTTGTTTTATATCTTTTCCTGTGTTTTCCCTTGTTCTGCTCTGATCTGTTGGCTCGTACAGTAGCCAAGCATTGTTTACTGAACCAAGGCTGAGCGTTAACTAACCCGTAACCATTAAGCTAAGCTAATAAGATGTCAACAGTAATCCTTTAAGAAGATTGGGGTCATTTCCCGAGTTGACATCAAGTAGATGGAGAAGATTAATTTCAGATCTTTAGCACTACAAAGAAATAAAGCTCATTTGAATGTTGACGCTCCAGTAAACTTTCGCTGTACGTAAAACACTGGACAGGAGCTGTTTTCTTATGTTTCTTTCCCTGCAGAAAAATGGGACTCGTTCATTCGGGAAACTGAAGACATCAACACGCTGAGAGAATGTGTTCAGATTTTGTTCAACAGCAGATACGGTGAGGAAAGCCTCTCTCTGCATTTTAATTTTGCTCGGGCTTCACTATCACATATAGGAGGCGATTTAGAAAGGTATCTCCCTCTGCTCAGGAAATTACTCATGCACGGTGATGATTCTGAGTGTATCTATAGAGGTTGATGGATTGGGGTCACTGCTCTGGTTTGATCATCTTTCCCTCGGTGATGCACATGACACGTCTGTAATCACGGTTAATTTCTACAAAAATAAAATAACTGAGGAAGAGCTCCACCAGAAGAAAAACAAACACAGCTGATTATAAGTTCACTTCATGAAGTAGTTGCATTGTTTTGGTGCTTATTTGAAAATATTCAAAGGAAGCTGCAGTGTACTTATACCGTGATGCTGCAAATTGGGCAAAGAAGCATTTTTCACATTATGGTTCATGGTATCTGTTTCCAGGATTCTTTATCCAAGCCCACAGCACCGATTATCATCCCCTTAAACTTTAATTTCTCATTTAGCCGGAATTATCTTCACTTCTGTAAACCTTTACATGGGTTGTGCTTCCCACTGGGGGCTGCTTTTCCTTATGCAAATCCATGTTTATAGAGTAAATGGATCAAGTAGAATAAAAACACACCGTTTCATGAAGTTCAAGTGAACAGTAACGTGATATTTTTTTCAGTGGCATCACACTGTATATCTACAAAGCCTGGTCGCTAACTCTTTTTCTACCTCTAGCTGAGGCCCTGGGTCTAGATCACATGGTGCCTGTCCCCTACCGCAAAATAGCCTGTGATCCAGGGGCCGTGGAGATCATAGGCATCCCCGACCAGATCCCCTTCAAGAGACCCTGCACCTACGGAGTTCCCAAGCTCAAACGCATCCTGGACGAGCGCCACGGAATTCGCTTCATAGTCAAACGGTAAGGAATTCTTTAAGACCTTTTTTTAGGCACATGTAAATCTTTCAGTCAAAGTATCGGACAGTTGTAATATATATAGTCGTAGATGTTCAAGGAAACGCGTCGATGCATGCTTTTAATAAAGTCTGGTTTAATTCAGTCGCTGAGTGCAGATCATATTTTACCTGCTTGCCACCACATTATCGTCTAGCTCCACCCCACCAATCTACAGTCTGGCAATGCTTCTGAAACTTTTATTTAGAAAAGATTTTTAATAAGCAGCCACCAACTGGCCAGCCTATACCATCTGTCTGTTAAACGTCTGCTTCCTTCAGCACACTATGTCCCACTGACTGGTAAACCATTTCCATTCATGTCCCAAATGACTTTCCCTTGCCAGCATGTTGCGCTAACGGCTGCTCTTCCATCCATTTGTTTAAGCTAATTTAAATGAGCCACCATGCCATGTTTGAGATAACACATCTTTTAACGAATCCTGCAGGCAGCTCATTAGCGCTAATACAATTAGGAAAGATTGAGAATGTGATTAATTCAGAATTACATCACATTCCCATTGTCATTCAGAGATGTTCCAGATGCAGGCCCTGATGTTCTCTTTTGGCATGTTCCTTGTTGACAGACTATGATCACTTTTAAACAAACTGATCGTTAATTCTAATGCTTTGCTGCTTTAATTGGAACCAAACTTCACTTCTCATTTAAAGACGCAGTGTTATGTGACAGCAAATTCAGTCAGACATGTCAAAGTTAGCATTCCTAAAGGATAAGGGGTGGGGTTATTCTAAATCTTTTTGTCAACAGATCCCATGAAAAGACCAAAACCAACAATATTTTCCTACCTTTGCCTCTCAGCCCCAGACGCACTGGTTTCAACTGAAGAAGTAAACAGTCTTTAACAGCTGGGCTCTGTAGTTTTTAGCAAACTTTACTCAGACAGGAGTAGATGGTGCTTTTTGTCAGGGACAGTTTTCAGCCACTGATTAATACACATTTGGTTTTCAAGTATTTTACACCAGCAGGATCGTGTATGTGGGACTGAGGCAAAATAAACTACAGCGCCCATGTTCCTCCTAATGAAGGAACATGTCGCCCAGTTCAAGGATGTGGTTCGTTGATGTGTGTTTGTAGTTTTTGGCAAAGGCGCAGGGTTGGTTTTATCTTTGGTACAGAAAGTATTTGTCAGAAGGCCAAAATAAACAGTTGTGTATGTGCATTGTGCTCTTGCTCTTTGTTTTCATATGTGCGCACACATACAGAGTCTGACTCTGAGAAACATTTACTTTATTAAACAGGTATTTGCCGATGTGAACTTTCTGAAACCAGTGACTGTAACTCTGAGACAGAAATGGATATTTAAAATTGACTTGTGGCAGATTTTTAAGAAAATGTTACGTGAGACTCAGTGAATAAAAACCTGTAGGCAGCGTGCTGCTGTTTGAAGCAGCTAAGCCATTTTCTCACCTGAGATTCTGTTCCACTTTCTGTTTGTTGATTTGAGCGACACAGCTTTCACTGTGATATCAGAGCCCACCTTAGAAAAAGTTGAAAAAGGAAACACAGCTGTTTGTAGTATGTTGTGAGCCCTGTGTAAAAGCTGCAGACTCTTAGTCTTGTTCAGCAGTGACCCCAAAACATAAAATTAGGTCATCTGCCTTTAATAGGTTGGTAAATTAATTATATATGTACAGTAACTATGAATAGTATCCCACTTCACCAGCTGGAAGTTTTGAAAGTTAAAGCTCAAAAGGTTTTGCTAATGGATGTAAATAAACAAAACGTATAGAAATAGTTGTGTCCAAAGATTAATGATGATAACAGCAGGAGAAGAGTGTCTCAGTGGCAGACTGAGCGGTAGCAGATGCTAGAAGTAGGGAGTATCAGTCCAGGAGTACAGTATATCACATCCACGCTGTTATTTTTAGTCAGAGGGATTCAGTGATAACAATGCAATGACTCAATTACTCAGTTGTTTGACTAAGGCTGCTCGTTTAAAAAGGGCAGTTAATGTGTGTAAAGAGCTGTTAATGAATGTTCCTTCACATGTACAGTGTTTGCATCATGACTTTTCGCCCTGAGAGCTGGAATGTTCTTTGAACTCAATGACTAATGACCTATTTTTCTTTTTTCTTTCTATGTTCCAGAATGTTTGATGAAAGGATTTTCACTGGTAAGAGTCTGATTAATTTAGTTTTTTGTTTAAACACCATTTTCTCATGCGTCTGAGATGGGATGTGGCCTCATTAATAAAACACAGCTGATCTGTCTGTTTATGACTTCTCATGCCAATATCTTTAATCATACTCATTAAATTCTTTGCACATCTTACCTACATCTTACCTACATTTCTAGACTGCCTGTATCGCAAATTGGAAATATTACAGTGGCCGGTTTATTTGGTACAAGTGGCTAAAACTACTGCAGTGTCATACAATGGCTCTACAGAAAATCCTACCTTCATGAAGATTTCAGATCAGTTTTTGTTCCTGTTCCAGAGAGGTGCTTCAACGTAATGAGAGGTGTTTCTAATATTTATACAGTCCTCACTGATATAAATGGGTTAGACAAGGTATTAAAAGCACCTCTCAGCCTAATGCAGTACAATTAAATGGGAGCTACAGGCTCTAACTTGTCCAAACAGTTGAGTCGACACCTGTTGTTGTACATTGTCAGATGACGTTGTACAGTCTGGCACAGATTGCAGCCAAAATTTTATTAGCTCCATCTTATGCAGTGTGGCATCCAATGAACCTGTCAGACTGTTGTTATAAAGTTTATAAGGATCTAAAATCAGCTCCAACAAGAACTGAGATCTTAAATCAGCTGGATACTATCAGGTAATATTAGCTGTTTGGTCACCTGATTGGTGTGCGCTAGAGCCTGACCGACCGATCACCCAGGCCCAGTATATCATATGGTATCAGCATATTGCAGCTACATTGGTATTGGTGTATATGTCAGCAGATAAATGAAAAAAGATCTTTTCAAAGGGAACTTTTTGCGTAAGAAGCAGTTATTTTGGTAGGACTCCATGTGTTCTTTGTGTGGAAGCTACTGCTAACCCCAGGCATTTAGCCGCATGCTATCTGCCAGAATCTCTACTATTAATTGCAGTAACTGGCTAACAGGAAACTTCCCTGTCAAGTCTTTATTTATATATTTAACCCCAAAGATGTTCTCCGCTAATGGGATGCAGTGTTTGCTTATCTTCTTGTGTCTTGTTTGTTGAAGCTGCTGGCAAGATTGCAAGGGAGGAGGGAAAGCATGACCTGGGCTCCACGCCTGATGACAGCTTCCCTGACAGTCTGAGCATCCCGCCCACCGCGGCCGAGCTGGTCAGCAATCCTCACAGCAGCAGGTCAGACAGCCCACACAGAAAGCTGGTGTTGCCCCACAGACTTTGTTTATAATGTGGAAATATGAGATGGTTCCACGCAGCCAAATGATATTGCATTTATAACCGGCATTACTCATAGTGTGCACCAAATGAAACAGTTTAGATATACTGCTTTATGGAATTTATCATATAAATTGCTTCTGTGAAACTTGCTGTGATAAGCTTAATTTTAGTGACAGCCCTTAATTCATATTTTAATTTGGCCTCATTTTGGTGATTTTTCTTCTTTACATCCTGTGGTTTCATATGCAAATAGGTTTATGCTGGTGAATGAAACAGTGCCGTGTCTGTCCAATAGATCAACTGACAAGGATGCATTTATAGAAAAATATGTGCAGGTTACTTAAAAACCTGCTGTTTAAATGTAGTATAGCAGGTCCGTGTCCCACCACTCAGTCAGTAGGTGGAAAGCAAAGGACTGAATCAGTTGTGCAGTTTGGTAATCACCTACATGTGTTTTATTTTACTTCACAGGTCAACAAGTGCGTGTGTGAGTCCGTTGGCTGACTGTGAAGCAGGTATGTACATTATAAAAGCTCTTCTGGTGTTTTTCTGTCTAAATTAACAGAATATTTGAGGCCTGAGTTTCAAATGAAAGTTTCAAAGCGACGTTAACGCTAAATATTTTAAAGAAACCCCCCACCGTGCTTTGCAGCGCGTTCAGGTCAAACATATGCTGATGCCGACTTAAAGCTGTTTAACAGCCATAAAACACATCGCTGCAAACCGATGGGAACTCAGGCAGAATGAACTGTTCAATCCCACAGGTCCTTCAGGAGATTGCATTCCTTTGAAAAGGATTAAAACAGAGCCTCCAGATGGGGAAATCATTCAAGTTACAGTGCCAGGTAAGTGAGTGCACACTTAGCAGCCATTAGCTTTGAAATTGTTCACTTCTTAAAATATAAACACGGTATCCAGAGATGGGTTTTCATAGATTGTCTCTGACATGTCAGGTTTGTGAGACAGGGTCCAAATATAAAACTGTGATAAGATGTCAAGCTGTGTGAGGCCTTTACACCTCTGGCCTGTCTTCATCTGTTACTGTCCCTTCTCCAGCTGCACTATCCAACTTGGCATAGTTGAATTTTCCAAACTCCAGTAACCAAAGACTGTGCTCTGTAATATCAGTACACTTCACAGTGCACACTCATGTTTACCAACCCTGAGAGAAGCAAATTAATAACTGAGTTCATTTCAATGAACAGACTAACTGCGTGTCGCTACTGAGAAGACAGTTTGGTCTCTGCTGTTTAAATTTTGATCTGTCACCTTCTGTGGGTGAGCACTTTGTGACCCAGATTTTATTTGGAGAAATCAAACGGTGAAACCACAGAGTTGCAATTAGTGAGGATGGGATACTCGTCCCAGTTGGAGCCAACTTTGTGATTCAGGCTTATACATAAACATCTTGGCTTCTGCTTTTTTTTTTTTTCTCCATTTTGATGTTTGCACTGCTTTTTACTGAGGTGAGGAGGTTCAGTCAGTTCGTCTTCATCCCTGAAGCCTTTCTTTTCTTGTAAAAGCAAAATGCACTGTTTAAAAAATCTCACCAGTGTGTGGTCTGTTCTAGTACGTTCTCAAATGTTGCGTCTTTTTTTTTTTTTTGCCTCATGCTGATGTGCCATTCTGAAGTGGGCTCATTGTTGCCCCCTGTGGGCAATGGGGGAAACACCTAATGCAGAAGGGGTTATTAGTAGTAACATGTTTGCAAATTGAAATTATTTAGCTTGACATTTCATGTCAAAAAATGTGTATTTCCAGATGCTGGTACAAGCGGGGAGGAGCCCAGCGAGTCTGTGGCCGAGCCTGCCGCAGCTGCAGCGTGTCCAGTCGCAGCCTCGCCATCTGCTCCCCCTGCCCCCGCTGCTCCCACGGCTCCCCATCACCCGATGGAAAATCACACAGGTAACTTCAGCCACGTCAGCCCCCACCTCTCTTTGATCTACCTCCTCCTCACTGCAGCTCTGGGAATGCCAGCTCCATCCACAGCTTGACAACCACCCTGGTGCCGCCCAGCGCCCACCACTGACACCCCACGCTCTGGCCCTTTTTAGGGTGCTAAATAAGCTGCAGCACGTATGAAACCACTTTTCTCAGATACTTTGTCTTCCGCACTCCCACCTCCCTACGACCAAACTACCCCAGCCCCTCGTAGACACAATCCCAACTCCCCAAGTCTGACCCACTGTAGCTTTTCTCTTCCCCCAGTCTTACAAACATGAGCTCTCATCTGTGAAACGCACCATGTATCAGCTGTGGCAGTTTGACCTCTGTGTCACCTTTGACTTTATGTCAGAGCATAAACTGAGAATAATTTCTCTGGTAATTCAGTTTTCAAAACTGATGCATTGTGCACATTTCCAGATTTTGAGTTCTGTTGTCCTTTAGTCCTGCTGCCCAGAACGATTAGTGTTAGATATTGTGTTAGAAAGACCAAACTGCTCCTGTCGAGGCGCCTGAATCCTCCCTCCATCTAACACTGAACTGTCTGTAGACTCAAACAGCTTCCACCTTTAAACCATAGGTGACTAGAGTACGGTTACCAAGGACATTTGAGTAGACTACACTCTCTTTTACGCTTTACTTGCCTTATTTATCTAATAAATTTGAATATTTAAAATGGTTTACAGTACATTTTCTGTAATTAGGCTGTGCAAAAGACACATTAAATTATGGTTAAAGGATGGTGCTCAGTGTTTAAAGGCTAAAAGCTTATTTAAGCGTTAGTGATTAAAGTTCTTGCACTGACACTGAAAATGTTGAACTGCCCAAAGTTAATTAAAGGAACTTTGGCAAACTTTGTGCACCAAGCATGTGGTACTGTGTAATCTGTTTAATATTTTTTTTATTTTATTTTTATTTTTTTTATACATTTGAAGGAAGCTCTATAGCAATGCTTCAGAGAATAGTCTACTCAATGTGATCTTGGATGTAGCATACAATACTTTCAAGAGGCGTTTTGTTTTATTTAATTTATTTGATTGTGCTTTAAGTTTTCTTTTCTTTCACAAATGACCACTAAAGGAAAGAAAGCGAAGGTAAGTGCAGCAAATGTCACACCTTGTATTATTTGCTGTTAGAGGCTCAAACAAGCTTTTTAACTGAGCTGCAGTGAATAAAGATCATAGTGGGGACTCGTCAGCTCTCATCAGGAGCTATGGTGATTAAGTTGAGGTTACATCATCTTTTCAATAATCATAACCATAAAGCGTGAGAGTTTATTTATAAAGTAGCAGGAATATTTTACATCTTAAAGCTTACTGATAATGTTCCCTGATTCTTGCACTAAATTGCAGTTGGTCCGGGTGAAACAAAAAACCATAGTTTAGCAGTTGAAGGCAAAAATCATAATATAAATGAACAAGCTGACGTTCAGTGTAATTAACTGTATTCCACTTTTATGCATTACATCAGAAAAAAGATGCACTATTTTAAAACTTTGTCGGCTCATTTTTGTTAGTTTTTTAATTACAGTTTGTCTGGATTCATTAATTTAAACAACTTTTTTATAATAAGAACTCGTTATGATCATGAAGTACTGTCACGTTGCTGTTCAGCTGGAAGACTGATAGAGGAGCGAATGGAATTATTGCAGCTGTATATTTAAATATACTTATGCACAGTTCTTGTTAGTTTGTCCTTCCCCTGTATTTACAAGTAGACATATTTTTTTCAAACGTAATCATTCCTGCCAAACCTCACTGTTAACTCACGCTGACGCTTGAGCAGAAAGGCGACTGAAAATGTTTTTCTTGAGCTCAGAGCTCAGTGAACAATGGTAAACAATCAGGACCTTAACATCTTTGGAGTAATACAGCACATCTTTGAATCCTCCGTTGTATGAATGATTGAAAGCAGCTTTGTGTTTGCCCGTCTCATGTTTTTCTTGCATCTTGCAGCTGAAGCTCTGTCACCCAGCGCGGCCTCCCAGAGCATCAGAAGATCCTCTGAAGGTACGATGGAAAACATATCATCAGAGACCACGGGCACAAATTATTTATGTAGGATTTTCTGCCAAATCCAGTGCATTTTTGCCAGTGCTGTCGCTGTGTGGAACATATTAACTTGTTGTAGAGGCTTAGTTTAAGAAAATATAACAAAACTTTTGATCCAGACATGCTCAGTACAATATACCTACAGATACTCCAGCCTGAGCCCTGGCTTTATGAAGGCCGCCTTTATATGTCTGATATAAAGTGCTTTGATTTAGTGTTCTTTGTTTTTCAGTCCCATTTTCACACTTTTAACATTTTTCTTTCTCACATGCATTTGTTATGTTGCAGTCAGTTTGTCATTAGCAGACCAGTGTAGAAAAAGGGGCGTTTATCAAAAATACAACAAAGTTGGCGAGGGGAGACGTGGTAATGCTCTTTTTCTCTTTCATTTGTTGGACTCATTCAGCGGGGAGTCTGGTGGAGGACATCGGTGAAATGATTCTTCAGCTTCGGAGGCAAGTGGAGAGCCTCTTCAGCATGAAGTACGGTAAGCTACCTGGAGCTTCACCCTCATTCATACGAGGGTGGGAAGTTATGTCGGGCCTGTTCATTTTTGCAGTAAGACTTTGATCTCCTCTACATGTACACACCCATTACCAATGTACAGAGATTAAAAACCTAAGCTTTTAAAGTCTGTTTGAATATTAATTTTGTAACGTTGAGGTTTTTAAATAATTTAACACATTGGAATTACACATTGGTTTCTTCATTGTGGAGGGAATGAAAAAAATTCATCTGAATTTCACATCCGAGGGGTTTAGACATTTAAAAGTTACCAAGAATTGATGTTTTTATAGCAGTTTTGTAGCATTTAGATGTTGTATGAAGCTTGTTGTATAACGCAGCTTATTAACAACATCAGACTACCGTAAGAATGAGGCCTGTGCACAAGCATTAATGTGCAACAAAATTAGGTGACAGCACAATAGTGTTTAATAAATTACTTGTATTAGCAAAGTAATAACCAGGGAGCAGGACTGGGTAGCATCATGTAAACAGAATCCCTGTATCGTAAGTTGGTCATTTGATTTTAGTTCTGGTTATCTAGCTCAGTAATAATTTTATTTTGAAAGCTCAGGATAATACAAGAGGACATAAGGGGTGTGAGAGGTGTGGGCCCTGCCAAGGTCCAGTTAATACGGTTACACTAATGTCACAGTTTATTATTACATAGTTTAGCTTTGTCCTATATTTGTTTGGTAACGTTAACATTATAATCACCAGAGTAATCGCTGAAATCACGGAGCATGAGATGACGTCCGTCAGGGAAAGAAATGAGCAGTCAGACGATCAGACAGGTTGTAAACACACCAACAGTTAAGCCAGATTTTTATCAGTTTTGGAGACAAAACTGTTGGTAATAATCCCTCACTGCACAGGAAAACTGTGGTCAGTGAGGGAAGATGTTTGAAGTCGGCCTGTAAACTGGTTTCATGTGTCATAAGTAACGTCTCCTCTTCTGTTTCTGCCCTCTCCTCTTTTCCAGCTGAAGCTCTGGGCCTACCTGAACCGGCCAAGGTGCCCTACTCCAAGTTCCAGATGTACCCAGAGGACCTGTACATCACGGGGCTGCCAGAGGGAATCTCCCTGCGAAGGCCCAACTGTTTCGGAGCAGCCAAACTGCGCAAGATCCTGGCTGCTAGCAGTCAGATCCAGTTTGTTATCAAAAGGTGAGAGCATGTAAAGGAGTTGTTATAGTACACTGTGCATATTACTTACTGTGTACTAATACTGTGATGATCCTTTTGTTTGTCTCCAGGCCTGAGCTGTTAACTGAGCAAGTAAAACAAGAAATGCCTTCTATCCCCGTCTGTGATTCAGGTATGCCTCTCTTCTGTGTTTGACATGCAGCCATAATGTTTTTAAATTCAAGTAACTGAGAAATAACAGCAGACTGTCCACTACATTATTATGTATGCTACTGAGCAAACGTTTTAGATACATTATGGTTGTGTTCTGGTAGACTGCACCGAAACAACAAAAATGAATAAGCTACTTTCCCTGTTCCGTAAATGGGAGAAAATGAAGCCTCTTTGTTCATGTCATGGTCATGAATACGTAATTATTTGTTCATCTTCCTGGTCCCGTTATTTTGTATACATTAGTCATGACTAATTTAGATTGTGCAAATTGAAACTGTGACCTGTTTACAAAATGCAGTAGGGACTCTAATGGAGGGTTTTTTTGTGGACAGGAGATCACAAACAGTTTGTGTGTTTGGCTGCCGTCACAGCTGTTTGCACCAGGGTTCTACTGAGTAAGAAGAACTCTCTGAAGAGATCAGTTCTGTGAATTCATTGACTTTTTTGATTAACTTTTCTGTATCAGTAACATCATATAAGCTTCTGCTGCACATTCAGTAAACATTTGAAGAGGCCGTTCCACATCCCGCAGTAGCTAAAGCTCTGAAGATCTTAGCAGAGAGCAGGAAAGCTGTATTAGAAAATTCAAACATCTGGAAACTCATAATGCAGATTTAAACGCTGTTAATGCTTTACAGATTATTAAGCCCCTTTAAGCAAATCTGTGATTTGTGAAAAAAAATGACTTGACTATTTGTCCTCTTCATTTTTCAGATTGAGGTCAAATCCAGTTTGTGCTGTATTTTTAAAACCTCTCTTCTAAAGGAAAAATAAAGTCCTTGCAGGGATTTCCTGGGACTATCTCCACTTTTTATTTGTGACAAAGCTCAGCTGCTGGCACGAGGAGCTCGCAGCGTTTGTTGTGTTCGTTAAATCTTAAGAGACGACAAAAACAAAAGTTTAACCTTTAAATGTTTTTTTTTTCCAAAGAGCTGGACACCAAGGACACAGCATCAGTGACAGAGGATGCTGCAGCTATATCCAAGAGACCTGGATTCTCAGGTGCGTTCAGGTTTCAGGTTTTTTCTCTGTCACCACTTTGAAGCTTAATATTTGATGCAGTCCATCAAAACAAAGCTGATTTATGTTTAAACATAAATCAGCTTTGGGTATTGACATTTATCGCCCTCACTTTTAAAGCTAGAGATTGAAAAAGGCTCAATAACTGCTGGCAACTCTGGAAGTGCATTGTGGGAACAGATATTTAAAATGATGAAATTTCAAAGTGTCCTCTGTCTGCTGTCTGCAGAGTGCCTGGAGTCCAAGCTGTCCAGGATCGACTTGGCCAACACGCTGCGAGAGCAGGTGCAAGATCTGTTCAACAGGAAGTATGGGGAGGCATTGGGCATCAAGTACCCCGTGCAAGTGCCTTACAAGAGGATCAAGAACAACCCGGACTCGGTCATCATCGAGGGCCTTCCTCCCGGCATTCCCTTCAGGAAGCCCTGCACCTTCGGCTCCCAGAACCTGGAGAGGATCCTGGCAGTCGCTGACAAAATCAGCTTCACCATCACCAGGTGGGAACCTCAGTTTCCTTTGTCCAGTCGGTCTCAGAAACACTAAAGGCTGAACTGAAGCAGAACACATGACTTACGATACTGCTGAGCTCATGCTGCTGTCACCTCGCACACTTACTGTTTTATTAAACATCATAACTGGAATGTCGCAACAACTTTCACATTTGGTTACTGGTTTTGATTTTTCATCAAATATTTTAATCCTTTCTCACTTTCTTCTTTTTAGACCTTTTCAAGGACTCATTCCAAAACCAGGTAAGAACATTTCTCATCATCGAGTCTGATTAATAACCATAATCTTAGCACGCAGAACTAATATTAGTGTCATGTAATGTTAACATTAATATTAATATGTCATTCGTCAATTTTATCAGCACCACGACGAGTCACTTTACTAAAGAAGGCCTACGCCTCGATAAGTGGTGAGTAGGAAATGTTTAATAAAATCCAGATTTTTTTTTTCCTCTCGTTGCTTCATCAGTAACTTTATTCTGAAAGGTGTGATTAACCGGTTCCCTTCATCTGACAGATGATGACGATATTAACCGCATGGGAGAGAAAGTGGTCCTTCGAGAGCAAGTCAAGGAGCTGTTCAACAAGAAATACGGTAAATGGATTTGGATTATTGTGCGATGCGGCAGCTTGAGTTTTTGTCACACTGAATTTCAGCAGCTCCCTTTGAGTTTTTAAAGATCAGGGACAGTGGATCCTGGACCTCGTGCAATTATCGCTGGTACACACAGATGTGTTATATACTGCACAGGTGATTTAAGAGAACTTGTTGCATGAATTGTCAGTTTACAGAGAGGAACATTTCCCATTAGATTCATTGGCATGAGTCTTATTTGCAGTTCCTCTGGGTTTTAATGCAGGTATCTGTCCAGGTGAACATCCAGTGGAACATAATCTCCCGTCCATGTCTGTGACTGTCACTTTAACCGCCTCATATTTTACTCATGGATGGCTTTTTCCTTAGCTTGGCATATTTTAGCATTTAATTTTATATGAAGGCATTTCTTCTTTGATTTTTTTTTTTTTGTCTCCCCCTGGTACATCTCTGTGATGACTCTGCATTGACAGCTGTAGTGATATTTTTCTGGTCCCCCACTGACAGTGTTAAATCTGTGATGTTCTGCGTCTGCTGATTTTCAACAGCAGGACTTAATGCTTGTGTGTGTGTGTGTGTGTGTGTGTGTGTGTGTGAGAGAGACATTTTTGTGAATGATTCTTGTCTTTTTAAAACAGGCTTAGTTAAACACCTGTCACCTGTAGTGGCACGGCTGAAATCAGCAACACACACTTTTTGACCCAGTGAGAATCTCACTTGGATAGAGACATTGTCCATCCCAATAAAATTAGACTGAGGAAAACCGTAAAGAGAGGTGTGGGATAATAGTATGGAAATATTGGTGAGTGAGGCCCAGCCATGCTGCAGGTTAAAACGTAACATCAGAAATGGCATCAAACAGTGGCATCATTAGCCTTCTGCTTCTGCATTCTGTTCTTTGCATGTGATTATTAACTTCCCTGAATTAAGTAAATGAGCATTAATGTACTTCAAGCTAATTATGTGAAAAGTAATCTCACTATAAATAAGGAAAACAAAAAAAATGTCTTGAATAAGATGCAAAATGAGCACGTAGTCCTACAGCATAGCATCAAGCACTGTTATTAGAATAATTACTTATATTCACCTCATTTTTCCTCAAGCAGTTCCACTTGGTCTTTTGTACAGTAACCAGTTATTATATGAATATTTGCATGTATTTAATAGTTTTCCTTTTGCAGAGCTAACAGAAAAACAACCTGCATCTGGTCTTTTTGTCACGAAGCTTAATTCCTCTCTCATTGTGCGTTTAGGTGAGGCTCTGGGCTTAGACCGCTCCGTCATGGTCCCATACAAGCTAATCCGTGGCAGTCCAGAGTCTGTAGAAGTCAGTGGCCTTCCAGACGATATCCCCTTCCGAAACCCAAACACCTACGACATCGTGTGCCTGGAGAAAATCCTTCAAGCCGCAGATAAAATAACATTCAACATCAAGAGCCAGCTACAGTGAGTGTGGAGACACCTGAATATTCAGCAGCCTGTTAGTTGTCACCGTGCTGTATATTTCAGTGGGAATTTAGGCTTTTGCTTCTTTGTAGTTAAGCTCATTACAGTTTATTTATGCTTTGGATTTAAATCTAGTCTCTCAGATGTCAAAGAATAAATCTTCCTCAACGGCAAATGTAAATAATACGAAGCAGTTAAGCTGTGATGAAAGAATAGAAGCAGAGACTTAAATCATGCAAAAAAAATTCCTTTTTTTTTTTTCCCTTTTTAGTTCTGAAGTGAGTGGAGCCTTAACAGATTACTCTGTTTGGTAATTGAAAAAAAATTTTTTTGATGGCATCTGTGAAAACAACAAGAGCTCTGTCACCTGAAATGACCCAGCCTTTTCTCTGTCTCACAGGCCTTTTGCAGAAATCTGCAGCCAGGCTTGTAACACAGGTAAGAGCTGTTTGAGGTGCTGTTTAATTTCCTCGTGTTTGTGGAGGTGGAGCTCTGTGCGGTCACTGCTGGCACCTGACAGTGACACCTTTTTCTTTGTGTCTTCAGTAGGAACGGACGCCTCGACCAATCGACGAAAGCGCAAGAGAGTCCAGGAGAGCAATCGAGTACCTGCCTCCCCTGAGCTGGGGATATCGACCAATCAGATTCCAGTGATGGTATGTTGGGGGGGGGGGGGGGGGGGGTTCAGTATGGAATATACACTGACACTGAGTAAAATATAATTTATATTCTTACTCACAAATGATGGAAAAAAATATTTTTTTGTCAAATTCTTCTGTTGAACAGTGTACAACACCTCCCTCACTCACTGAGTGTGACTGGGAGGTTGGAGGCTTTTCCAGTCAAGTAAAATTAATCTATGAGCCATTAATGTTACAGAGGTTGTCTGACCCCAGTTATGCAGCTGTTCACACATGAGTTCCCAAATAGAGCAGTCAGAGGGTCCGGCAGTATCTGCTGCCCAAAACTGACAGCTTGGAAAACAGAGCTCCAAAAATTCAATTTGGGATAAAACATATGAGTGAGGGAAGTAGGAGGAAGATGAAATCAACATTAGGACATGGTTTTAGCAAATTGATCTTCAGAGAAATGTAACTGATGGACCACCTTGAACTGCATCAGGCTGTGCCTTGTACTTGACTGTTGTACTGTCACTACTAAAAGCTAATATTAAAACTGGTTTTGAGGCAAGGTCAACAACCTCTTTGTAGTAATGAAAGCATTTTATCCTCCATTATGACTGACTTTGCTCTATCATTGTCTCTCCTCTGTGTCTGCCTGCAGCAGTGGCCCATGTACATGGTCGACTACAGTGGAGTGAATGTGCAGGTTCCTGGAAAAGTCAATTACTGAAGGACAAACCTTGTCTGCAGCAAAGGGATAAAAGGAGAAGGAGTTGTTTCTCACAGTGATTTTCATGACTCTTCCACTTGCGACACTAACACGTTGTCAGAGTGCTAAAGCTAAACAATCTCTCCAGAACGAATATAGGGAGCTGAAGGTTTGACTCTGTGAATGACGTCCCGAGTTCTGAGGAACAACAGAATGTACGTGGATCAAAATGTTGCAGGGCAAAATCTTGGCTTGTTTTCCATCTCCTGCCTTTGTCGGCAGGACAGCTGTCAGTTTTTGTTTCCTTCTAAATCTGATCATGACAGTAATATTGTCTTTTTTTCTTCAAACAATATTACTGTACAAAGCTTAAGATATTACATGTTCTCATGTTATTTGCCCTTGCATTTATGAAGTGTCCACCCACTGAGTCACGTTGTTGGATCCAGCATTTGGTTGCAATGTATTACTGACAAAAAAAAATGTCTTTGATAGCGATTTGGTTCCATAATATTCAGATATTTGTACTTTTTATTTATTATATTTATTGAAATATAACATTATGTGCAGGGATGTAAAATACATTATTCTGTTATACAGCTCCTTGAGGAACTATCACAACACTAACACAGATGCTACTAGTCACTCTGTAACTACAGGTAACCACTGAAATCAAGCTACACAGCAGGAATGAAGTGTCTTAATTAGGTGTTGGGGCGACGGCAAGCCATCAGCAATGAAAGGAGATAAAAATGGACTCGAGAGTTTGCCCGGCAGGTGGAACCGCTGCTCACAGCACCAGGAAGCCACCTGCAGTAAAAACACGACAGACCTTCAGTAAACAGCCTTTTTATGTTAGCACCACATTAACAATATGTAAAATATCTCATTTAAAGTCAGCCTGAATGTATCATGTAAAGGAAAGAATGGTATGTTATTCTGCGATGACTGTCTCTGGACTAACGATATTTAATATGCTGTACCTTAACGCCAATTAGGCCTTTGAAATAAAATGTGTTGCCTTGCACTTTCATTTTGTTGGGGTTCGTTTCTGTTGTGTTGCTTAATATTATCAGAATATAAATATTATCGTTATATAGTATCTACTTACAGATGTAAGCAGGCTAGCTTTATTATACAGTAGTTCAGTCATGAAGTTGATCGGTTGCGAAACCTGGATTTAAGCTGCATTTAACGTTTAAGTTTTCTCTTATATTTTTTTACGAGGTTTTGGACAAATATGAAGAACATTAACATTATGAAGTGCGCAGTAACAACAGTGGTACATTTAACTCAATATTTTAATGATTTTTTAAAAAAGTTTCAGACCGCGGTCGATTTAAGGATTGATTTTTCGGGCTGAAATCCAACTGTTGCTAGCAAACGTTATCAGCTGTTGCTAGCTAATTAAGCTAAAGTCAGCGCCATTTTGGCTAATTAGCTAACATAATCGGAGGAATGATTTATTCTTTTTTTGTACTTTCAAACAGTACGCTTCATTTAAAACATCTACTACAAAACGCTACAAGGTTGGATGTGCTACCACGGACAAGGAGATATGTTTAAATTAACACCGCACAAGCCCAGCCGCCGTTACTGCAGCTACTGCACTTTTGACTCTGCTCAAGCAGATTACATTAAGCAGTGTACAATCACAAAGGTTTCAGATTTACCTTTTGAAATCCGAAGTAGTTTTTGAAACCACAGACCCTTGGTTTCAGACAATGGTAGATAAAATGCTTCACTTCTAGCCAGCAACCGCTGATGTTTCCAGCTACAATCAAAACTGTCGCTAGCAAATTTTAACAGCTGTAGCTAGCTAGGTAATGAAGCTAACGTTAGCTCTTAGCTTACACACTCGAGACACAGGATTTGTTTCGTTTATTTAGTAATTTATATTTAAACACTTTATTTCCGCCCCATACCTTAACACCATACTTTCCAAATTAATCAAACCAATATTTTGTTTGTAGATAATCAAAGACCAAGGAAGAAAACACAACAACAAATACAACAGACCGAATTCTCTTTATTCATTTTCTTTCTCTGGTAAAACGAAGCATTGTTTTTGCTCACATCTGTCCAAAGAGACACTATCCTCACTGAGGTTCTTCGGGGCTGCTGTTCATCCTCTCGCTGACCTGTCTCCCAGCCTTCAGCGCATGTTTCACCCCTTCTCATCCATAACTCCTACTTTCCTCCACATGGACCTGGAACCCAAAGCCGCTGCTCTGCACTTACAGGCTCCATTAAGACACAGGCAAAGTGAAATTCCTTGCCAAGTGGTCGTGTTCTTCTCTTAACATTTCCACTACAAATAAATGTTTGAGTGGTTAAAGAGACATTTACTCGGCAGGAAGAGTTGGGTTCAAGCCCTGCAGCCAGCAAACAGCAAAACTGCTGAGAAGTCACTAGACAACACACTGAGGACACTGAAGACATGCATAAGTAATATGCACCCGCAACACCTTAAAGGCCCACAAAACACATTTTTTCAATCAGCTTCTTACTACTATTACTATGAACACACAGAGTTAGGAGGGTTTGAAGTGAGCTGTTGGGAAACACCGATCCATCCGGATTTAGAAATACTGGGATCAAAATTTGTGGTTTGTTTATGCTGCAAGGCCACAGTCAGTCACATCTGATCTAACCACACCCACACAGTCCTGATGGAGCAGATTAGCTGAGTGTTTGACTTGCATGCTCTTAGTAATTAAAGCAAATACAACATTAGTCATTACCTAATTCATACTGCTTCCTAGGTTACCACCTCAACTTACTGAAGAGGTGCTCCACCTGCCATTCAAAGCCTGATTACCCAGTATACAGCTGTGTAATCAGGCTTAAACTGGTCTGAGGTTGATCTTTAGTACGTTTTATATGAAAAGCAGACTGCACAGCACACACCTGGAACCAACCTGGGTCAGCTGAGCACCACCTGCTGCAGGTGAGACTGGTGGTGAAATTACTGGTGAAAATTAGTTAACAAATTAGCAGAAGCAAAGCAAATACAAAGACTAAGCCTTTACAATGATAATTCAAGGATCACTGTCGGCCACCATGGGGGGAGTTGTAGGTTTCAGCTGTCTATGGTTTCAGCAGTGAGGATCACTTCCGCGTTCAAAAAGCTGCAGTCAGCTGCATAGCCAACTTTACAGCCTAAAAAACATATTTACAGCCTGGTACATTTTTTGTTTTTGGTCTCTATTGATAGCTTCCACCTCCGTGAACACTGTGTGTGTGTGTGTGCGTGGTTACGTTGAGTGACAGCCCCATAGACAGGCACAGGCAGTTAGCTCTTTGCTATAGCGTCGGCTGGGCTAGGCGGCTACATCCAGAGGCCTCCGGCTACCTCCAGCGGTTGACGGGGGCTGCAGTGTCCGTGTTTGTTTGCCAATGTTCGGATAGGTTTTTGTGACAGTACGGCTTGCTGTAGTGTAGACTGTACTCACCAATCGTCGAAGGAGTCTGTGTTGCAGTTTTTTCGGTAAGTAAATTTCTCACTATTTTACCTGGATGTTTACACTAATTAGCATGTATTAGCATGTTTTGCCGCTGGCTTGTGACTTAATTGTCGATTTCTGGTCGCTGCTGATACAGATAGAGGACCGGAGCAGCTAATGTTAGGAACGTTGTTGCGGTGTGTTCCGTGCTCTCAGAGTCCGTTTATTGCGGGAATACTAGGCTACAATTTTATTTCGTCTCATTTTTCTGTTTAAAAAGTCAGACATAGCATGGACAGAGCAGCTCCGTCTGTAAGCGGCTGCTGTTGTTTGTGTGCTGCTGTAACTGTAAGTGGATAGTGTATGGAGGCAGCGGTGAAAGCCGGTAAATATTGCTCCGAGCTAAGTGGCCGGGCTCTCGGCCGGTTGACCCGTAGAGTAACCGCCTCTCCGCCAAATATGGAAAGTTCACTCCCACTAAAATCCAAGATGGCGCAGCTCAAATGCCCATGGTTTGGTGACAAAACCGACTCCCCGAAACCAGTGGGTGACGTCACGGCTGCTACGTCCATGTCTTATACAGTCAATGTGAGCCACAGGCACAGATTCACCTCAGCCTCCATGAAGCCTGTACAGCTGTGTTCTAACCCTACAGTTTGCACTTTTTATTTTGAGAAATTAAACGTTGTATCATTATTTATTTTTTGGGGGGGGTTGAGCACATAACATTTAGACTTCTAAGCTTTCTGGTATTTGAAAAACTACAGTATGTTTTAGATAAAGTGAGGGCACCCAGATTTTCTTCTCAAACATTTTGCCTTTTCTATTCTTACCTACCGTTACTGCACATGTTCTCACATAAGTCAAATACATGATTGTCTTAACGTTCCCATTAACTTCTCCAGAAGTCAGGACACAATGAGTCCTGATGAGTCTAATCTGTAATGCCACAGGCAGCCAACTACTGCGAGTGATTAGGTCTGATGATCACTCTTAATGATCATACAACAGCAGCACATTATGAGGCCATTTAAGAGAGCCAGGAGCACCGTGAAGTGCCAACACTACCATATTCTCCCCACATATTAAAGGACCACGAGCCCCACACGAAGAACTCATTCACACTCTTTTCATGACCCTGATCAGTGGATAGGAACATAACCAGAGAATTCTTAAAGTAGATCAGGATCTTTATCTCCAACTGGAGACCACGAAAAAAAAAACAAATTGAAATCAGAGACAAAGCCAGGAATTCATTTTTGCCTTATTTCTTTATTGCAGAGGCTTTTTTTTTTCAGTTTTGCTTGTATACATGTCAAAACTCGGTTTAGCAACCGTACTGCAATACTGTGAGCAGAATAATGCATGTGAATACAGGAGGTGAGTTGGCAGCCGGCGGGACCATCAACATGCTCGCCACGGCTTCACGTGTCTTGTTTAATCAAGACGAGTTCGATGACCTTGATTGTCACGTTGTAAAATTTTCTTAACCCAAGTTTTTTTTTTTTTTTTTTTTTAATCTCAGCGATCCGTCCCATCCGTTTGGGCAAAAAGATTGAGGTCTTCAAGCTGTATTCGATGTAACCTTGTCCCTTCTCACGTAGATGGAAACACAAACTGTGACATATTAAGTGACAAAAACAGAGCCTGCAAAATGCCTGCAGGCACAGTGAACTGCCAGTTCAAAACATGAATAATCACCATGTGAGTGCATCACACATCTGCTTATCAAATTAGTTCAGGGAATAAAATATGACAGATGCTCAAATCAGAGGTGTCAGATGTTAAAAATATACAACTTTATCCTCCTTAACTGGCATTTGTGGACACGACCGGTTTATTTTTATTTTATTTTTTTTTGCTTTACATACTTTTGTTTTCATTCATGTTTTGTTTTTTTTATTTACAACAGTAAAGTATTGCCCCTTCTCATCAAATAGGTTAATATATGCTCACTTTGCTACTAAAGTCTCAGTGTGTCGTTGTGCTAAACACAAATGTTTTTCCCGCAGAAACACTTTTAATTGCATAACTTCCCAATTTAAAACAAGTTCACTGTCCTTCACTGGGAAATCACACACCTCAGCTAAATGCACTGTCAGAACTAAAGTGCTGAATGAGATTTTTATCCCCCGGTGTGAGCTGCCATTCTCATGGTAACTGGACAAGGGGATACAGATGAGGCTTTATGGAAAACAAAAAATAAACAAAAACAAACAAAAAAACACAATCTCCAGTTTGTGGAGGTTTGATAAAAGAGGCTCAGAGTTAGAGGAGCCCCGTTTCTCTCTGAGTTCAGTCTCCTGGAATATGTGATGGGAGAGAATGTAATGGTGCATTAACCATTCTCAGTGGGCACTGCAGCGAGCACCCTCCCACAGAAGCTTCCAGGCCTTTATTCAGCTCACTTCTCCCCTTCGCTCACTCAATGAGATTTTGGGCAGATGCTGACTTATACTAAATAACAGACAGAGGTGGAAGGAGGTCCACCTGGCCACAGAGGTGGATTTTGAAGGGTTAACTCAGTGGTCAGCACAGCAGTGAGTGGAAGTGTGTGAAGCTGGGAGCTGTGACCTAGCTGCTGCTGCTGCCGCCGCCACCGCTGCCGCCTGGAGGTTTGAGGCAGTCTTCTGTCACGCCCTGAGAGGCCAGCTCAGACAGAACATTGTCCAGATAGTTGGGGTCAGGGTAGCCGTGGCCTGACAAGTTGGACATCATCTCCGTTTTGTGGTGGATCCCGTTCCACACCACGGTGTCGGGCTCTCCGGTGGTGCTGGATGTACCCACGGTGAAGATGAGGCGGCGCATCCACGCCACCTTCAGCAGCTCCAGCACCTTTTCAGTGGAGAAAGAAGGAGCAAATGTGAGGCATGGTTACGCATAAAGTTCAAACGATGAATCAATAAGTCAATCGACATGAAAGCAAACTATTTTGATAATCGATTAAATCAATGAAGTCCTCCTCACACGAGAATTTGCTGCTTTTCTTTGTCTTATGTGACATAAAACTGAAAACCTTTGGGTTCTGGACTGCTGAAGACGGCTGCTGTGAGCTGTTTAACCCAGATAATGCTTTGTCCTTTACTAGTGCAATGTTTGTTTGTCTGCTCAGCTTGTGCGAACCAGGTACACCGACTGTCTGTTGTCAGTGGGATGCACAGCGCGGTGGCAGCTGCCATTACAGGAGGCCACAGATGCAACAGTCTACAAACAATTTAGCTAAAGTGGGATTATGTAACTGCAGTTAATCACGACAGATCTGCCGCCTAACCGATGGAAATGAGCGGTGTTCCCTGAACACTGCTCCGATTTTAACTACCGAAAGGCTCCTACTGTTTACCACACTGTGGGAGAGCCTGTGTGTCCAATCTGGAATATTTTCATTATCTCAAATCAGTGTTGTACAGGGAACATCACATCGGGGAGTCTGACCATGGAAGTGATTCTGTGGCACGGCACCGAGAAAGTGCGACTGGAATAATTCAATCCAATTACCCATCAGCGAATTACATCAGAGATTATTTATAGACACTTAAGTGTACAGCTGCGGTTACCAGCAAGGAAATTAGCAACTAATTCACCATGGAAACAACTCAACTTTATAATGAGCACAAAATGCTAATCAGAGTAACACACTTGAGTCCTGATGGAGCTTTATGCAGAGGCTTGTGTTAATGGCATTGAGCTGTATAATGTGTTGCTTTTCACCTTCCTGCCTTTGTCGTTGTCGGGTAGAAAACAGAAGCGAGGGAAGCCTCTACAGGTGTAAGGCTGTCCGGGGTTGGGATGCTCCAGACCCTGGTGGAGATGACAAAAATTCACTGATGAATGGAAAGTTATAAAGTTTAATACCTCAGATCAGCTGGAACCACGAAGCAATCTAATAACCGTGCTGCTGGAGATTGTTAACAGCAGAGCAACAGCTCGATACAAATCAGGTTCAAGTTCTTGTAACTTTAGATCAGTGGTACAAACTGCTCTCTGCCGTTTATCTACGCTCGTCTTTACAGCCGGACACAAAAAGAAATTAAGGTTTTCCCAAAAGAATGTGATGAAGCTGTGAACCTAAGGCGAGCGCTCTTCCGCAGCCGAGCCTGAACATCTGTTAATTTATTTGGGAAACTGTGGGTATCAGTAAATCTAGCCTTATATTCAGACCAACACACTGTGTGTTGTCCACTGCTCAATTGTTACCACATGCGTGAACAAATTCCAACATCTTTTCAATAAGTTAACACTAATTCTCACTTATACACTCTGAAGCTAAGTTTTACTGCTCTGCATGTTTAGTAGAGAACAGCTAAACATGTGGAGGGAAATATGAAATTCTGTTCAGATCTGGCCAGTATCTGAGATCTCTGCTTTTATGTGTAATTTCAGGTATTCGATCTTGTCAAAGTGACAGCACAGTGTCAGCAGAGGTACCTGTATGCCAGGAGGTATGCTGTAGATAATCTGGATGGTGCCACAGTCTGGGTGGCCTGGCAGCGACTGGGGAATGCTGTAAATCTCCATTTTGCCTTTGGGCTGGGTGCCGGTCTTCTCTCCGTAGATTGTCTTACACGAGGGGCACTGCAGGCTGCCGTCCTGAGGAGACAACACAAGCAGAGAGCCTTTTAAACAAGACCAATCGATACAAACCAGGTAAGAGCTGATCAAATATGCATCGATCCACCGATGAGACTTCTGTTTCCCCCGTCACCAAGTCGCTGTACCTCTGCTGTGATCAACAAGCATCCCACAGACGTAGGTACAACATGTTATTTAATACTCTACCTGAAGTAAATGCTCCTCGAATAAATGACCACAAACATTACAAGAACATTCTGAGCAGGAAAAGTTTGTGGTCAAACATAAACACATTTGCCTGCATGTTTTAAAGGACCATTCCAAAGTTTTAACATGTCAACATATCAACCACGTAACTGCATCACATCACAGCGTAACTTTGTGAACGATCTGTCCACATAATTAAAAATGATAGTTGCTATAGGTTTGGTACCTTTGTTCCGTTGTTATACATGGCCAGCATGCAGAGCATGTGCAGGGTGTGCCCACATTTGATGAACTTCCCCACAGTGTCTGGCAGTATGCTCGGGCCTCCCTCCTCTGTGGACGGTGTCTCGTAGCCGGATGGATTGGACAGCTGATCCATGCAGATAATGCAGTCCTGAGGGGGGACACAGGATATTGTGTGTTTAGTGCCACTGATAAAAATGGACTTGCTTAAAATGTCTTTATGTTGCACCCTCCATGACATGCAACTTCTGTCAGTTCACAAATGGACCTTAAACTCATACAAAAGACCACAAGTGAGCCTTTTCTTTGGTTTACGTCTGTGACGATGACCCTGAACCATTTACCTCATCTGGTACTCCAGGCACCACCTCCATGTAGCGCTGAATCACCTCCTCAGGTCTCTGAGCTGAGGCTGGAAGAGGAACAAAGCAGAAAACATCAGGGCGATGAAGGAGGTCAAACAGGCCAGATGCTATTAACGAAAGGTCCTGCCATCTGCCGTGGAAACAGCCACACAAAACATGAGACTGGTGAGATGAGATGAAATGATTTTCTTCATTATATCAAGTAACTCACAGACACATGAACTTTAGATTTCTGCGGCTACTAGATATTCAAACTGATGTGTCTTGCTTGTGGCAAATCACATGTCCTTAAATGAAGAAATGTCTAATGCAAACACAAACTGCAGAGCCACACAGATGATTTGAATGCATGGTAACAGAAGACAATGAATGATGACGACGAGCAGCATGAGGGATGGACACTGTGCATTACACTGCCATTTTCTCTCACTCTCACAAATGTGAGTGTCAAGTCTGTTTAGGGAACAAAACTCTGAAAGTGTCTTTTTTGGGTTTATTATACAAGACAACTCAATTTAATTCCAGATTTTGAAATGTTAGGAAGTTGGCTGTTTTCTCCCATCTTAGAAACAAGAAAAAAAAATCAATTAATGGATCAGTTTCCAGACACGACCACTTTTTATGTCTGGGTCCATTTCTAATACAGGTATTGAGGTTAGGAAGTGACAGACAGTGAGAGTGGAGGAAGTGTCATTTGTGGACATGACAACGCAAAGATGAAAAGAAAAAAAAAATCAGGAATAAACAAAGAGGCAGAAATGAAATGAAGCTCATTATGTTGAAGCGCAGAAGATAATTTAAATTAGCTGAACCGTATCAAAACACGTACTCTGCTTTTTTTTTTTTGTTGGTGGCCAACAAGCAGTATTAATTTATTTATGATCAAAGCTCCTTTAATGTACTCCAAGTCTGATAGTGAATATGATGCACAGTGTGTCCAAAGGTTGATTTAAGATGCCTAGATTCTCTTATTTTGTCTCAGGAACAGTCACAAACCAAACAATATTACATTTATTTTGATATAAAACAATGAAAACAAGCCAATTTTCCCTTTTAAGAAGCTGGAATTGTCTTTTTTTTCTTGAAAAATAACTTTAACTATCAGCTGCCAATTAATTAATTTGCTATTGACTAACAAATGGATTAATCAACTAATCACTGCAGCTTTACCCTGCAGCTGTTGCTCCTGGGGCACGTGGCAATGCGCCTACAGGCAGATCAGTGATGTCTCCTGTACCAGAAGTGAATGATCACCCACACAGTGATTTGTTGATATACAGATGGATGACAAAGTAAAATCCAACATAAAATGCCTTGGCAGAGTGTGGTTCCACCCTGAGCCTCGAGAACAGCTTCGGTGCTTCTCAACAAAATATTCCCTCATTTTAGTTTTTGTATTTTTTGGTGGACTATAAAAAGTGAGCAGCTGATTCTGATGACAACAACTGGGATGAAAGTGAGGGGGAGCAGCAGAGTTGACACTGGAAAGCCGAATGTCCCTGCTTAATAGTCGCACAAAATGCAGTTGCAGCAGCACTTTTTTTCCCCCCTCAACTAAAACAAAAGTGGAATGCAGCCTATGAACACTTGAAGACAAATGAAACTGAGATGATGCAGGATGAAATGTTCCTCAAGCCCGTGGTGATGACAACAGGACCAAAAGAAAGCGGTGGACAAAAAGAGGTGGAGGAAGGGCTGGTGGCGTGGTAGCTACCTCTCCTGTGCTGCCTCTTTGCTCTCCTAACTGAACTGCTGCTGCTGCTGCTGCTGCTGTGGGGCTTGCTGGGCCTGCTGGCTGGGGGGAGGAGAGGAGGAGGAAGAGAGAAAGGAGCAGGTTGCTGCTGCTGTAGCTGCTGCTGTAGCTGCTGCTGCTGCTGCTGCTGCTGAGGGAGGGGGGCAGTGGTGAAGTGCACGCCGAGTCCCACAGCCGACATCAAAATGGAGGCCATGCCTGGAGCGGGGTAGGGTGGGGGTGGGGTGGGTTGAGGCGGGACGGGGTGGGGCAGAGTGGGGCAGGTGAGGGTTGAGAGCAAGTGGAGATATGCAGGAGCAGAAAGGAACAAATCAAAGGTATGAGAAATGTAGCAGCAGCTGATGCTTCCACCGCGACCCTCATTCATTCACACACGCACACAGACGCACAACACTGGAGTCAGACACAGCATTAAGACCTTTCAAATTAAAACCAATTCGACCTTGTTTAGCATTTTGGCCCCGGTTTATTTGTTGCCTATGAACCAGAGATCTTCTTAAAGCTTCTTTTTTTTTTTTTTTAGCAGGATGACTGTTTCAGGAGTGAGCCTTTATCTCGTGAGTTAAGTCTAACTGATGGTGCTCAGAACTGACTTGCTTCCACGTCAATTTTGCTATTTGACTGTAATGAGGTGACAGCTCAGTGCACGCAGCATCCGTTCTCACGAAACCAACTTCACACCACGGCATTATCTCGGTTTACTCAAAGGCTGTTAGCAGAAACCTTTTCACTGCTGAACACATCTATTCAGACTGCTGTAATACTGGGTAGAGGTTTCCACTGTTCTGAAAACGGCCTCAGGTCTTCGTGGCGTGGATTCCGCAAGATGCTGGAAACATTCCTCTGAGATTCGTCTCCATGTCGACGTGACTGCATCACATCGTTCCTGTCAGCTGCACATTCATGCTGCCAATCTCCTGCTCTACCACATCCCTAAGGTGTTCTACTGGATTCAGATCTGCTGACTGGGGAAGCCACATTGTCAAGTCAGTGAAACCAGTTTGAGACGACTTTTAGTTCGTGACATGGCTCATTATCATGCTGGAAGAGGCCAAAGGAAGAAGGTAAACTGTGGCCATAACAGGAAGAACGTGGCTAGCAACAATATTCAGATAGACTGTGGCATTCAAGCCACGACTGATTGGTATTAAGGGTCCAAGGGGTGTCAAGAAAACATTCCCCAGCAGCAGCAGCCTGGAGAGCTGACACAAATCGAGTTGGATCCATGGATTCACGTTCCTGATGCCAAGTTCTGGCCCCACCATCGGCATAAATCCAGATATCCCAGGCTGTGTTTGTTCCAGTCTTCAGCTTTCCTGCAGTGAGCCTGAGTCCACTGCAGCCTCAGATTTCTGTTCTTGGCTGATGGGAGTGGAACCTGACGTGGTCTCCTGCTGTTGTCCGCCTCAAGGTTCGACGTGTTGTGCATTCTGAGATGATTTTATGCTCACCGCAGCTGTAAACACTGGTTATCTGGAGTTTCCATAGCCTTTCAGTCAGCTCCGACCAGTCTGACCATCCTCCTCTGACCTTTCTCATCAACAGTGTGTTTCCATCCACAGAAATGCTGCTTACTGGATGGTTTTTGTTTTTGGTTCCACCCTGAGTTAAACTCTGGAGACTGTAGCTTGTGAGAATCTGAGGAGATCAGCAGTTTCAGAAACACTCAAACCAGACCGACTGACACGGTCACAGTCGCTGAGATCACATTTGTTTCCTCATTCTGATGTTTGAGAATGATGTTCGTGAACATTAACTGTGGATCCTCACCTGAAGCTGAATGATTTTATGCACTGAACTGCCACCGCATGATTGGCTGGATGGATAACTGCATGAATAAACAGGCGTTCAGGTGTTCGGTGAGATGAATCTGATTAATATGCAGACCTGATTAATATGGGACAGCTTTAAATGTATTATCCTGAATTAGACTGGGGTCTTTGTCAGATCTGATTTATGTTTAAACGTGATGAAATGACAAAAATGATTTTTGCATTATTTTGACACGAGCTGCACTGAATGAATATTTTCTATAGAAGTTGCCGCACACTGCAGATGTTTTTTGAAAAATGTCAACACAGATTTTGTTTGCGCTCTATCTTTATTGACATATGATATCTTTGAGGAGGCGCTCTGCGGCAGGAATTTCCACAATCCTACAAGCAAACGCGTGTCTGTGTGTGTGTGTGCTTAAAACAAGCTAGAAAAATGTACCACTGATGAGCGTGTAAGGCAGGAAAGCACCAAAAGTCAATCATGCGTCTGGATCCGGGGCCAAACGCATTGTACAACATGAGGAAACCTGTGTAAGCTCTCAGTGAAAGACAAGCCTGTGGTGCGGGGGCTATTTTCATACATACAGGGCCAACAAACTGCATTATGTTGTTTCTTGTTGAATGGAAGCCTCTTTGATGGTTTAAACAATAACAAGGGACATCACTGCCCCCTCTCTTTTCGCTTTTATGCTTTTTGAGTTTGCTTAAAAGTTAGGGCGTGTTCGTTCTTATTTTTAACTTCCTCATTCATCTTATTCCTAAACAGACTGACACCCACAACACAAATGCTGAAGGGTGGCACATAAGCCTCAAAAAAAAAAATTCACTCTCAATAAAACCTGGAACCAGCTTAAACGTGTGGTGCAGACCAGACTGGGCAGAGGTAACAACAGTGAGGAGGATGGATGGTTAGTGGCCTGTTTACCTGCCAGGGCAGAGCTCACGCTGGTGGATCCATTCAGCTGCACGGAGATGGAGGGAACACTGCAGGACAGGAAACAAGTCAGTCAGCGAAAACAGCAACACTGGACCAAACCGCTAACCACACAAGAAATGTGGAGCTTAAAAAAAAAGATGTGAAAAAAAAAAAAAAGTTTAAAATAAATAACACAAAAAATTCCATATGGATGTTTTTCCCTCATAGATCACTCATCAGCCAAATCAGAGGACATGCTAACACAATGGGAGGAAATGTGTCACTGATAAAATGAGGCCCTCCTGACATCAGTCAACCTACTGTCCAAAGGAAGCTGTGGGTTGCATGCCTGGTATCTTACTGCACGAAACAGGCTGCAACAGTAACCGCGTTAATCACATGCAACATAAAAGCAAAGCCATGTGTGGAGTAAGAAAAGTAGCCACTATAAAAAAAAGCTTTTCCTTTTATTGTGACATTTTAGTAAATGTATTAAAAATCTAAAAACTGAAACCTCATTTACAAAAGTATTCAGACCCTCACTTCAGCTCTTTGCAGAAGCCTTTTTTTGCAGCGACCACAGCTTTGAGACTTCTTGGGTAAGTCTCACAAGCTTTGCAAACCTGGATTTGGGCAGTTTATCCCTTTCTTCCAGGCAGATCCTCCCAAGCTCAGTCAGACTGCATGGGAAGCCTCTTTGAACTGCCATCTTCGGGTATCTCCACAGATGTTCTATGGGGTTTAAGTCTGAGCTGTGGCTGGGCCACTCAAGGACAATCAGAGACTTGTCCCAAAGCCACTCCACCGGTGTCACGGCTGTATTTGGCTCTCTGTATTTGGCTGCATTTATAATTCCCTCAGTTCTGACCAGTCCCCCTGTCCCTGTCACTGAGATGGCTTGAGGACCATGCCTGGATGGTATTAGCCAGATGATGAGCAGAGACTGGTGTTTCCCAGTTTGGGGTTCTGCCCAAAGTGTTCAATTTTTGTCTCATAAGACCTGAGATTCTTTTGCCTCCTGCTTTCAGAGCCTTTTAAAAGCTGTATTACAAACTCCAAGCAGGCTGTCATATGCCTTTTACTCAAAGTGGCTTCTGTCTGACCACTCTAAGTTAAAGGCCTGATTGATGGAGTGCTGCTGAGATGGTTGTCCTTGCCGCAGCTTCTATCATCTCTGCAGAGGACCTCTGAGGCTCTATCAGGCTCTGGGCCTTTCTAAACTATGTACAACAAATTCAGTTTGCCACTGGTGGACTCCAATCAAAACAAATCTCAAGGAAAATTAAGGCAGACAGGATGCACCTGATCAGGGTCTGAATACTTCTGCAAATGAGAGGTTTCAGTTTTTGATTTTTCACAAATGTGCAAAAATTTCTAAAAACATGTTTTCATCTTGTCATCCTGGGTTGTTGAGTGTAGATGATGGGAAAATGGCAATACTACCCATTTAAAATTAAATCTACATCACAATTAAGTGAGAAAAAAGCTCTATTAGGCCATAAGACAACACAATACATGCTGCTACAGCATATATTACTGGTAAATGCACCTGAGCTGTCACAGCAAAAATCAGTTCATCACACAGATCAAAGTGCATGCTGGGCAGAGAACAGCTCGCATTTTACAAAGCTGTTATTGATTTCCAGTGGCTGAGAACAGACAAAGTGAAACTTAATGTGGAAGAAAACCAGCACCCAGAGAAACTGTAAGTGCATATGCATAACACCACATTATTAAGCTAGCCGTCTGTCAGGACAGGAAACATGGAAGGCTGGAGATGACACAGACAAGAGTCACACAAACTGAGCCAAAACAAACATACCACTGAAGAGCTACACACTGCTTTTTTTTTTTTTTTTTTTTTTTAAATCATTCCTGTTTTACAGGGTTGGTCAAAGTGGAAACAGACAGGAAAGATCAATCCAACACAGATGGAAACAGATACCAACCTTAACCCATTTGCACTGGTGGAGCTGGTCAGAAGAGGTGCAGACAGTTGACTACTAGAAGGTGGAGGAGGCCAGGGGCTGCCCCAAGACATTCCCCCAACAGAGAGGGGTCTCCTGGGGTATGGCGAGTAGACAGAAGTGGGGTGAGCTGTTGCAGCCCTCCCTGTCCCTTGGAGACTGGGCCGGTTCAGACTTCCCGAAGAAAAGGAATGTCGTGAACGGCTGGGCATGGGTCCCGTGCTGCTGTGGCTCAAACACTGCTGGCAGGAGCACGCAGGGCCCGAGGGGATGGCCGGGGGGCCAGAGGATGCCAGTGGGTATGGGAGGTTACACTGGCGTCGCACCTGCCGCCTGAAGCCTGTGGCTTTGTTAACTTGGGCAAGAGATGTGAGATCCACTATGTAATTGTATCCATGTGGGCCCAAATCTGCGGTGCCTTGGCGGGCCTGATAGCTGTGCTCCAAGAGGATAGAGATTCGAGTCTCATATGGAGTCCAACCTCCTTCGTCATTGGCCCATTCCCAGTAGACGCCACTGCCAAGGCCAGAGGACTGGGCAAACAGGGACCGACGTACCGAACGTGTCTTACCTGAAAATACAAAGATGACTTTGACTGAATGTACTAAAATATAGCTACGCTATGCAAGCCTTACGTGGCAAAATAAACACAAGACAAGATCCCAATGATATAACAGAAGAAAGTGTCCAGTTCCCCTTATCTGTAGATGTCATCAATGTAAACATAATTCTTGCTTAGTGTAAGCTCATCCCTGGTGGTAGGCATTTCAATCATTTGGCTAATGCTGCTGGTTTATGGTTTCGTTTTTAAAAAAAGGTCTCTTAATGTTGTGTGGAAGAGCACTTAAAATGCTACACGCTAGTTATACCACCCGTTTGTCATTGTTAATTTCCAAGCTCTACTGCCCTCCATTCAAACTACTTAGCATGAATCAGCTGAGCCAAACGAGGCAAAACAATATGCTAATGTTACAGGCGTCAACTATGTGATTATTTATAGCGAGGGTATCGGGACAGTGAGAGACACAAAGCAATTTCAGAGTCATCTAACCTCATAACTTTATCCTGCACTTGGCTAATCTTAGCTTGCAGCTATGTAAACACGTATCAAAACAACAGCGCCCCTGTAAGCTAACGCTAACTGGCTAGCGTTACAGCCAACTGGGCCTGGTGTATTTACAAGCTTTCGAGTCAAATCATTACAAAAATAAACTAACAAATTAACACTAACGTGAACGCATTAAATACCACAACGTGTGACAGATGCTCACCTGTGTCCTGCCGAAACTGTTTCAAGCTTGGTATGTCAATGAGATAAGGCGACAGGCTGGGGTCTGATTGTCCGAGGCAGATGCTCGTCGAGCCGGGTCCTCCTCCTCTCTGGCCCCGCGGTGACAGACACCGCTCGATGTAGGCGCTCACTTGGCCGCTGTAAGGCCGCCAACTGCCCAGGTCATCCTGCCATTCCCATACCGCGATCATGGGCTGAGACTGTCCAACGGACGAAGACGGCGTAGCTGACACAGAGGGCCCATTTCTAGAACCGTTTACCCTGGCACAGGAGCCAGACACAATCGCCATGTTCACCAAGCTAGCTTAGGCTAACAACAACTCGTTCTGGTTAGCTGGTCAAACCGATTGTGGCTACGACGAGAAAGAAAAGTCTGCCAGCTTGGCTAGCTCGGCTCGTTAAAACACTGCATCGTAAATCTGTCAACACGCCTTTGAAAAAGCTACGAGGTAAAGATCAGATGGTAGACGGCCCAGACAGACATTTAGGTGCATGTTGACAAAGCTGATGCGTTCACAGGGTTTAGCAGTACATTGGTAACGTTAGCTTTGTGACAGCGTTATCAAGCTTCCTTCATCCTCTGGTGCTGCCTTCAGGGACCATCGGGAATAACGATAAATCGGCGTACGTCAGTGGGAACTAACAGTGGATGGGAACTTTTTACGGCAGTTAGTCAAGCGTAGAAATCCAACGAAGGGCCAGATGAACAAACGACTCCCCTATGGGATGTTAAGTGATAGTGATTTAGAAGTGAACTAATTCTTAACTTCAGTTTATAATAACTAGAAAATCTTAAGTGGACTGAACCGTTTAGTGAAACCATTCCTACGTTTTGTTTGGGTGGTGGGTGGTTGTGTAAAGGGGATGGCCTGATTCATTTAGGTGGGCAAAAATTCCTGACTAGTTATACTCCTTCACTCTTATTTCCTCTATTCAGCTAAACCATTTTAAATGAAATAATCCCAAAAAAAGAAAATCATCTTGATTTATTATCTCTTTTTTGGATAAAAGCTTGAGGGCACAACCGTCCTCACCTCTAAATCAGTATCTTACAAG
Organism: Toxotes jaculatrix; assembly: GCF_017976425.1. Lineage (NCBI taxonomy): Eukaryota > Metazoa > Chordata > Actinopteri > Toxotidae > Toxotes > Toxotes jaculatrix. Next base: position 24,025,077 of record NC_054405.1, on the reverse strand, counting down.
GTGCACCTGAAGGTTGCATTCTTCTTCTTCACTTACCACGAATTTCTTCATTGTCCGCCCTCCTTTTCTTTCTCTGCTTCTTTATTTGAAGGAGATTGGATACTCCTCAACAGTGTTGCTGCCATCAACTGGAGATGAATAGGTATAGCACAACTGGAGGCTAATTATTTAAATAATCATCAGAGAAGAATGTGGAAGGAGGAAATTACAGTCTTTATAGCTGTCTGACATATCAGTCTATGTCTAATCGGTTTTTACAGTCATCAGTTATTAGTCATCAAAGAGTCTGTGGCCCAAACATCTACAGTATAAAGCAGGCTCAACTAAATTGCTTTTTGTCCACAAAATCTAGGGCAGTGTACCTTAATGCAAAATGGAATGTAAACTACTGAAGTTGACAATAAACTTTCTGAAAGAGGAGAATACTGGATTGAAATTCACATAAAAGATAATAGATCTGGGCAGCTCTGACACCAGTTTGAATATTATTTAAATTGCTGCTCAAATGGGATTCGAGCAGTCCATTTAACCCATGAACAGACACATAATCAATAGCTAAATCTTTGCCAAATCGTCTCAAAATGACAAATGTAATAATACAAGCAAGTAAAAAATAGCATCTGATGTTACAATATAAAACTAACATTGTTCATTTCTGCCTTTGCAATACAGCCCAGACACAATATGTTCCACACATAAAAACAATGAATATGACAGATGCAGGCAGCCATTACTTGGTTCGAAGTCTGTGAGTCAAATGATTCAACAGTGAGAACGTAGCTTTGACTCATCATTTTGCAAGGTCTTTTTCTCAAAGGTAGAACATTTGAAAGTCCTGCAGTTAAAACAGTGTCTGACAAACTGCCGTTTGAAAAACCAAAAGTTTGTCCTGAAGGTGACTCTGTTCAGTACACACAAATGTGGCCTGACAGGTGTAAGGGACCCCTGCAAACAAGAAAGACTGAAGTTTAGAGGATATGCTTCACTCTCTGCTTTGTATATTCACACCATCTACTTGCTGTGTGTTTTACAGGCAAACAGAAGAAAACACTTCAAGATAATCTGTGTCTCTATAAAATGTGGCAAAGCCTAAAGTGTCAGTTTACTTATCTCAAGTGGTATTTAGCTGTGCAAGTAATTTTGGTTTCATTTGTTGGTGCTGCCTCTGAGATTTCTGCCTTCGCCCCAATAGAGACGAGGTGAATTTCTTTTGGTTTGTGACACTCACAGCATTGAAAAGTGGCATTTAAAAAATTCAACAGCTACAGAAACAATGTCCCTGCAATAATCCACAGACCTCATTATCTCTGGGTGTCATAGGGACTGTTTCTTCTCATACTGAGTTGGGCTGAGTCGTGGGCTGGACTGTGGGTCACACACCTCTTGAAATTAAACTTCTGGACAGTGAGTGCTTGGAAACCAAAATAGTATTAAGACAGACAATGTCATGATACTGTAAATCAGCTGGAAGCAAAGATTAGTGCACACTGCATGGAAGAACAAGCAGTGAACAAAAGCATGTTTATGCCTCACCCTTGAATATACACAACATAAACAAATAAGAACCACAAATCTTAGAATGGAATTAATATGTGACTGAATATATTTAACTCATCCTGTTGACATATTTCATCTAACACAGGGACAGTGACACATTGCACATAGTAGAACATTTGAAAAGTGATAAATCAAACACAGAAACGTATGGAAATATATGGGCATGTGATTTTTTTTTTAAAAGAAGAAGGTCAGGTGATGCTGATGCCAGCCATGGAAAAGTCAAGTTGTATAGCTACCCCTGAATGATAAAGTGGCAGAGGTCCTTGGTACAAATGATCAATGAACAGAGCTCCGAGTACCGAACGCTGGTCAGAACGGGATCTTTGTTCTAGTCGCACTTTTCCCATCTATTTCCCAAAACCATGTCAGGTCCATCGCTGTCAAGGCAGGCGTGGCTTCATGCGGCTCAGGCAGCAGTGAACTCAGTGATGGAAGTGGGAATGTGAGGAATGTGGAGAAAAGAATTTGAGGAACTCTGCCTCTCTTTAATACCTGTGCACACCCGGCAGCTGCTGGACTGACAAGCCTGGAAGGTTAAAAACCAAAAAAGCGATTCAGTCATCAGAACAGAGCCACTTGTCTCCCCTGTGAAAAAGATGGACACAACATCACCCTGCATTCAGATAAGCCCATTTCTTTCTTGGTTTACACAAAGAGGCTGTTCAGGTGAGACATCCTTATCATGCAATCAGAGAACAGGGGCTACTAGATAAGGAACCTTAAGCTTTGTGTGTCTCACTCTGGGTATCCACTGACCCAAAGTGTGGATCATCACAAATCAGCAGAATCCACATGACAACCTGATACCTTCTACACACAGGAGACACACAAATGACATGGATCTACTGAAGAACATTCACACAAAGAACCCATTCAAAGCTGCTGTCACATGTTAATCTCCTGGTGGTGTTAGTAGAGACTCCAGTCTGCATCGTAGCTCCATGAACTTTATGGCCAATCTGTAGAATTACACACAACTACATTACACAAATATCAAATAATAACATGTTCCCTATTCTCACTCTCTCATTTGGCCACACAGGCAGGCTTTCTGTTTCTATGCCTCTCTTTCTTTGGAGAGTCTATGAAATTACTTTTAAATGTCAATATCATTAAATCACATGTTCATCCCAGGTCACCACAAGTGGGCCATGTCCAGCCTGCAGGTCAGGAGATGGGTCATGAATGGGGGGAGGTGAGGTCTGTTGACCTATTCAGGCAGACAACCAAAATACGTTTGACCCATGTGACTGGGTCTGAATGGTACTTGCTCTCATCCAACATTTCCTGAGTAAAAGGAGAACTGCTGTTACAGGGCATTGGAATAACCTCTAATTTTCCACACCACTGTTCAAAAATCTGCCACTTTCCTATGTATAGAGATTTTGTGGTCAGGGCCTTTGCACCCTGAATAGTGTCAATGACACGAATGAGCCCCAGTGCATTCAAATGAAACTTTTCAAGGGCCAGACTTGTAAGGCGAGTCCTTCCATCTGAGGATGAAATAATGAAATATCTCCTTTTGGGAAACCAGGTCCCGGTGCAGCAGAAGGGCCATGGCTGGCTTCAGAGGAGCAGAACAATCTCCATTATCCAATGGCTCCTTGCCCACAGTGGGGCTATCAGTATCAATGAAAAGTCCTCTCCCTCACTTTTGTTAGCGTGGCAGAGTCAGGGACAGTGGGGTAACTGCTCAGAACAGAGCAGTGGAACACCCCGGTACCTCAAAAAAACATATGGCAATGAACACTATCCTTCAACGCCGCAGCCCAAATGTGGCAGACACTGAAGGGCAGGACTTCATATTGGTACATTTTACAGAGAAATGCAGACCTCAGACCTCAGAGGGGGGTAAATTGTATAAATATGTCTTTCAGGTCCATTTGTGGGAACTAATTGTTGGGGCATATTAAATAGACACTGCCCTCTTCATCCAACACAAGGAGATTCACTGGCTGAGCGCCTCTGAAACATTTGACGTGCCAGCTTGCCAGCAAACGTTGTCAGCATCAACCATCAAAAGAAGACTGGAATTCGGCAAGTGCAGGATGTAACCAGCATGTGGTCGTCCTCGAGCCCTCCACAGGATCCTCGGCTGGATCCTTGTTTGACAGACTAGCCTGGGTACACCGTGATGGTGATGTGTGGACAATCACAACTGTTTCACTTTGATGATAATGGACATTTTGGAAGGGACTTTGGAAGGAATCTTTTGTGTAAATATGAAGGGGGGGGCACATGAGAGTGGGTCTCTGTATAATTCCATTTTTTAAGGATAAGTTGACAATGGTAATTTCAGTCGCCAGCCATGTTTTTTCATGTGTTGGTTTGAGCGTTTAGTCAGAGATTTGGTTTTTCTGGTGCAGTGATTTAGAGGCTTCTGAGGATAACTCAGAAGTGTGCATACCTTTTAGTGAGACGCCCAAACAAATTTCTGAAAGGGAACAGTTGGCTTTGAAGAAAATGTTCAGATGTAAAGTCTCATCAGCCCGGCATGGGCATGGAGAGGCTGACAGCTTAATGGGATTGTTAAGTTTAACTGTGAGATGCAGAGTGTATTTTTGGCAAAGCAATGAAACTGACAGCCTTTGTTCACAACCAGTGTGACACAACAATATGGTAAACATCATGTTTACAGTTCAGTCTGTCACAGTTATATCTGTCACATGTCACGCTGTGTCAGAGATGACATGTTAGCACAGGCTGCACGTGCGGGATGTAAAGAGGTGTAGATATGGCTGTGTAGTTTTTCCGTGATACATGGATTCAATTTTCCACTGTGTTTTAAAGTGTTGTCTTTGACAGTGAACCTGACCTTCAAATAATGTCACTAAAACGAGAAGCCTGACTGTGACCACTGAAAACAAACCTTAGAAGAACATGACACTGAGTTCAACAATTTTATAAAGCACATGATGTACGACTGGCAGGTCCAGATGGCTGTGAGAGTCTGCTATAGGAAGTAGAGTAACTAAGGCAGAATAAAAACTGAGGATGCTGAAGAACAGAACAATTTCATAAACTATCTCTGGACAGTCACAATAAGTTCTTCAGTCATGTTAAACAGGATTATAATGAGAACTTTTTATTTATTTTTTGGCAGCTTAAACCGCCTCAGACTGTCTCACAGGTTTAGGAAGAGTAACATAACTGTCTGCATGTAAATATAGCAATTTGCAACCTGAATGCAGTCTGACACTGTTTTTTTCATGAACACATTTCGTTGTACAACAGGGTTAGCTGCTGCTGCATGTTGTTATTTCCAACTGACACTCCTGGTTTCAGTCATTCCACACTGAAAGCAGGCTGACAGGGGTTTTACTCTCTATCTTTGGTCTCTAATGTAAATTCAAATTAAAAACGGGACTCATACATCCAGGACCCAAAGGCATGTATGAAGGAAAAAGGTGTATTCATACCTCGTGACTCAGCGGTTCTCAGATGTAAATGAGAAGTTGGTCTGGAGTCTCCTCTCAGTTACAAATCTGTTATTGTGCTGTTTGAAAGGACAGAATAACGAGTGCAGATAGTAGAAAATCTTTCCTTCAGGTTGTTAGGTCCAGGGGAGCCAGTCATCCCTACCTGTTACTAACAGGCCACAACATACCTTAAATGCCTTCGCTTGCCAACCACAAGACAGGAAGAAGGACTTACCTGGACTCCAGCAATTACCCACCTCATCCTCCCAAGTCAGAGACTAAACCACAGCATGTCACTGTCATACATCCCTGTCTCTGCTCTTTGTCCCCTGGTGTCTGTCCTCTGAGCAGCCCATATTAGGGACAGTTAAACTTGCCTTCTTGAAGCTTGACAAACCAAATCAAGGGACTATGACAATACGTTATTGCATGAAACCACAAACACACCATTTTGAAACTATTCTTAGTGGCTGTTTAATGCTGCAGTGTTTCTCCGGGATGGTTGGACGTCTCTGCTGCAGCCCAAAATCTTGGCCGTCCCAGTTCATCTAAACTATAATCATTTTTTTATATAGCTGAATGAGGATAAGTAGGTTAATCTTAACCACAGTCCAGTCGAACCTATTGGAGAGAACTGATCAAGAAGTCTGTGGGTCTGAAGCCTATAGCTCTCATAACCTCTTCTTAGCCGTAATACTATTTAGTGTACAGAGAGACGGTTAAAGTCTCCAGTGTGATACAGTGTCCGGAACGTTCTGCTGCACAGTCTCTGGTAAAGATAAGCCTTTCTTAACAGTCTTAACTTCAGATTGAGTTAAGGCATATCAGCAGTGAATAAAGGAGGAATGATAGAGGATGTGACAACATTAAGGTTAAAAATAAACAAATAATAGAAATACAGGAAAGGAAGCATTCAAATGCAGTATTGCATATAAAGACTACCCTAAAAATGATGATGTAAAGTGCTCTCAGGGAAATGTTATACAAAAAAAATGCAAATGTGGAAGCACCTTAAGGGTGAAGAGATGAAATTCCACATCAACAAAGAGGCGTTTTCAGTGGTATTTGAGGCCATGAAAGATTTAGAGTTAATATATTATGAACATAATAAAGAGCAGATGCAGAGATCAACTCAGGGTGTGATTAGAGGATTAGATGTGTAAAATGAGGTCATTGCCACCAGGAGAGCCAAAGTGGTGGTTAGTCCCCGTCCTGATACTCTGCGTATCGTTTTTATAGAGAAAAGATGTCCTCAAGAATTACATTTACATTTCCGTTCACTCCTTTAGCAGACACTTTCATCCAACACGACTTACAAGTGAAGGACAACACCAACGCTCCAGTACAGTAGGAGACCTTGAAGTGACGACTGTGCTGCCATGTACAGTGAAAAACAACAATGATATCAAAGTAATGGCCCAGATATAATGTAGGTTACATATAGGTTATATCTTAACATCAGTAGTATTGTCTGTGACGAACCTTTGGGTAACACAAACATGAATAGCCTCAGGTTGTGGTCACAGTAATATTTCCTAACGATACTGTCTATCAGAGTGTGAGTGAACGTTTTCTGTATGACAGGGATTTTACTCTCTATCTTTGGTCTCTAATGTAAATTCAAATTAAAAACGGGATTCATACATCCAGGACCCAAAGGCATGTATGAAGGAAAAAGGTGTATTCATACCTCGTGACTCAGCGGTTCTCAGATGTAAATGAGAAGTTGGTCTGGAGTCTCCTCTCAGTTACAAATCTGTTATTGTGCTGTTTGAAAGGACAGAATAACGAGTGCAGATAGTAGAAAATCTTTCCTTCAGGTTGTTAGGTCCAGGGGATCCAGTCATCCCTACCTGTTACTAACAGGCCACAACATACCTTAAATGCCTTCGGTTGCCAACCACAAGACAGGAAGAAGGACTTACCTGGACTCCAGCAACCCTCACTTTCTTATACCTGTCATTTACCCACCTCATCCTCCCAAAGCAGACACTAATCCAAAGTACTTCAGAGATGCAGCATCCATAGCATGTCAAAGTCATACATCCCCGGCCATCCCAGTTCATCTAAACTATAATCATTTTTTAATATAGCTGAACGGAGATAAGTAGGTTAATCTTAACCACAGTCCAGTCGAAACTATTGGAGAGAACTGTTCTAGCAAACTATGGGTTTAAAGCCTATAGCACTCATAACCTCCTCTTAGTGGTAATACTATTTAGTGTACAGAGACGGTTAAAGTCTGAACGTTCTGCTGCACAGTCTCTGGTAAAGATAAACCTTTCTTAATAGTCTTAACTTCAGATTGAGTTAAGGCATATCAGCAGTGAATAAAGGAGGAATGATAGAGGATGTGACAACATTAAGGTTAAAGACAAACAAAGAAAGATAGAAAGTAAGCATTCAAATGCAGTATTGTCTATAAAGACCACATTAAAATTGATGATGTAAAAGCGCGCTCAGGGAAATGTAAAAAATGCAAATGTGGAGAGATGAAATTCTCCTTCGACAAAGAGACTTTTTCAGTGGTATTTGAGGCCATGAAAGACTTAGAGAGTTCATATATCAGGAACATAATAAAGCGCAGATGCAAAGGTTCACTCAGGGTGTGACTAGAGGATTAAATGAGTAAAATGAGGTCATTGCCACTGGGAGAGCCAAAGTGGGGGTTAGTGTCCATCCTGATACTCTGAGGTATCGTTTGTGTTGTTAAAAAAAAAAAAAGAAGAAGAAGAAGAAGAAGAAGACACGTTTATCCAAAGCAACTTACAAGTGAGGGACAACACCAAAGCTTCGGTACAGTAGCAGACCTTGAAGTAAGTGCTAAGTACTAAATCTATTCAGTGAGACAAAGTGCAGGGAGATCAGGTAAAGCAGTGCACTGACAGTCCACAGTAAGAGCTAATTAGACATGTTAAGGTGTTAGGGGTGTTAGAGGAGAGTATGTGCTCTCAGAAGAGATGAGTCTGTAAAGAGATTCTTCAAGATAGACAGGAACATCCCTGCTCTGAGAACATTTGGTGGCTTGTTGCACCATCAAAGAACCACAAACGAGAACAGTTTGGACCGTGACTGCTTTGCATGCAGGGATGGCAATGTCGGACGACGTTCCCTGGAGGGAAATAAAAACAAATATAAATTTGAAACACAAAAATTATTTTCAGTTATTTTTACTGAAACTGACATAAAACTGGAGAGTCGTGTGTCTTTTGTTTTGTGCTAACAGTAGTAATTTACAGTGTCGGTGTCCTTGTGGTGATCCACCTGGCAGCCTCAGCATTTGTATAATATAGAGTTAAAGCTCTTCGGGAAATATTTTATTATTCTTGGCAGATGGCAGACATCTGTGTGATCATAGAAATGCCTTTTAAGATTCAACCTGCTGCTGGATGAAGCTTTAGAGATAAGTTGTGTCTTTTTCTGTGAGGTTTGTGTACGTGGCTGAATCACAGAGTAATGTCACAGAGGTCACACACGGGGCTAAGGTCAAAGTACAAGCAGGTGTGGGTAAGCTTTGATTTTTCTGTAGCTGGGAAATCTTCCGTATGAAAACATTTCACACAGCTGTGGAACCTGGTGTATTCCTCATGTCACATACATCAAGGAGAACCTGGGAACGGAAATGCCAAACGTTTGGAGAATGTTTTGCATCTGGACACATTACTGATCTATTTGTGCCAGAAATTGTCTCAGTGAGATTAAAGGTGTTTGCTGCAATACGTGGACTTAAGTAAGGCGTTTAGTAATCCAGGCTTTCTAATGGTGTTCTTCTCCCTTCTCTTATACTCCTAAAGTATACTTCACAACCTTTTTACCTTTTTAGCAAGACGTCTGATCTTGTTGAGACAGAAGCCTCATGCAGTGTGTTTTGGTTGAGCTCTGTCCTCTAGAAATTACATTTATACGCAACTAAACTGCAACCGCAAATACATTTTGTAGGAACTGTAATTGCGACCAGATTATGTTTTCTACTAACGCATGCTGATGCTGAACGTAGCAGTAAAATGTTCGCAGACAACAGGGACACGACAGGGTTGTTGGGTCGGCTTTCAGTTTGCAAAATTAGATATCATATGGTGGCATTTGTCTCTGTGGAGAAAATCAAGAACTTTTCATTTTGTTCCTGCGAGTGACCAAATGCTGGATTCGCCACTTGATGAGTGGCCTTTAATAAAGTTCTGCAGTTATTGCTGCTCTCAGCAATACGATTACAAACATATTTTCTCTAGCAGCCCGAGGTGCAACATTAAATTGTCAGTAATTTCTTCATGCACAAATGAAAAACAAGGTTACGACTCTGTCATTTATGTTGTGCTTTACCTCAATCTCCTTTAATAGCACAAATCTGCTCATTGAACCGCAGACAGCTGTCTGATATTATGTTTTAGGCCTATTAAAGAGATGCAGTATCATCAAGTGCTGCCAAGAAAAATGTGTTAAATAGTAAAATTAAAAAATCTAAATGACTTGTGAGAAGTTTATTATGTGCTGCCTGGTTAGCTCAGTTGGTAGAGCATGAGACTCAACCTCTCAGGGTTGTGGGTTTGAATCCCACTCTGGGTGGCACCACCTCCCATGGGCTCACCACCCGTGGAGGTGCCATAGGCCTTCGGTGCATTGTGAAATGGGCGGGCTACCCCCGCGACCTGGGCCTGGACCCGGATAAGCGGCAGATGATAACATGACATGATGAAGTTTATTACGTGACTGGGTTGTAGGGCTTCTCATCACATGCTAAAAGTCACAGATGACTATAGAATGAAGAGGAGATTTTTTTAGTACCAGTGGAATAATACGAGCAGCAGATACAGATTTTAGCCCTTTAAGGCTTTGAAAAAGTGTAAACATGTCAACACCTGCTGGGATCTCAGAGGCCGTTGTAATGACACAAGCAGCTCTGGATGTGATACCACCTGTTTCACACAAATTTCACACTGGGCTACAAGTCAGTCAATTCCTGCACTCAATCCTACAGCAGACTGCATGCTGAGCATGTGCTCTACACCTCGAAACACCTGTGTGTCCTCTGTGTACAATCTCTGGCTGATTTGCCTCTTAACTCTCCAGAATTACAAACCTTCCTTTCAAGAGATCTCCTACGGAGGAACTGTGGTTCTCAAGCTGCGCCACAGCCCCAGTGTGTGGGTGTGAGCAGGACTGCGGGACAAATGTAAAGCAGAACCACTGCTCAGGTTAGAAACATTTCCTTCTGTAAAATGATATGTATAGTAAAAGATGGACGGGTGATGCTCAGCAAGCAAACACACATCTATTGATCCTGATCACTTAAAACTGAAGTCAAGAAATTTTGAGTAAGAGTTGTTTTTTGGCTGGGAGCAGTTGCCAGGCAACTAGTACAGGTACTGGTTGTGGTCAAGAAATCATCTGAATCCGAACCCCCGCAAGACGGCAAAAGATCTGTGGTTTTGGATTAGGCAACAAAAGTTGTCTTTATGCTGTCAACAACATAACAAGGATAATTTTAGGAAATATTATGATTTTGGTTAAATGTAAATAAACATGTCTGAAATAATAAAGAGCAGAAGCAAACTTTTTCTGTATTAAATCAGAACACAGTCTTTCCCTAACCTTAACCAGAAGGCTTTTAGTGTATAAACATAATCATAAAAAAGTGTAATCATGCTTTTGTCACTGCCCGTGGATATTGTACTGATATTTTTGGCAGGAAAAAAAAATGTCTGTGAACATTTTACTGAGACATTCAGTATCAACATGTCTGTGAATTGCAAAATATATTCAGTAACAACATTTCTTCATTATATTAATAGAAAACATAATCCATGTTCCCTTCAAAACATATTTGCTGTTGCAGATTAGTTGTTTAGAAACATCATTTCTAAGGGGGGATGGCTAACCAGCTGCTAACCGGCTATAGCTTCATATTTACAGTGGACGTGAGAATCTCAGTGCATCTGCTGAAAACTCTCAGAATCGCAGTGTTTAATATGATTGGGTGCAACACAACAGCACCTTCGGCTCACCTGAGAAGGACACCTTCAGTGGGGGGGGCCATGAATCGAACTCCACCCTGAGCCTGAGGTTTACGTCTCAGTGAAATCTGGTTTGCTGTAGAGAGGGACAGCTCACTCGCGGGGCCTTTGCCACATCTTGTCTCTGTGAGATGGAGTTTTCTGCTGTTGCCTCATTGAAAACAAAGCTCAGATCTGAGCCCAACATTAAACATGACTGAGAGTGGCAGCATCAGAACTGCGAGTCTGTCTTAAAACGCTGTGCAGCCTAAAAGAGGCTCTGTGATGATGGACTGGACTGAAGTTCTTACGGAGAGATTTCACTTTGATCTGACTCACAAAGTGACTGCACTTTTTATCTTCTGCTGTGACTGTCTAAAGTGACTGCAGTTCATCTTATATACCTATGTGTATTTACATATGCTTTTACCTCTGGATTTTTCAAGCAGACACGGAGCGATTTAATGACGAGAAAAAAGTTGAAGTGGGCAAAGGAAGGTTTACCTGGAATTTTTTTTTTTCTGCACAAGAAGAAAGTCATGTAAGGCAGAGAGGAAATGTGGTTCATGTTCTTTACAATGTTATTTGAGTAAAAGAAAAAGAAAAAAAATCGTTTTCTGCAAAATTCTTTCAAACAGAAGATTTTTTTCTTTGTTTTTCCCCTTTCATCTGACGTGTCTTCAGTGGGTAAGCAGGAAAATGTGTGAACGCAAACAGAAACAACTGAATCTCCTTTTCAAACTCTTTCTCCTCATCTTTCAGATTGAGAGCTCACCAGCTGTGACCGGCATTTTCCACGCTATAAGAATCACCTGCGCGTCAAACCTGATGAGCCTAAGATAGAAACCTTGTGTTCACTGCCCTTTCTTCACCTGCGGTTTGTGATCTGTCTCCAGAGTGAATGGAAGACCCACAAGATAAGAGCTCTGTCTCACACAGGTCCATGCGGCTGCAAGGGTCTGTCTTTCAATTTGAACACATCTTTGTTCAGTTTCAGACAAGCCTCACAAAATGTGGGCAGCAGGTTTCCGTTGGCTTCGTTCCTGTAGCTGTGCAAGAATAACTCCATGCCCTCAGGAGGATGAATCTGCTGAAACAGTTAGTTTTAGCACGAGCCCAATACTGATCTCTTGGGGACTCCAGTTCCGCTTTAATTGTCTGAAAAGATTCCTGCTGCGCACTTACACATGTCCACTCGTTCCTCCTCTCCAGTAGGTCTCTCAAGAGGTTAGAGATGCCTGGGAAATATGAAAGAAGGAACTTGCAAGCATATAAGGTAAGTCATGAGGAGTAGTGTCTACTCCCTCACAGTTACTAAAAGTTGTCTGCTGCATAGTTTGTATCTCGTGTTTTAGCAGCACAAGCATGAAGACAGAAATTCAAGGCACAGATAGGAGGAGCTCTGCAGTGATACACAGTGGTTCTTACTGCCGAGTTAGATTATGCATATGATGGTGGTGTGAAGTAAAATATAGCAATGTGCTGTTAAAAGAGCATAAGAAGATCACAGTTTTTTTGAAATGTGGGCACAGTGCAACGAGCTGTAAACACAGTATATTAATACTATAATATAAAAGACTGCAAACTTCTTGGCAAAGTTTCCTGTTTACACTTTGAGCTGCATTAACATTCATGTGGAGTCATGTTTCCACCTGATGAATGTAAGTGCAATATTCCTTTAAGCTCTGTAGTACTCTCCACTATCTGCTGAGGGAAATGTCTGTCTCCCAAATCTGTTAAATGCTCTGAAAGAGTTAGTCTCCAGCTTTGTGCTACCTGCTCTTCAGTGCTGGTCAGGTGGCATTCGATGGGTTTCTAGAGCCTTTCAGCTGAAAACTGCTGCCTGATGTGACTGAAAACGACGCAAACGAGAGCAGTGACAGCGAACAACATCAAAACAGATGAGCTGTGGCCTCTAAAAGCAAAACAGTGACTTAAAAATGCTAAAAAGTTCTGCAGAGCTGAGGGAAACTGCACAGTCGAGAGATGATAATCTGTAAGTTTGTTACCACAAGCTGCAAAATCACTTATATAGTCTACGGTATTATATGTTATGTACAGCACAGTGTTAATAGCCTTTTGAAAGTCACTTCTCTAATTATTTTAATCTCTAATTATTTGTTTGTTTAATTTATTTAACTCATGGAGATCAGTTAAGTCTTATGTATTTCTGATTCAAATGAACCTTCAGTAGCATCATGTTTTTCAAGGATTAAGGCGCTTTCACGCTGAGGTGGGGGTAAGCAAAGAAATCCACAAAAAGAAAAAAGAAAAACTTGTGATGCCTGTTTCTTGAGTTCAAACCTAATCAGAGTCCACACATTGACTCAGGCCACTCAGCTCTAAAGGAAATTAATGGACCTCGTGACAAGATAATTTTAATTGCTCGCAGAGTGGACATTGGGCCATTTGCTGCACACTGCTGTGTCAGGGTAGTTTAGGTGAGTGAGGCTGCAGACTGAGATGGCGGTGGTGAATTGAATAAAACAATGACTTATCTGATGTTTTCACCCACCCCCATGTTTTCACATTTCTGCATCAGCACTAAAATTGTAAAAGGATAGGTGCACCATAACTCTCAAACACAGCAATGCTCGAACACATCACATGAGGAGATCCATGCTACTGAAAAGCAATAAATTCAGAAAAAATATTTAGTTCTCACATCATTAAGTTTTTCATTATACAGTAGAAATGTGGTTGAGGACAATTATGTTGCTGCAGCATCTGGATCATTTAAAATTTAACACTCTTTTTATGTGCCTTAAATATGTAGTCGTTGCTTGGATTGAACATAAGTTCAGTTGTGCATTTTACACAGAAACCTCCTGTCAACGTTTGTGCTGTGACTGCAGCACAAAGCTGTATCACATGGCCCGTATGGTTGTTTCAGCTGGTGAAGCCAAGCCACATTTGATCGTCAAGAATTTTCTGAAGAAAAACACTTGCCACACAATGCTTTGCAGCACGAGCCACGTTTTCTCATTTTATTTTTCTGCATTTGCACAAACCTTTTGAGTGTCAGCCTCCTGCTGGTGCCGTGGAACAAGTGACAGGATCCACCAAATCATAAGAATACGTTGTCTGGGAACCACAAAGGCCAATCCATCTTGTAGATGCAGACATATTTTGCTGGATAAGTGAAAGTTTTAACCTCCTGGTGGTGCTGGATGAAAATACAGGGGATCGCTGAAATCTTTTTGGCACCGTGTACCAAATGTCATGGCAACAAAACACAGAAATCTCTTACACTGAGTTACAAAAAGCTAAAGAAAGAAAGAAAACCTCATGTATGAACGAGACAGCATTTACTTGTAAAATACAATAGAAATCACAGAGTGTACTAATGAGAAGACATAATGGACACCACAACGAGTAAATATTCAACTTTTAAAAAAGGAGGGAGAAAAAAAACTTAACAAATTATGGCTGATTCAAAATCCAGGTGTTCTTGAAGAACAAAGCACAGACAAATTGAAACAGAGAAAGTACTTGCATGGCACAAATTTATTCAAGATTCTGAACATCAAACAGAAGCCTCGTTAATGTTGCTGACAACATAAAGACAAAGACATGTCAAGTAGCTATGACAGTGTGATAGCTCACACAGTAGCACCAGCATCAAATAACTGCATTCAGAAATAGTCAGTACTGTTCAGCACAGCCAGCTGTGATATTAATCCATTACTCTGCAACAGAAGAACCAAATCTGACAAAATGTACAAACCTGCGAGCGCAAGTAATTCACGCAGAGGCACTCACATTTGGCGAGACACTTTGTTAGCACATTTGACAAACTGAATGTATTCAGTCTTAGAAGTGAAAATGGAAACGTGCGAGATAGCAGAAAACTCGTTAATTTTCATGTGTAATTGCAGGTGGTATTAAATTCCCCAGGGAAGCGTATTCTAACTTATTACCGTGACAGACCTTTATCTTTTCAAAGGCGCCACAGTTTGAAGAAATAAGTCCTTCATTTTACAATTAGTCTTTTGTAAATGTCAGAGGATGAAATGACAGCGAGCGGAGTCAGGTGCATTAACAAACCATTAACAGTCATGTCATACGTGCAGCAGTGAAGCCTGTGGCAGCCCGTCTTCTCCTGGCCACAGTGGGGAACCACAGCCTGCTCTCTCACCTGGCTGCCTGCTGCTGCTGCTGCTGCAGCTCAGGTGTTCTAACTGGAAAATTGCAAGTGACTGGATTTGCATAAGTGGTCCTGATGAATTAGCTGCTAAAGCTGAGAAATTTAACAAGCACAGTGGGTTTTTTTTTTTGGGGAGGTGGGGGTACAGTGGAACTGTTAGTGTCCTCCTGTAAGCAGTCCTTAAAAGAAGACAACGAGCTCTGCATCTTTCTGCATTGAAAACAGGCTGCGAGGAAGAAATTAAATATTTAAGACCACTTGACATGGGAGTGTCCACCCACTTTGATTTCTCCTTGTTTGCTAGATTGTTAACTTGCCTCTCACATAAAACAACGGAGATGAGGTCAAGAATTTTAATGACTAGCTCTTTGTGCCGAACATCAAACAGACATTAACCACAACCGAACCACCTCCAAAAGCTTTAATTATTTATTAATAACTTCAGTTACGTGTCTATTAAAAACAAACAAAGCACTAAGCACCTGACGTGTGTGTGTTATGCCAGTCTTGTTTCTAACCAAAGGTCTGAATCACTTTTAAGTTGCTGCATGGTTCTGCACACGTGCACCTACAAACCTCTACAATTATGCAACTGCTGCTGGCACAGTGTGCCTCTCGAAATTTTACATGTGATGGTCTGCAGCTGTGCTGGCTGTGTGAGGGTCCTTCATGGCCCAATCAGAGACAATCAGAGCAAAACAAGCAGGTAGAAAACAAGCGAAGATGTCAGGTGTGGCTCTTCACTGCTTTCACTAAGTTCCGGGACTTCCCACGAGCTCTACAGCGTCGGAGGACGATGGCTGTATAGGTGTCCATTTTTCCATATCAGTTGCTCATCAGAGGCAGTGTCTGATAAGGCTGTGAGCCATTCAGAGCAGGTCGAGTTGCCCCCCCCCTACCTGGTGCCTCGGTATGACCTTCTTCTGCTGCAGTGGGAGCAACCTTTAGCCACTGAGCCTCCTTCTTACCTATTCCCTCATTTCCTTGTAGGCTGCCCAGGAGGCATAGAGCAGGGGTAAAAACCAACACCAGTGCCCCAGCTGTTGCTGCCAATATGTGTCCAGGACAGTCAAAGAACATATGGACATTATCACCTTGTTCTGTATGGAATCACACTACTCAGTCTCACAGCATGTCCTTCACTATCATTCTTCCTTTTGATATTATTTTCCAGCTCACTGCCATTCTCCAGCAGAGTCACTGGTCCCTTTCACTCACTTTACATAATGGCCCTGTCATGTATGAATGAAGCCACTGAGGAACACTGACGTATGTTCATCATCAGATATGCCATGTCTGGAGAGGGCTTGATGCTGGATAATTAGCCCATTCCACTGAGGTGTACCAGTGAGACTGCATGTGCAACACAAGACAAGTTATGCACCTGTATGGAATACAGCTATTAAAGAGTTTAGGTCTGACAGTGCTTAATAATATCATACAATAACCCTAACCCGAGTGGGTCTCACACAATGAGCCAAAGCGACACTCGTTTTAATTTGAAATTCCCTCTTTGTATTTCCAGACTTGAGCTGCAGTGGAAACACAGAAACTAAAGATTTCATGTCTAATCTGAATAACTGAAGCTTCATTTTAGCTTCATACGAGCTTCTGAATACATTTTTGCAAAGAAGAGGGGCTGCAGACTGTGCCCCCCTCCCCACCCCACCCCACCCCACCACCACACCAATTACTTTAAAAGCTTAAGGAGGGGCTCCTGTAATTTCCAGTATGAACAGGAAGAAGGATCACAACAAGCAAAAAATGTCTCTGACTATTGTTTAAAGACAGACTTGAAAATATGTGATCCCTATCCTTTAATGAACTCAAGCAGTAAATTAAAGATGGACAGATATTGTATGTGACACACTCTTATTGGCCGCCTACCAAAATAAAAGCCAGTCTGCCTGGCAGCGTCCAAGCAAAGCCGTGACTAGGCAGGAGTGTTCGCTCTTTCTTCGGCAGGAGACTTTCCCCTTTGATGAAGAGGAGGCGGGTAGGCCACTCACGTGATTAATTTTGGTCCGTGATAACCGCTTTGAGCCACATCAAGTTCACCGGTCCGAACGTGGACCAGACCGGAATTCAGAAGCCTTCCCTTTAAAATAAAAGCACATGAATCATATCATTTAGGTGGCTCGCTTATTTGCCTGATCTTCACACTAAAATTTACTCCAGAGGTCTGGAGCTATTAAATACATGTACACCAAGATTAGAGAATTTCAGCTGAGGCTTAAAATACATTTATATAAAGGTGTACTTTCATATAATTTTGAAACGGGTTTAATATGTGAGTCTTTTATGGTGTCTTTTATCATGAACCATAAATTAGTGGGGTTATCGTAAACTATCAGTATGTAGACTATATCTCTTTTATCTGTGCTTAAACTCGTGCTTTGATCTGGTGTTAAAACTTTCATTGCATTATTTTAGCGCGTCAGCCTGTTGTCCCAGACAGCAGCAGCAATAAAGATATGAAGAAGAAAAAGGAGGAGGAGGAAGAGGAGGAGATTATAATTATACGATAATCATCTGTAGTATGAATATAATACGATGACACTGTGTTTTCACTCAGCTACTGAAAAAACAGAAACTATTCACTTTGATTTGCTCAAAACAAAAAAACCAAAAAATTAAAAAAAAGTTTCTGTTTTCTTTTATTTTGAAAACGATCTCCGGACACGTGTCTCACGCTGCAGCGGATTTAACGGACTCGAGCTGTGGCTCTGTAAGGTGAACACGTTTAGTTTGGAGCGGAGTTAAGAACCCGGACCCGGGCGGCTTTGTTGAAGACGGCGTCCGAATCAGATCCGCGTCCCGCAAGTGCGCTGCAGACAGGTGCGGTCGAGCCAGATAATTAGGATTAAAACGCAGACGCTGAGAGTTCGTCGGACTTGGCTGTGTTTCAGACTCCGGTAAGCGGCACCGACGATGCTCGGCTCCGGTTCTCCGGCTTAACATCACTAAGTAAAGCCGAGTAAGAAAGTATCAGAGGTTTTCTGGGCATTTCTGCTCCTCTGATGTTAACGTGTCGGGTTCCAGCTGAGTGACAGTCGCAACGCGCTGCGGTAGGTGAACTACTGGGAACCCGAAGGAGAAGCGAGTTTTTTTTTTTTTTTGTTTTTTTTTTGCAGCCAGCCCAGACCTTTTCGGTTTGGTTGAGGGTGAAATTTCACCGTTAACGGCTCAGAATGTATTTGCACCTTCTTCTCCTTCCTCTTCTCCTCGGCTGAGGGTTTTTATAAATGAATCCGGAGAAGTCGGTGCCAGCTGAAGCAGAGCGGTGCGGATCCGTCGGATGCCTTTTCGTCCTTCTCTCCAGCTCCGTCTCCGTGATTTGCGCAAGGAATTTCGTTTTTTTGTAATTTTTAATTGGAGAATGACTAATCATACAGACAAATCCTGCCGGGCTTTCTCTGCTGCTTGTTATTTATACTAGTCTAGTCCGTTTTGGGGGTAAACACCCAGGATTCCTGTGTTTTCAGCCAGGGCGCGCGTCATCTCTCCACTGATGTCCACTGATTTATGATTTTTGGGGGCATTTGTCGGCTTTCGCGCAAGGACTTGGACTCGTTTCAGGAACACTGGGTTTCTCTTCTAACCCCACTTGCCCAATTTGGAGCAGGATACTGGTAACTTTCTTCTCCCATGTGGAAAAACCGCTCTCTCTTTTCTGTTGGAGAAGACGCGGTTTGGCCGTGCCTTAGATTTTCTGCTCTCAAAGACGCGGTAAAGACTGTAGCTGGACAATAACATTTTTGAAACCCCTGAAGTGAAGTGTCACGCACGGACACACATACAAACGCGCAGATACATATCTTTTCCGTTGCGCATCATCCAACTTAAGACCCTCGGTAGAACTGCAACAGCATCGTGTGGAGGGTAACACCTGCAGAGAGGTTTGTTTATCCACCACCGGCCACTGGAACAACTGGGATTTAACATCCGCCTGCGGGGATTTCTACCATGTCCGGTGTACGGGATTTCAGATGGACTCTCCTCATCTGTGTGGCAGCGCTTTCACATGGTGAGTGACCCCCCCCCCACACACACACACTCTCCCCTCATCCTCCCACCCTGTCTCTCCCCCCTCTCCAGCAGGCTTTCTGAATCATAATTGTGTTGCATAGGAAAGTAATGGTGCCAAATTTCTGCAACATGCTACTGCAGAGGTATCTGCTGTTCTGATTGGTCATTTTGGAAGGTGGACACACACACACACACACACAGAAAGACAGACACGCACACTCATACATGGCATAATCCTGTTACACATTTTAGAGGAACTTCTACAAATCTCTGACCCAGTGTGTGAACCCCCGTAGCAGTGTTACTTTTGGGTATGTTTTTCCTTTGAGGTTACTCTGAGTTTAATACTGACGATCACAGGCACAGTGCAGGTGCAGGTTACTGCTGGAATAATAAGGAAAATATATTTTTTTTATTTGAAAAATTATCCTAACAGTTATAAATGCCTCTGTGCCATCAGGTGACCACTCTCACAATCATCCTGCACCACAGACGCACAAGAAGCAACAATACAAATAATATGGGAATATATGGGAGAGCTAAAATAGGAGTTGGAACACTCAGTGCACATCAGGTTACAGTTGTTCACAAGAACCACAGACTCACAACATATTACACAACAGTCAACCATCTCCTTTTGATTTCCTCCTCTCTATGTGTGCGCAGTCGTCTCTTTCACAGTGGGAGGGCTCTTACAGCAAACAAACCTATAGTCTGCCCCACATAAAACTGATGTCTGCACAGCAAAGTGTGCAAAGTCCAAATCAAACATCCCAAACATGATTTCCTGACATGTCCCACTGATCTAGTTGGACTCCAAAACACTAATCCTCCTTTAATAACCAACTCCTTTCCATCGATGCAGCAGCAGCAGCAGCAGCAGCAGCAGCAGCAGCAGCAGCACAGCACTGTTTCCAGCTGTAAGCTGACTATGACATTGCAATGCATGGATTAAGTGTACTGCTGAGAGGCAAATTGAGTGGAGACACCTTACGGAACAGTCTCTGTTCTGCAGGCCTAATTTTAAAGGCACTCAAATTTAGACTTTAGATTACAAATGAATGCTATACCCAAGTAAACTGCAGGGAGGCAGAGTGCAGTTCTTTCCATATTTACTGCACAAACACCCCTTGCATCCTTTCAGGAATTTTGCTCAGTATCTCCTCTCTCCTACTCGTTTTCACAAAGTCTTGCCTCAGTTTCATTACCACACAAAAGAAACGCCTACGTTTGCACTAAAGAATATACTCTCCTTGATGGTTTCACCGAGGCTGCGAAGCCAGCGTGCTGCATGCTGCAATACTCTGCCTACACAAATCCTGCGAACGCCTGTGGTCAGCGTTGCTTAGCGCAGGGATACCCACCTTGTCGGACAATGAAGGCGCTGCTGTCAAAAGTAATTGCAGTAACAGATTTGGCGCATGGCCGGCTGCCTCACAGGATGGTTTCAGAGGCTCTTGGCCTCGGAGACCTCAAGTTCCTCACTTGCACAGAAACCGTGCTGCACTCAGCCCGGTGGTTTAAACCTCTCTCCCCTTGTCACACTCAAATGCTAAGTAAACAATTTGTAAGAATACCTCAAGAGAAATGCTGTAGACCTGCTCGATGAACAACTAAGCAGACAAATCCCCGGGTGTGAAAAAGCAATATCATGGACTTTAAGGCTGCTCTGGGGAAAATACAGTACTGTAACGAATCTATTATTCCTCATTCTTCTCACCTCAAATTTGTATTTTCATATATATTGGCTAACATGCAATCTTGTAAACAAGCTAAAGATTCATTTTTCTGCAGAGCTGATTGAATAAAAACCTCTCTGGGATTTGTTAAAAAGATGCCATTGAGATCGGTCACTCTCCACATAAGCCCAGGCAGAGCAGCTACCTCAATTTAAACGTGATGCCTCATTGATGCCTAAAAGGAAATCCACTTTTCCTCCTTCACCATTCTCCTCCACGTGAAGATCAGAGGTCAGGTGCAGAGAAGCAGTCCTGGAACTGATAGGGATTAAGGTTTTTACTCAAGGACGCTTCAGCGAGGCATGTTTGCTGATAAGACTGTTTTAACCCAAGAATTCTGGGCACTCGTTGTGCTGGGATACGTTCCTGTTTAAACAAATAAGACACCAGAATAAAGGTTTGTCTTAGAGTTGGATATTTTTCAGTAGTGGTATGCTGATATGATATGTACCACATCTCTCAGTACAAAATCCCTTTTTTTTTATTTTACAAAAGAAGCATTGAAGAACCTATAAACAAAAAAACATACGTTTCCTAATCCTGCGTGTATTATAGAACCTACCAACCCCCTCCTGATTGCCCCAGGCTCTCCTGTCCTGTGCTCTCAGCCCTGTCTCACAGAGTATATTTCTTAATGCCTTCATCCCTGAATCATATTTACTACAATGCATGATAAAACAGAATTTCTTCTTGGATGCACTTCTTTGTTGCTCTGAGCTCTGTTTTTTTTTTTAGGCTGCAGTGTGTAGGCCTACATCAAGCCATTAAAACTGACTGAAGCTATTGATAATTTATCAAAAATAATTCCTGATTAGTTTTCTGTAGATTGATTAATCGACCAATCCTTCTTTTCCTATAGTTAAGCAGAACAGAGGTAATACTTCATGAAGCAACTGTCATTTATTTAATAGACATTTAGGCAGGCAACACACATTGATCATGAGACCTGGGTGGCTCAGTGCCTCGGCTAAACAGTCTCCTGGGGGTGGGGGGGGGGGGGGGGTAAATTGTGGTTAACCTGTATGAATGGGTTGAACAGATTATGACAAACAGTGTTACACTGAACTAGGTGTGGCAAACGCACTGATTAAACACCAGTGATTGCTCGAGGCTGCATCTGCAGTCAGCTGCGTAACACGGCCTGGGGAGCAGTGTTTGCCCAGTCATGGTTTGTATGTAGTTGGCAGCCTTCCCAGCACCAGCCTATCTCCGAGAGTAGACGCTGGACAGAGAGCAGACAAAGTGGCAGTGTGACACGCCCGCTCTTATGTTCTAGCCTAATTGATTTACATGTGGCGAAATTAAGCCGCGGCCCCGCTGTGTTTGAAGAGGTTTCCTGTTTTCCATCCTTTTGTGTGGAACACGCTGCTCTATATGCAGCAGGAACCGTGCCGCCTGTCCATGTGCATCAGCACCTTGTGACTGCAAATGAGTCAGTGTTGCTATTTAGTTATTCTGTTTTCGTTCTATACTGTGGTGATGTCAAGATGTTGCATTGTTGTTGGTGCACCTGTCACTTTTATTTGTGTTTGTGTCTATAAAGCATATGGCTTTTCAATTTAGCTTGCAGCCCTCAGTCATTGCTTAAGGGTAGAGCTTTTTGTGGCATTTGCTGTCGGCATCAGATAATGGTTAAACCCGTTTGGAGCATAGCACCCTTTTGCAAGTTGAATTATTATTATTTTTTTCTTTAAATTTTCAGTGACAGATGGGCTCAAGGCTAAAACCAATCTGTGCTCTCTGAACAGCAGGGTAACCACCCACTAGAAACAATAAGAAAAAGAGGCTGTAACTGGAAAGACAGGTCCTTGTTTTACTTGCAGCCTTGTTCTGTAATTACAGCCAGATTTTCCAGGTGGGCCCGTCAATCTGTTTTAATTTATTTTCTGTATTTAATTGTTAGAAGAGGCTACAGCTGGATTTTTTTTAAATTCTGTTTTGAAAATGCTCTTTGAAATCTCTTTGAGGTACAGCCATGCTTGAATCCCAGTGATGCTCGGAGCTGTATTTTTGCCCCGAGCTCCTGCTTGTGAGGCATTGTGGCTCTGCAGTGGTCGTTGTGGAGTGAATTCTAAAGATGTTGTCCTTCATCAGCGGTGAAAGGAACCTTTTGTGAAGCAGTGGTTCCCACAGATGTAGCGTGATGTGCAGGACCTCTGCTAAGGGCTTCAAGGCTTGTTGGTAGTTCTTGCTGAAAGGAGTATGCTATTTGTTTACAGCGCATTACCCCTTTTCTTGGCAGATCTTATGTTAGTGGTCTGGATCTTGAAATCTTTGAATCATGCAAGCAAGCATGTTTTTTTTGCCAGGGGTGAATACCTCAGTAGCAATCAATTTACCATGCTGAATATACCACCGCTTTATTTTCAGTCTTCTGAAAAGATCAATTTCTTAAAAGCAAAGATTAAGTACAGTAAATATAACACGCATCATAGGTTCTTAGGTTCACGGGTGGGCTTGAGACAGCCATTTCTTCCTGCCCAGTAGACTGTGGCTTGCCATTTATTTTCATGTCTGTGAAAACCTTCTGTGATCCATGTGATTTATTCAAGGTTCCTATCATCGCTCTTACAAAACAGCTGATTTAGAATAGCTGTATAAGACGGCTCTTTTAGGCCTGGGTCATACTGAAACAGTTTTCCAGTCCGTACATGCAGCCTGTTGATTTTTTCTTGCAATGACGTAGCGTGAGAGGTTTTGTTGTTTTGCTGTGCTTTTCTGTTTCTGTCTGGACATTATCAAAAGTGATCTTTGTCTGAAATAATCCAGCACCTGCGTGGCCTGGTGCATGGTTCAGAGATTGATGACGACGACGAATTCCCTCATTGATACAGTGCTTTTTTTTCCCAGAATTTCCAAAAAAAAAAAAAAAAAAAAATCTTTTCTCTACACCAGATGATTTCAGTGAAATGTACCCATCAAAATCTTCATAACAGCAAATAATTTCCTGGTCTGGTTTCTTGGAGAGACGGAGATGCAAACAGTTTTCGATTGCTTGGACATTTTCCACCTGTCTCCCAAATCAATGAAACTCTGTAGCTATGCTCAGCGGGGAAGCAATCTGTCTTGTATGTAAGGCGATCACATATGTTCGGTATGAAACCAGTTCTAATACACCGCATCTTGCAAACAGATACCACAGTGCCTTTGATTTGAAATAGCTTTCTCTACTGCCTCTGGTGTTGTGAGTCAGACCTGCGAACATTTTTACCAGCTAAGATTCCACATTTGCATTACAGAGGAACACCTGCAAAATGGATCGAGATGCACGGTAATCTGTCTTGTCGGCCACTTCTTGGACACCTTTTGGGATGGACGTAAGCTGTGTCATCAGCTGGGCTTTGCTTAATACCTTTATCAGATTTCATCACCAAGATGTGATGGCACCCACTGTGGCAGCCTCCTTTTATATTCCATGGTGTTTTATTTCCATGGTGGTCTTGCCATGACATGGCAATACATCTCATATTTTGTAAGTGGTCTCTGCTGACAGGCTGGAAGAGAATAAGCGTTCTGATTGAAGAAAAGGTTAAACACTGAAGGAGGCCCCTTTAATTCCCACAAGACGAGTACGTGCGGTACAAGTTTGAACAGAGAAAATGGTACGTGACATAATGTCCACATATGGCAATCAACACGATAGAGAAACTGATGTATCGCCCTGTATTCCCCACCGTTTCCAGACTTTGTGCTAAGCTAAGATGGCCGGCTGCTTTCTTTCGTCTATAGACAGAAATGAAACTGTTATCGATTTTAGCAAGAAAGTGAATAACTTAATTTCTTAACATGTCAAACGTGTCCTTTAAAGGATAATTCTAGTACAACTTGAAATTTATTTTTTGGTTTGGCTGTTATTTCTCTCTGTTATCACAGAGTTACAGTAATTCTGGAGAACATGTCAAACAGGGCAACAAAAAAGAAAATTGATAAAATGTTGAAATTATTTTACAAAACGTCCGTCACAGTTTACAGGTAGACGTTCTGGTCCAACTTTGACCCGCTGTGCTTTTTGTAGTTGTGCCTGCACATGGTTTTCCTGTGCAATGAGGGATTATCACTGTCATCTCAGGTGAACTCACTTTCAGTTTTACCTCCAGGTAAACTGGTTTAGCTTTAATCTGGCTAAACTCTTGGCTTGTTTACAACCTGTCTGATCTTCTGTCTGCTTGTGCTTCTTGCCTCATTGGACTTTGTCGTAGGGATGTTGCCATTTTCCCAGAGCTCAGCTTTTACTGAGGTTTACAGTGTTATCAGTAAAGACAGAAATAATGGCCAAATTATAAAAATAGAACCAAAGGTGCAGTAACCTGGAGTTCCCCTTTAAGTGAAGGATGCTTTATGGCACATTTGTTCAGTAAAGATGACAGTTTGATGCATGTCTTTGTGGTGTTATATAGCAGATGTCATCACTATATCTTAAAGACTTTTCTACAAAGCCAATAGCAGATGTAAACTCATACATATTTCCACATATGCTGGATTTTATTTTACGGCTTATAATATGTTCACGAGATACCATCTAATTGTGGGCTTTAGAATTAACATATCTGTCAGTATCGGCGTGTTGTTTCCACCTAGAGGGCACCATGCTACACAGAGCTCTGAAGTTTCACTATGTAGAAGGTGACATATAAAAAGATAGTCTTCTTTAATAGCATTAGACATGAGAGATAATAATCTGTGGCTGTTAGATTAGTTACACAGACAGCACATGACATTTGTCAGACTTTAAAAGCTGGAAAGATTAACCAAGTCAAACCAGATAAACCATCTGGTACAGAGGTGTTGGCGCTCCTGCTTTGCATATCAGCAGGATTTCCCAGTGGACTGTTAGCCTCCATATGAAGGATCTGTGTGTGATCAGTGCAGTTGAAACAGAAGGAATATGACCAGATTTTTAGCTTTCAGCGTATCTTGCAGTATCTCTCTTCCCCACACTGATTTCCCAGTGCTGCAAATCTGCTAAAGGACTCAGACGTGCACGCTCCAGTCTGGCAACCAACCTCAGCTTCCTCCTCCATAACTGGCCAGCACTTAATTCTTCCTCAGCACAATATTGTTTTCAGCTGTGAGATTGCTTTTCCTGCTGCAGTTCAGACTCTGGCTACTTTCCTTGGAGTTCATGACCGTTTCTCATCGTCAGCGCGGCAGAAGTGGAAGTGTATTTGAAGAAGCTGCATGTTCCTGTAGATTAGTCTCGGTGTTTGACTTTCACAGTCGCTTCTATGGAGGTAGTTGGTGACATTTTCTAATGTCGTGTCAGATCACGTCATGTAAGATTTATTGTAGATATAAGCCGCAGACTGGCAAATCTCCCCTCCAGTCTCCTGGTGGTAATTACAAGCAGGACATGCGGCTTCAGTATCTCCCACTAAAGGATCATGAAGCTGTGTGAGTGTCAACACAGTCTGCAAACACTGCACTGAATCAACTGACTGTGTCGCTTTCATTCAGAAGGCACCAGTTTGCTTGGGAAAAGCAAATACTGCAATGTATTTTTAGTTTGAGGTTTATTTGAAATTCTGAATTAAAAATACGTTTGAAAATGGGGAATTCGAACTTTGATTAATGAGATCTCATCCTACTTTTCCGCTTCCAGACATGAATGAGATGAGTCTTAGTCAATAAAAATGAGTCTAAGTACATGGAAAAGAGGAAAAAGTATGTTCTGGATAATGGTTTGCTACCTGTTCTGACATTTCTATTGTGGATTCTGATGCGTGGATCCTCCCGCACACCTTCCTCCAGCAGTTGTCAGCTCCTCTTGTTAATCTCCTGAACATGACAAGATGTCAGTGTTTTCCTGCCTCCTCAGTCTGAGTGACAGCTTTCCCACTTTGTACAGCACAATTTGTCTGAGTGTACTGAACAGGACACTTGAGCTTTTGAAGTTGATGTAAATAAACGTTTCAGCTTGGTCCCTGGTCTGGCCCCGATTTCACTGGATTTTACTGGAGTACTGCTTTTCCTGAAAGCTTCAGTGCTACACAATCTGCTTTACTACAAGTTCACAGAAATGTTGTATTTACCAAATACAACGGTTTTCATTTAATTTTTCATTACATTTTCTGATTTAAGCCCGCTTATCTGATTATTCCACTTAAATTTTAATTAATTTTTGCATTGTAGTATTTCTAAGGTTTCTTTTTCCATGGACTGTCGGGAATTTTTCTAATTTAAGAGCAGATATCTGACACTCTGAATGAAATGTTGTGGAATTCTTCGAAAAAAGAAAGTTGCTGCAAAAAAATATGAATATGAGATGTTAGTTTCCTCGGCTTGTGTGCAGCTCTGCCAAATATGCAGGTCAGAGACAAAAAGTGGAAAAAGCTTTGAAAATGAACTGATTTGTGAGCAGAGCACATGCCTCAGTTTATTGTGTTTGAGTTTATCTCCAAATAAAGCCTCATCAGTCAGTCAATAATGTTGTCTAGGACTAGTTGAGGGTAGAGTGTGCATATCTGCTGAACATACAGTTCGAATCTTGGTCATATTGATTTTAACACAGGGAAACAAATGCTTTACAAATTAGGCCACCATAACATTGACTGCACTGGATTTGCCTGACTTCAGTGATCATGTTGTGTACAAAACCCCAGACAAAAACAGGCTTCGGTTGTTCTGTCATGTTTAATTCAAACGCACTTATTGTTGGTGACAGTGGGGAACTCACTAAGCGTTCAAATCCAGAAAGAAAACAGCGTTGGAAAGTGGCAAAAATGAATCAGAATTTAATTGAAAAGCAAAACAAAGTGCATTTTTGGCTTTGGTGTTCACATTGGCTTTTCTGCTTCAGCCATTGATTTAGGATCCAATCCAAACTGTGCCAAACGGAACTTTATCTTTGACCCTTAGTCATAACTAATTAAATTTACAATTAAAAGCTGGAACAATAGCCCATTTCATCAGTCACAGACAGGTTTATTTATTCCTGCCCTGGGGAGACATGAAGGATCTATTTTCTGCTGTGAACCTCATAAAATCCCATTCAGCTCAATCTAAATATGGCAGAACACACAGAAAAGAGAAACGACTCGCTCAGTGAGACCAGTCATTGCGCTCCAGAATAAACCCCCGGCTCAGGGTAGGAAAACTTCACTCAGTTACTGTTTGTATGTTTGGTAATAATACTGATTATCTGTTTCATGAAAACAGGCTGAAACCTTTCTGTGCTCGCACCGATCAATCTGGAAAAAAGTTCTGAACTCTTTGGAGTGTTGTGTGGAAACTGAATTTTTCTCGCCACATGCCGCGCTGTTTAGGTCAGCTCAGAATTAGACGATCAAAAACTGCCCATGGTCAAGTTGGCAGAACATTATCGGTGCGCTTATTTCACTGTAATAGAATTAAAGGTTCTGTCCTGACTCGGTCTACTTTTTTTTTTTTTTTCCTGTGTGCACTGTGGTCTATGAAAACATCTTTTTTTTTCCTACCCTGGAGCATGCTGCCAGATTGGGCAATGCCCAGTGTAATCAATTTTTTTATTAGGTTACATAGGCTTTGAGAGAAAAGGAATCCCTGACTGTTATAATACCCTCTGCTATGCTATATTAGGTCCTAAAGACATTACAGTAATTTCACCATAAGTCTATGAAACAGGATTTAACCCAGACAAAAGCAAAAGAAAGCTGTGAGCTCCTGTATGTTTCTGCTTTGGGCTGGGCTACTGCGATTCCAACATTTCAACACAGGCTAGAATTTTAATCATACATGTCAGTAAACATTTCTTTCTTGCTGTCTTTGATGAATAAAAAATAACTTGTAGCACTTAAACCTGTCCTTAAGCAGTTATGTTAAATTAGTAATATCTCTTTTCCCTCTGCCCCTCAATTTTTACATCTGCCACGCTCACAAGTTCTGCTCAAGGAAACACTGGAATGAATGTGACTTTAAATCTCACTTGTCCACTCAGCTATTAACCTGACGTCCAAGTAGTTGACTCTGCCCATGCAAAATACATGTGACTCCCCTGACGCGCTGATGGAGTAAATGTGAAACAGGAGCACATGCATCAGAACAAGCTGCACCACAGTCCTCACACCATACCATCCTCTGTCGAAGTACAAAGTCTCAGGATGTGGATGTTCTTTAAGAACCTGTTTAATTAGTGCTGCTTTAATCTTTTGGTTCTCAAAGCGAGGTATTAGAGGCGGGCTCGGAGGTCCCAGGCAAAAATGAGAACTTTATTAATTTCACTGTCATTTAATTCACATGAAAAGATACCAATTAGAGAATAGGAAAAATATTGTTATAATCCATATTGTATTGGGAGGGGGGGGGGGGGGGGGTGCATGCACAATTATTTTTGCTCACCAAAGACTCCACTGTCTCCACTGTGTCTCCAACACTGTGGAAATGATCCTTTAAAGTATTTTACTTTATTTCATTTAGAAAAAACACATTATCAAGGTCATATATCAAGAATAAAGGGGTAGTTTATGTTTTATTGCTTGCAGCGACAAAATATATGATGGGTGTTTTATGTGCTTTGAGTAATTTTATGGAAAAGTTGCATGCAGCCTGTCGACTGACCGTGTTCGTGTCGAGTGTTAAAAACAGTCCTGCAGGTGAGGAATGTTTGTTCCAGCAGGTGAGGTTGGAAACATCTTAAAAAAAAAGGCCAGTGGGTAAAGAAAGCAGTGTTTGTTCCAAAACAGAGGGTGCAGATGGGAACATTTGTTTTAGAAGCTCGAAATCTCAGCTGCTGGCCAAGTAATCATTGAGTCACTGGTATTGATTAAAACCCTATCAACCACCCACAGATAGATTATAGTTGCTCTGTGCCATGGGGCAGGGAAATCTTATTCCCTCTTTAAATAGTAGAACGCTGCACTCTATTTGGTGTAAGTGCAAAAATAACCAGTATAAATTTACACAAAAAATAAAAGTTATTATATATGAACACTTAAGTCGTACTGTAAAAATATTCCCATTTTTATGAAGGACTGTTTTCAGCCTTGTATATGATGATGGTTGACTTTGAGTCTTGTGTGTGAGCTCAGCCTTGGATATAAGGTGGAGGCTGAAAAGGCTCAGGATGCAGTTTCATACTGCATTATATATTTAACAGTGCCAGCATTTTTTTTTTCTTTTAATATGAAATTACTCAGCAAGGCATATGTCATTTGCACACAACGGGGCAAAACAGATGGGTAACTCCAGAGTAAATTGGACTAAGAGTAATAAAGTTCCACATCCTTTGTATCTTCTCTCAGTGATCACACAGCTTTTGAGTGCCAACCTTAAAGAGGCTTAGAATAATGAATTAGTCATAGAGATCTCTGAGGACATGAGGGAGGAGAGTCTGGCCTAAATGCACAAGTCTATCAGTAGCAGATAACAGTTCACACAATTAAAAGTTTTGCATAGACTTCATTACTCTAATTCTGAAATACTTGAAATCCATTTCACTGGATGTTGGAGGTTTGCTTTGCATCAGACTGAATTTAAAAGTAAAAAGAGCAGAAGTATTTTACATATGTAGGCCAATTTCAAATGGCTAGACTTAAAGCTTTGTAATGAGTTTATTTATTTGCATATTTATGTATCCATTTACAAAGGAAAACAGACAATTAGTAGCCGCCTCATAATTAGCAAGAAAGTTAAAGTTCCCCGGGCAGGTGGTACAAAGGCCGGTCACGTTAGCCGAGCAGAAAGCCGACGCTGGGCCAGTGTTGGCGTGATGAGGTTTCTGTGCTGATTCGCTTATGGCCAACCATTGTCATGTTAGGCCAACGCTGGCCTCTTGCCTATGGACCAAGAGTATATTGGCCCAGTATATAAATGATTGGCCAGAACTGAATAGTCTTTTAATTAAAAGTTTGTCTTAGTTGCTGTTTAACTGCAAAGAAGCGAGTTAATCCAACAAAGCCCACAACAGAGCGACGCTTTTGAATGTTCATTGTAGTAAATACTCCCACACTCTCAGTATTTGCTTTTTTTTTTATTGTACAACAAGTAAACATGCTGTATACTGTATACTGTATGTGTTAAACCTTTGCCTGATAGAAAAGAAAGGCTCCTAAAACACTCTAATTGAGTTCCTGTGGATGTCTGCCCCCATCAGCAGCATCGTTATAACGAGCTTTTCACGTTCACGTTCATTAATAGCGCTCATCAAGAGCTTCATCTTGCCCTAAAATCACCATGGAGTTGAGTTATCACCTCTTGAATTTTTTTTTTTTTTTTTTTTTGGTATGTCAGTGTAATTGACATTGACATATGCAGTTCATTCAGACCACAACTAGGCCCCATTTACCACTTTCTCCGAATACTTCCATCAAATACTGACTGATAAAAATTAAAAAAAAAAAAAAAAAAACAACCCTCCTCATTCCCACGATTAATTTGTCCACTTCTCTTCTAATCATTCAAATTCCAGTAGAAAAATCTTAAAGGCATTTCCATCCATTTCCCCTTACAGGAGCCAATCACTAATCAGCGTGCTCTTTATTAACTCAATCAGCGGTAGTTTCTCCAGCTGCCTCCAGATGCCAAAACCCAACCACCTCCAGAATCAGTGTAATGATTGCCAAACTGCGGGGGTTATGCTGCTGACCGATTATGGGGATCATTTTCTTAATTAGGCATTTAACACCAGATGTCCAGACCAAAAGTCTTCTGATTTATTGGCCTGTTGTGCACAGAGCAGGAAACCGCTGCACTGTTCTTAGGTCTGGATGCATAAACATGTTAGAGTGCTCTCTGTAGAGTTTGGCTTTGTTGTGCTGTGATTGTGCTCTCAGACCGGCCTAATGCCACCCTGCCTCTGGGCTTTCTCTAAACTAAGAGCTGTGTTTCTGTGGTAGTGATCAATGACACCTGCTGACAGGAACAAGAAGCCATGGCTCACTTTCTGATCACTGTGGGCTAACTAACCTTGCTCAGCCCATAGACCTGCGAAGTTGTGGTGGTTTGCGGAGTTTGATTAACGGCCCTTCTGCAGAGTGCTGCTTTGACCTGTAGGCCTGTGAGTATCCTGGTGAAATCTGATAGTGGTCTGCACATTCTGTTAAAGATGGTGAGAAACATGAAGGCAAACAAAAAAAAAAAAAAAAGAAAAGAAAAAATATGGTGCACTGAAGATACAAATTCAGAAGGGAAAAGAAATAGTGGAACAAGATAAAAAAAAAAAGTGCTCCATCAGATAGATCCTGTGCAGGCAGGTAGAGTTAGAGCAAACTATTCTGTATTAGACATTTTACCATTTCCGATAACTGATTTCTCCAGTTTAGATTTTATTGGCAGTTTATAACCACCACATTGTATCAGTGAGAGCACGGGCTGCAGGCATCCTTGAAAATTCTTGACAAAGTGATGAACAAGGTTACGTGGACCGGCGACTCGCTGTTCTCTTTTCATGTTTTAAATACCTAAATTTCTATTTGTCAGGC
Source organism: Toxotes jaculatrix (assembly GCF_017976425.1). NCBI lineage: Eukaryota > Metazoa > Chordata > Actinopteri > Toxotidae > Toxotes > Toxotes jaculatrix. Next base: position 23,992,800 of record NC_054405.1, on the reverse strand, counting down.
TCCTGTAGAGGTTACAGACAGTGTGGCTTCAGAGTCCACTTATATTATTATTATTTTTTTTTTTTACAGAAACTACAATTTTGATTTTCAGTCGAGTGTCAGTGTTCTGGTTTGAAGCTGTGCCAAAAACAGGGTTTAGTTATTTTGTGGTTTGTGGTTTGACAATAATGACTTACACACACACACACACACACACACACACACACACAGTGTGCAGCCTTACACTCAAACTGAGAAGATGTTTGTACTTCTGTTCCCTGAAGGAAACTTGGGGTGGCTCTGAACTGACCCCGATCTGTCCCACTGTTGTCTGTTCATTCATTCATCTGGCCGTCCGTCTGTCACACACTGGTGCATTTCCAAATTGTGCTGATTGGCCGAAGGGGGGTTGCCACAGCATATGTTTGTATGTCATGCATCTTTGATGCCGCAGATTGCAGTTCAAGAAAATGACGTGTTTGATGGCCACTCGCTATTTGCAAACAAGACGCCACAATTTTTCTCCCGTTTCTCCTTTTTCTGCCTTTATCTAATATTTGGGAAGACATTACCTGCTCACCCTCCATCAAATAGATTGATTATTCAAGAGAACAGATCATAATTGTAATATTTATTTGTCTCTAAAATTCTTGCTCAGTGAGGTTTTTAAGTTTTTCATTTAAAGATTACAGGTAGTACAAGTGTTTATTCCTAAAAAGACCATTTCAGGTTTTGTCCTCGTCTGGTTCTAGCAGTGTGATGTTGAAGCTATTTACTGGGATAAACAGTGATGTGAAGTAAAAGGAGTGGATATAACAAGGAGCTAGATCGAAGCTTTGAATCATCAGGTACCACTGGAAATGCTAGTGCGTATATCAAGACCTGCAACGAGGGCCGAAAGCTGACTTAGATACAAGGTTCATTCAAGGTTTTCAGCTACTGTGACTTGGCAGAGAAGAGGTATAATACCATGAATGACCCCCGCTGTTCGGATAATGCTGATTGGTATAATGTTGCATTCACACCCACGGAGACCCGTATAAAAGGCTAATATCCCACTGTGCTTTCTGGTGCCTGATAATTAATTACTGGCAAAGTGTCAAAGTCAGCAGCCTGTCCCCCACTGACCTCTCCCTGTCGGAGAGGTTGTCAGCTGTCGGCGGTGCGTGTGGTTTCATTCTTACAGGCTCAAACAGTTCAGAAATCTAAATGCAAATGAGCAGAGAGTAACGACGTAAACACAAGCTTTGGCAAAAACACAAATGATCACCTACTAATCACATTTTCGGAAAGTGCATGAAATGTGGGAACAGATTTCAGCCTTTCTTTTCAAATTTCTCATTTCGTTTTATTTTCATAGTTAAATCAAATGGAAAAACCTGCTGATGTACAGTTTGAACGGGATGAGTTTGTGTTATCTTTCAAAATGAAAGGAGACCATCACCATTCACCATTCAGAACCATGAGGCTGTTACAGCCTTTGATATACGAATAAAAATAAGCAAATTTTATTTTTTAAACTTCCACTTTTCATACATACATAACATTTCTGAGGGGCTTAACCGGGCTTTTATTGTGAAACAGTTGCAGACAGACCATATGCAGCAACAGCCGGACAGGGTTAAAGAGCGTCAAAGCCCCCCCCTCCCCCTTCACATTGCCCCCATGCCAAACCTCTTGATCCGCAGGAAACACTGCAAATCTCTCTTTGCCCTTTGATAGATTGATTTGCTGATATAACCTTCCTCTGCCTTCATGTTAAAAAGGCTTTTCACGTGTACAAGAGGATAGTAATAAAAATGTCCGCTCTAAAATCCAACTGAGCTGGAAAAGATGACTCTATGAACCTTTCTCATTGTTGTGTTAAGATGTGTAGGGATCTGACAGCCCTGTGCTAGAAGTGGAGACAAGCATGAGCCTCAATGAATGATGGGAGGTCCAACTCCCTGAAACAAGCGGCCCCACCCCCTGGGAAATCAAACACGGAGCAGACCGGGAGAGCTTGGTTCATCCGCCTTACAATTGCAGTGTGACATTCTGTGCCGTTGAGGAAGTCATTTTTTACGGTGGTACTCTAGTCCCTTTGCTCAAACGCGCCAGAGGTGAGCCTGTTATCCAAACAGATTGTGTGTTCTGGGTGAAATGACCGAGTGAACTCATCACAACTGCCGTAGTTTTAATGAGGATTAAAGTGGACTGCTGCTCCATTTGTGAATTCCCAAACGCTGCTCACATGTTTGATGACAGTGCAACCAACATTTGTTCTTGGCCTGAGCCGGAGACCCAGAAAAACGAATGATCTGAAGCCAGCGGTGTCATCGCTCTGTCAACACTGGAGTGAATTAGTTTAATTATTTGCTAAATAATTTGTAACACACATATCCCGGAAATCTCTTTGGGAGTTCTCACTGTTAGGGTAACCATCTGTCCCAACTTATTCCCTGCAGAGAAGCTCCAGATTTTAAATCTTGATGGGATCTGGTATTATGATTTAGTAGCTTTGATTTCAGACGGCAGCATTTACTGCTGTCATGCACAGCCTCTGTTACTTTCATCTTGTCCAGTTGGCCCCATGCTGCCCAATCATTTTGGTATTGCAGTAGACGCTGTAGCGATTTTGGTAAAAGGGGCTTGTTTTTAATTTATTTACTGTCTTTAATGTCTTTTGGTCCAATGACTAACTTTTGTTTTGGTTTCCCGCAGTGTGTGGAGGCGTGCTTCCTCACCTGAAATCAAACCTGCCTCACTTAAACCAGAAGAAAGTTCTGAAATATAACATTAAAAGGGAAATCCACCTGTTTTACACATGAAAGTGTGTTAAGAGGCCTTGGGGAGTACAACTGCATATGTGAGAAAAGTTGTGTAGAGCGTTTCATGGCTACAAAGGGAGCAGCGTGAAGTCTGATAAATTGCCTGAAGTAATGTCACCTGAGTCAGCATCAGTTGTGGCTGATGACTACAAGTTTGAAAATAACAAAAATCTGGGGGTGTGGAGTTAGAAAGAAGTGAGTTTGAACCAAACCTGAATCCCGCTCTTCACCTCAGTTTGAGGCTAGAGGCTCCAGGCTTCATTATGCTGCTATTAGCCCAAACACATCCAAATCTCTGGAGTTGGATTGTGGGTAATGTAGGCTCCAGAAACCCTGAATATTCATTGTATAGAGCAGTTCTTGATGTTGATAACACTTCTGTAGGCCTGGAGGAAGGTGCACATGACCTCACTGGTCCCCCGCTCCCCACAAACACTTCCTTGTGCTCGTTGAACTGTCCCCTCCTGCCAAGAACTGGACCCCGTCTCAGTGATGGTGTTCTGCCTCTCCTCCATCCACATGCCCTTTCATTATCATTTTGTAGCAATACAGATTATTTTGAATGAACATGTTCACCAGTTGCTCTGCTATTGAGTCGTCTGTTGCCTGAATCTGGTCTTCAGGGGAGGTTTGTACAGCTAATCCTGCCTGTATATTTGGATGGCATGTCAGGATAATAACCAATATGTGGTTTGAAAATCAAAATCCCATTTTCGCAGCCGGCGATCTGTTGGCCCATTTATCTGTTGGCCCATTTGGCTGGTACAGGAATAATAAAAGCCCGCTGACTGTCTTATGTTTAGACGTGAAAGCTGCCTCATGAGCAGCTACCGGCTTCGACTGCCGTTTGGCAATGTCTTTGCAAAAATGTGTTTGTGTATTGAAGTGTCTGTGTTTTTGGGCAGATGTTTCCAGATGGGGCACCATGCCGGGAGCATGGTGCTGGGACGTGACTTTGCTGTGAACCTTTTTGCTGTGGGCTCGATGGTGGGTGTCACCAGCACAGACACACACACACAGCTCCTGCAGGATGAGTGATGGCAGGTTGTCATATGTCATCACTGTGTACTGTTCGCATTCAGGAAAAAATATTGTTTATATCTAGACCGTCGCTCTAATGCTAATGAAAATGATGTTAAAAACCCGTCTTCCCCATAAATTACTCTCAAATTTCACGTATTTATTTGAACCATGTAAATTTGTTTAAGCAGTTTTAGAGTGTTAATTTGAAAAATAAAAATAAATAAATAAAAACAAAGAAAATGGATCAGTAATGGCTGCAGACAATTTGAGGGACGTCCTCCACACACTTCGAAATAAATGATCTTATCATGTTTATTAGCTGCTAATTGGTGCACCTGGATTTGAGGCTGCCAGATTTAATTACCTCCCACAGGTCCCTGAATTCTCTGTGAAATGCATGATGGGATTCATCAAGTGCCAGCTTTAAGGACTTTGCACAAAAGTATAATATTTAAAGTCAGACCTGTATGAGGAGCAGAATGAGATTTAGGCTTTTCCCTTAACATAATCTTCAGAAGGTGCTTCTGACTTAAGTATAAAATCTCTGCTGATATAGTTGGTAGATCAAACACAGCAAAGTTTTGGGAAAGTAATGATTTCCATTAGCATTTTATTTGCACTAATTTAGCCCCAAGATAATACAAAGGCTGACACCCACCACAAAAAAAAAAAAAAAAACTCACACCAAAATCACTCGTTTATCTTCAAAAATCGAGGGTTTGACATCGATACATCCACCAAGCAACAACACCAAGCAACCAAAAAAGCTCAACGACTACAATTAGAAGTAGTTTCTTTCCCATTACGAGCCACTGTCTGCCTCGTTGACTCGCTGAATTTAAAGTCATGTTCTGGAAAACCAGTCCTGGATGGTTTTAGAATAAGCTGAGCTTTTCACAAAGACACATTTTTGGTCGTGAGTGGGTTTTCAGTCTGTCTTTTGGCCACAGGCAGTAAATGGACAAAACTCCCCGTCTGATTTTTGCTGTGACAAAAAGCAGCGATCCTGTGTGACCGCTCAGACTGATTCTCTAACATATTACAAAGTCCAGATTGTTTTATTTTACTGCACAGAGCTTTTTTTCTGTCTCTCTCTGTGAATCTGTCTGTATATTCAGTGAGTCAAGAGAACTGGGAATACCCACAACTTTACACTCAAGCTGAAACATTTACGTACATATCTGTGCCTTTGCCTTTGGAAAGTCATCTCAGTCACATTTGTTCTCTAATTTTACTGAAGAGACTGCCATTTCTGTATTTCTTTACTCTTCAGTTTAATTGTATGGCCATAAAGATCCACTTCAAAAATTAGATCACAAGCACTGTGGGTGTATAGAACTGTGAGCCGTATTCAGAAACAACAACAGTTTTGCTTTCTTGTTGAAATTGTCTTGAAAACAGAAAGAATTACTGAAGCATTGTTAATTTCCTATATTCATCTGTCAAAGTTCTCTGCTCAATGAGTTAGAAAAACTGAGCTGAGCTGAGTGAAAGAGATGCAGCAGAAGATAAGCAGTAGTAAGTCTGAGTCATAAGATCAACACAGTGGATATAAAGGGCAGGAGGTTGTTCGTCCCTGGAGACTGTACATACTGCATTGATTTTTTCTTTTTTCTGTGTTTCTCGAGTTTCTCAAGTATATGTCTGCCTGCAGAGAGGAGGTAGACTGAAGGGCTGAAGTGATAATCTGTAAGAGTCTTGAGGTTTTGATACAGCCAGCATCTTTTGTGATAACAGATCATTACTGTAGTGTTTTGCACTTGTCTTGGAAATTAAGTTTTATTCCGTTTAAGATGGTATGAGTCAGTGTTACCAGAGGAAAGCATTACTTTCTCCATTTGCTTTCATCACGGGTTTCGATAAGTGCAGCTCTCTTTGTGTGTCGTTCCAGGATAAGAATGTTCCATTATCATTAGTGCTAATTGTTCTGTTGCATTTATTAAAAAGAAAAATAAAAAGACTTTGTACCTGTAACAAGAAACATTCAACACGTCCTCTAAACTAAATGTGAAACTTAAAATCCATCATTTGTCACCGCCTTTTAAAACGACCCGTAATAACTTTAGAATCTCAAACCTAGAACAAACTTCAACAGAATTCCTCAGTGATCCGTAAAAGAAAATGCAAATTAATGTATGTTTCCATCCACAATTACATGAATAATATGACTTGATTCATGTAGAGAAACAGCTGGCTCACCTATTATCCAGGCTCAGTACTGCAGAGGCCAGAGGGTTTGAAGCCCCTCTGTCTTTCCTGTACACAGTATACACACTATATATCAGCTTTCACAACCCTGTCTCCTAGAAATTAGTTTAGATAAAACTAATGTGAAACAGCAAATATGTTTTCAAAGCAACATATTTTTGCCTGCATCATGCTTGTTTATCAACATAATGAAGAAATGTTGTAAAACTAATGTGTCTGGCGAGTTGCAGAGTGTTGCTGGTAAAGGTATCTGCAGTATGCATTCACAGTGACCACAGTATGATTAACCTTTTTGATGCAGCACTTGTTTGAGGTTAGGAAAAGATCATGGTCTGGATTTAATACAGAAAAAGTCAGAAGTGCCTCGGAGACACAGCATGTTTACTGTTTTCACATTTGACCAAAACCATGATATTTTCTCTGGATTTAACCAAAGTGCTTTTGTTGCCTAAACCCAACCACATGTGGGACTGAAGGTGCAAACCTCAGTCCCTGAAGTCCTGCACTTTATACACATCTGACGCAGCCTGACTAAAACATTCACCACATAACAGTTTTCAATCAGCACATTTCCCCCCAAAAAAAACCAAACTAACAAAATATATAACTGTTATTCAGGGGAGACAGGCTCGGCTCTGAGACACAGGCACCGCTATCAGGCTCTCTGGTACAATTTGTCCCCAGTGTGTTCTCGTCCACATGGTTATGGTTTATCTTGGGAGACAAATTATCCTCGTCAGTTTTAGTTGCATTTCCACAAACCTTGAACCCATCTCCCATCAGGCCACAGCAGCTCTGCGGTCTCCTCAGAACGCAGCGACAGACCTAGACTAGACTAGATAATGATTTTATCTGTAATCTACTCACATGACCACATTCTGTGTTGAACATCAGTGCTGACCACAGGACAGTGAAATATGGAATTCATCACAGCTTCATCACCTTTATTTAGATAGGTTGAAATCAGAAGAGCGGCGGCTGGAAAATAAACTTTTCTAATCGTGTATTACTTCGGTTTGGAAATAAATAAAACCTTCTCAGACATGAGCCTTTCTGATGGTAGTTGAGTCAACACACTTGAGCAAAAATCCACAAGCCAAACTTCTCTGCTTTTTGTTAGTTTGTGTAATCATTAATATTTTATTTCTCAAGAAGCCAAATATTTTTTCTGGGTTTTTTTTGCTGTTGCACGGCCGTCACAAAACTCCACTGAGAGGGCGTGACAGTCTCTCTCAAATCTCTGAGGGCGGATTGCTCAGTGCTTTATTGAGCATTTCAGTCACTCTGTCTTTTATCTTACATTCTTTTTCTTTTTTCAGCTCTAGTTGCAGTGCAAGTTTTAGATCATCCTCTCATGCTCTTTTTAAAAATGTGATAAACCACAAAAGAATTTTTACTTCAGCATTTGCTGCCACTTAATGAGAGTATTGCAGAACACAGGAGATGTCTTTCTTTAAGCGTTATTAGACTCTACAGGACGTTCACCATACTGTTGTCTGATCAGTTTCAAACAACTCGCTTGGGTTTCACTGTTGATTAAACTAAAGCTAAGATCAACAGCAATTTGAGATGTGAGACATTAGTTTTTTATCTTTGAGTCATTGAATTTAAAATTATTGTGAACAGAAAGTCAGCATCCACTATTCCAAGTCACTGGCCTGTATAATTTAAGAAATGAAAAAGTCTTTTAACAAATAAGCTGGCTCAGCCATGGGGACGTGTTGATGCAAACAGTCAGACATTGGTAAATGAGTTTAGGTCAACCGGAGATTAAATGTTAAGATATCGTCACGCCATATTATCAAGCCAGACTGAAACTGAACAGTCTGTGTTGTACGGCGGTTGCGTCCATTTGCGTCTCCTTTTTTTTTTTAATTGTTTGGCATCTGTGTGAATTAATTTTGGTCCCTGACCCCGTGGCCTGTTCTGTAAAACATCCGTGTAGATTATATACGATTCATGTAACAACAGTCTACAGGGTGGTTTTCTTCGTGCTGCACATAGCTCAGCACAATCTTGAGATTTGCTCATTGTTATTGAGAAAATCTATGTCAAACAAAATGATTACACACACTTGGCTGAAATTAGATTTAATGAGCTTGTAATCAAACTCTTCCCCTGCAGTTAATTCAGCGCTTATCCTGTTAGTTGGCCATTTGGAAAGATGGACTGGCTCAGTTTCACAATCGCCCCCCCCCTCCATTATTCCCCCAATAGCATTGGCTTATCGACCTTGAAAAATTATCCTTCAAGCACTGTGTCTGAGTTAAAAACTGTCCCTCTCTCATGTATGTGTTTTAGTTGCAGACTTATCTGTCATGTAACCAGTGGAGCATCTGGTAATTAACAGCGAGTTAACAGTTGGATAATCTGCGCTCTACATGGCTCCAGTTCAAATAATAAAGTGCCTTAACAGTCGCCCTGCTGTAGCCTCTTCAGGGTAATACTTTTTATAACATAATTATTCGACACAGCTGTGTTTTCCTGTCACAATGTTTGGTAACCGAGCTGCACTTTAAGACCTGAAAGTTTTTGTTAGAGAAGTGTACACGATAAAGCAAAACGTTTCTTACACAAATATATTTTATATAAGCAGCTTCGATTGGATTGGTCGCTCTCACTGTTTCAAGTCTCAGCAACAGTATAAAAATCTCTCTAGTCTCAAAATATTCATCATACTGTAACTAATAACACATGATGTTATCTTGTCAAACTAAAAGAGACAGATGAAACACTGACAGTCGCCACGGTCGTTATTTGATCATGGGTACGCAGCTTTTGTAATTGCTTAAGGAAAAAAAATACACTGATTAGTTGCAATCATTGGGATCTATGATAAAAAATTAATAGTAGCGTGTAAATTAAATTGTGCTCAAGACACCATTTCAGTATGAACTGGAATCGCATTAAAATCACCTGGGTGGTCTCCATTCAGTCAGGTGCTTAGAAGAGTAATCACTGAGTACCTGTCCTGTGGTTCACACTGTCCATAATGCATTATCATGCAGCACCTGGCGATAACCGATTTGTTGTGGCATGGCGTAGTGCTGCTTCAGTAAAATGCATCTAGGCTTTAAAAGAAAGAGATTTAAAAACTCTGGAATAACGTTGTAAAATAGCCTGTTAATGAATTAAAATCATAGCAGTAATTGGCTGATGTTTGCGCTGACTGGTGAATGCTCCTGTCAGTGAACATATTGTGTTAAAAAAAAAAAAAAAAAAAAAGCAAACCAACAGTACAAACACCAGTCGAGTATTACAGCGAGTATTGCTATAAACAGTAGCTAGAAGACAATTGGAATCTGTTGTGAGTTTATTCAGCAGGATAATGTTTCTTATATTGTTTTTATGAAAAGGTGTTTACAGTTTTAATCACATAATAAAATCATCGAATCTGTAAGTAAATTGTGTAAATAACAATTAGACAATAACATTACTAAATGATAGAAATGCAATTCGTGTGCCAGTGTTTCTGTTTCATGTATCCTCCAAATCACCAGTTGATTTACCCTCTAGTAAAGTGTGACACGGGACATACGTGATGCGTGTCTCCAGATGGGTTTTGGTGGACTTGTCCGAGGAATTTATGTGTAAGAAAGTATTTAAAATGTAATTAAAAACAGAGGACTGAAGATGGGTTCATCACTGAGGCCAATTTAAAAGTACATCGAATAGAAAACGGCTCCTCACTCGTGGCCAGATAAGTCAATACCATCAGTGGTGTCCGAGTCGGCGGGAGCTGCTGTGGGGAGTGGTTTTCTTGCCCAGCGTCAGGCTGCTCTCCCAGCAAAACAGCACACAATGACTTCAGCTCGAGCTGAACCATCAATTAGGCGGCCGCTCCACACAGCCTCAGCTGCTAAAGTTAAATTAACTGGACAGACATTAAGACAAGGAAATAAACTGTGCTCAAGCCAAGACTGCCAAGGACTGGACAAACTGAGCGAAGGAGCTTTTTTTTCTTTTATTCATCACGGGATGTGGGAAAGCAACAAAATCAGTCGTCAGGACCTCCTAATTGCCTGCCATGGAGTCTGTCCTAACACACTGGCTGTTGCTGTGTTTCACTGAGCTTGTTTATATGTTGGGTGGAGCATTTCTTTTTTTGATGTTGTGTTTCGACTGACAGTTTGATCATCGGAATAAAACCTTTGATTGTCCTTTAATGAAATCGCCCTGATTTACTATTATTTTAATGCCTACAGAGAAACTGTAATCTTCATTCAGTTTGGCAGTTTTGAATAAGTTAGGTGAAACTGTATGTGGTATGTCACCCAGTAATCTATATACTGCACTTATAATATGAGTTGAATATGATACTTGTACCAGTACCTGAGTTTTGGTACCTTGACCAAAACAACGCTATCACTTACTAGTGCAAAGATGTTTTTTGCCACTAGTGGGAAGAAGTTGAAAATGGGGTATTGTCATACAGTATCATCACCTTCTGATTGGTTAAGTTGAAATGCTGAAAAGTTCCTCCAGTAAATGGCAATATTAGCTTTCATTTAGGGTCCAATATTCACTGTCCTTTTAGCTCTATTTTGGTCTCCACCAGCTCCTGAGGAAAATACTGTATCTGTCTCTATAGCTGTGTCTTTTTGCTGCTGTTAAACCAAAACAATGATAAGAAACAGAGTTGGGTGATCATTTTCTGTGGATTCATCACTCTTTTGATCAACATATCGATAGATTGCTATCACTATGGTGAGATGTAATCAAGAATCGGATCAGACCTGCGATTCCAGTTTTAGGCACTTGTCAGTTTTCGATTCTTGGTGCTGCTGGCACATTTTGTTTGGTACAGTTTGTAGTGACCACCATTAGAAAATAAATCTCTCTGCTGTACAGGTTTCAGGTTTCAGGCTTTCAGTCCACTGAACAATAGTCCAAATTATGAATGTCACCACTGATGTTTTTTGACTAAAGCAGTACTGAAAGTCTTTTATTACAGTATTTTTGAACAGTTTTCTGAACAAAACTAGTTCTACCTCAGACTTTGTGAGGTTGGAGAGACTTCAGAAAAAGCTTTGATACTACCTTGGGACAGTGAAACTCTCCTTTTTGTTGGGTTAGCAGTTTCTTAAAGCTTGAAGAGGCATGTTTCACTGACTGAGTAAAAACCTCAGAGCACTAGAGGGATTCGTCCGGTCCGACTGCTGAAATAAAAATTACTGAGAACTGGTAATACTAGTAAAGACTTTCACTTTCACTGGTGGACGACTCTGGCTGCCTGTTCTTTTTTGGATACAAGGCAAACTGATACGTGTTGTATCCTACAATAGTGGTCTTATGTCAGTGAGCTCCTCCTGCCCCTCTGCATGAGTAATATAAATCAAATCCCCCACCTCACAATGAGAGCCATGCATCTGTGGCTCTCCTCTTTCTTCTCCGACTGCTTTTACCTCCCTCTCTCTTCAGCTCTCCTTCTCTCTGAAATCCTCTCTACCTCACTTTCCCTCCCACCCCTCACCCTGCAGTCAGTGCCTGTCCTAGATTTATTGCCTCCTCCCTCCATCTCTCACTCTCTCGTATGCACACGCTTGCTCGCTCAGTCATTCACCCACTTAAGCTACTTCTCATTTTCTCCCACACTCTTCACGTATGATTTGCCAGAGCTATGTCTGCTGTTAATCCCAGCACAATTAGCAAACAAGAAGACTCTCATGACAATGCGATGCTGAGGTGGTATGATGGTGTTTCTCTGTGTTGCAGTTACCCCCCTCGGATGCGTCACTACCTTTGGCATGTTGCCTGTCCAGAATTCATTCTTTTCCTCAAAAGCACAAAGCTTCCTTTAAGCGTAAGACACTGTGAAATAACCACAGGAGTAGGACCTTCCATTAAAGACAAAATTGAGAGGTATCCATTTTCCAACTCAGGCCACCTCTGTGAATACTTCTGGCAACAAAACAATTGATTTAATGCAGAATACTAAAACACATATGCTCCATGGGCCCTGGATAAACTCAAGCCTGCTGCCAAAATGCCTGAAGCAGGAAGTATCCGTCTTAGTTTGTCATCTAAAAGCTAGTCAGAGGTTATTGGTAATAACACTGGTTCTCCATGACGTGACATGTAAAAATGAATTAATAGATTTTTGGCCACTGGGGGGCAACAGAAGAAGCTGCAAACACAACACCTGACATATCATCTGCAAATTTGTCAAAGAAAACAGGTTGGAAGAGAGTCACTTATTTTTTGAAAGATGTCAAGGATACACACAGTGCAAAGAATTAGCACGACTTGATGGTCAGGATGTGGATTGCGACACTGAACAAAACCTAATCAACACAAACAGTAACCAAAATGAAAATGACATAATTAAAAAAAAAAGATGTAATGATTACTGCACTGAGTCAGGGATGGATTCATTTTTTGCCTTCGTGGAAATGTTCATTCCATAAATCATGTAGAAAACAATTTCTCACTGACTGCAGGAGTGAGCCCCACGACAACATCCTCTCTCAGTTTACTTCGAGCTGTGTTTAGTGGTGACAGTCATAATTTAAAATGCTTTCTGGCTGTCTTCACTCAACTCGTGCTTCTCATGGTTGGTTGTGTGTGCTGCTGGCCGCGCAGGACTTCTTACTGTTGCTGCTGCATTTGACTGCTGCTCTCCTTGTAAATCAGTCTGGACCATGTTGGCCAGATGCCAAATAATGTACAAACTCCGAGGCGCCATCACTCGCAGCCCTGCCCTCTTCTGTGATTTGGGTATTAAGGTCAGCTGTTCGTTCGGAGCATTACAATCCTGACTGATACAAATCTCCCAAGTCACTCATAATCTTGAAACTAATCAGTTTATTCTTTTTTTTTTTTCTATTCATTTGTTTTGGGTTTTGAGCTCTTTGTTTTTAAGACTTGTATTTGCAGTTTAAACATTGTTTCTGCTGGTTAAAAGCTTAAAAAAAAAAAAACAACACTCTGTTTTTGCAATCCTGCTTTAATTTTTGATGTGGGAGGAAAAGGAGGGAGAAGAGTAAACCATGAAAATGTCATCTGGACCCAGATGACATTGTAGTCTGTTTTGTTAAATCCTAAGATTGCTGTAAAATAAAAACACTGGTGAGCTGTTTGGGATTTTTTTCAGTTGCTTTACTTTTTAGGGAGTGTTTAATAGGCCTCCAGAGACTGCACTGATGATCACTGATGATTTATATTTACTGTAAATAGACCTTACTCAGATCACATCAGAAATATTCATCGGTATTAGCAGTAGAATCAAATAAAAAATTGACACTTTATTGTGAACCAGTTTTGATTGTGAAAGGAGCTGTAATCCTGTTTTTACATATTTGAAGACGTGTCCCTAATGTTTTGTCATCTTGGTAAAATCCACTGCAAATATTGTCTAAATGTCACATTTTCAACAAACTGGCATCTCGCGTATGGAGCACAGTTAGATTTGATTTGCTGTGCTTCACAATAAAAGCTGATTTTAAATAAGGAATGAAAATATGATCAAGCAACAAAACAGACGTATCATATAAAAGCTGACAGCAGGCAGTAGGAGAAAGAGATGCGTTTGAAAATAGAGCCTTAGATAAAACTAAAGTTATTTTCAGCCCTATTTAAAATATCAGTGACTCCTCCTGCACTAACGTTCATAACTCTTTTTCCCTTTTCATATAGTGGCCTTCACTTGATGAGCCACATCGCCGCAAAGCAGTTTTGTTTTAATGACTGCTCCCCCTCAGGATCCTTCAAACCGCTCACCTAAAACAGCTAATTACTTATTGACTGGCAGGTAGAAGAAATTGTTTCCAGCTTTTGCCATTTTCAATTATGAACCAAAAAATACTCCTGTGACACTTTGAAAGATTATTCAATCATTGACTTATTTTGCTGAAAGGAGGAGGAGGTATCATCTGCTTGGTCATCATGCACGTCTCCCTCATGGTGCGCTCCGGAAGTGCTTATTTAAATGTTTTAGAACAGCATTTTTTGGGCAGTTTATCCCATGCATTATCTCTTTCCACGTCGTGAATAAGAAGCTTACGTATAGCATTGTATTTTTTTAGATTAATGAGGTGACACTTGCCACATGAAATGGCGTGAGACATCTGTGGCAAAAATAAATCCACATTAACGTGCTCTCAGTGATGTCTGTCGTGAGAAATATGGTCTGTCTGTGGGGCGTAGGTCATCTTTTTCCTCTGAATCCATATTTATATATAATCCTGAATATTCCAGGAAATTATTTGACAGACGCTAATGCTCAGATTGCATTTAGCAAATGTTTTAAAGGCAGTTCATTGGTTGTTCCACATTCACTCCTGTATGCTGCAGTTTTTCTTCACACAGGCTGTCCCGGTCACATGACTCCGCTCCACAGGTATTAAGTAATTCCCAATCTGGGCATGTGGTTTAAAAAAAAAACTCTCATGGGTCTCTCAGTAGGTGTCAAGTGGAGTGTGCCATAGCTGAAAGCAATATAACATGGTTGTGATAGTGCGGTGGGCTGCAGATAGAAAGGGGAAATGGGTTAATTACCAAAATGTCAAAACACCCAAGAGTGGAACATGATTTAGCATGGTTAAACAGGCATGACGGAAGCATGCTTCCAGGCATGCCAGGCGGGGGTAGTGTGACGTAGTAACCAATGCAATGTGAAACAGTAACCGAGTATCTCGAGAGGCCAGACTGTTCACCGCTTTGAAGCCAGATTGGGATTGAGAGACTCCCGTCTGAACTCAGAGTGTGTGTGTGTGTGGGGGGGCTGAGATTATGCATTAAATTCGTGCCTGAACTGATGAGCCGGACTGCTTTGCTTTAGTGGAGTACATTATCTGGGTACAAGTGGGACTGTTTTAAAGCATGTGGCCGTTGTAGCGGTCCAAAGTGTCTGTGTGATGCTAAGTTCTGTCTATTTTTAGAGAGGCTCGTCACTCACTTTCACAGCATCATGTCTGCAGTCTGATCATCTGCCATTTGGGCAAAACATTAGTAAACAAGAGGGCAGGGGTGGATAAAGTACCACTTAAGTGAAATACTGACATAATCTGTCAGCACTGACTTTGTGGCCTCAGCATTAAGCCTGTGGTGGAACATTCAGCTGTGCTTTTTCAATGTTCTCGTATGTTTTTCAGAGCTAAATTTTTCTGCTGCAACCACTGCTGCCTGTTACTGAAGAGTTTAGGAGCACGAGTCCACATTTATGGGACACAAATTAACATTCAGTACAATGAATTGACTCTTATTTGTGTGACTGATCAGTGACTTGGCAAAAAAAATAAACAGTTTACAGAAATAACCAGGTGGAGCATTTTATCGAATCTGAATCCAGGATTGCATCTGCTTATGGAATCTGAAACCTTTTTAAGACTTTAGCAAATTGTTTCAGGTTCAGTTTTCAACTTTTGTAACTAACTGAAGTTATAAATAACTAACTTAACTAGACAACTGCATCACAAATGCAGCAGTTGCAGGCCTTTGCCAGTGTGTCCGTACTGGATGCATTCAGTGGTCACAGCCCAGTACGCAATCAGTGTAGTTACTGTGCGTAAATCTGAAGTAAATGGACTTATTTTCTTTGTCAAGCCATTGCGATTTGGGCTGCATCTAGAAAGTGGGGATGAAACGCACACACACAAAAAAAATCACATTACAAGACTCAACTGAATCTGAGTCCTGTAATAACCATTTAAGACATAATTAATCTTAATCTGATCTTTTTTTGCGGTGATCCTTATAACACGTTTTTATTCTTGTTATAATTATATAATCGACTCAAAGTGATATTTGCAGGTATGTTTACATGTTGTTTCACGTGCTGCAGCTGACTAGGTAATTACCCATCTAACCTTCAGACTGAGGTTAGCAGTGCACTTTCCTCTGGTAAATGTTTGTTTGGTCGCTTCAGCGCTCAGTAAGCTAAAGTGCAGCACAAGATGTGTGCTCATGTTTGTAACGTAGATAAGAAGGAGACAAGCAGGAAACCTAATGTGGGTTGTTGTTCAGAGTCTGCAGCTCTTGTGTTGTGTAGCAGCTGCTGTCTGGTTCAGTGTGAGCATCTGTTTTCCCATTACAGACTGCTGAAGATTTGATTGGCTCTATTGAAAAAATGTCCCTATCTATGTGGATGGCTACTGAAATGATATTCTGTCTAATTAATACAAAACCAGGGAGTAAAAATAGGCATTCAGCTTTCACCGGGAACTATTCGTCCATTTAGTTTTGCAGTAATGGTTTTTCTTGATGGGACTGTAAACTTGATAAAGCTAATGGGAAGCATGTAGCTATTATCTTTGAGATGACGGCTGTTGTTTGTTCTGCGTGTTTTAAAATCAAACTTACTTGGTCTGGTGCCAAAGTTAAGCATTGATTGTTGATCCTGTGGATGGACCCTCTGCTGTGCGCTTCACTGTCAGGTGACAGTGCATAGTTAGCTTCATCTCACAGGGTCTGGGCTGCACCTCATGTTCCACACACAGATTTTTGATGGTCATACTGATCTTTGGCTTTGCGTGTTTCCCCTGTTTGTACAGTAGGATCTAATGTTACAGCGCCACACACACGGTTTACTGCTGCCTGATAGTAGCATGCTCTTTTCCTTTTTCTTCTTCTGTTATTAAAGTTACGAAAACCCTGTACTGCCTCTACAGCCCGATGATCAGCAAATAAGAAAGCTAGACCTAAGAGTGACCACATTTATCAGGGTTAAATTTTCCAATGTGACTAATTGGTTGCAGTCTGGAACAATGTCCTTGGATCGCCATCTGGAGAATCAAAGCAGCATGAAGCACCAGCTCTGAGCTCGGTTGCTCGTTGGAGCTCTGGGATGTCTGCATGAGGAGTTTTTCTGGAGGTGTCTGGAGCTGCAGTGGCCTACTTTGAGGATATGATCCATGTTTAATGTCCCTCTGCTACGTTAGGTGGCAGGCGGGACGACACGTTTTGTCATGGAGTCAGATGCGTGCCGACAGATTCTTGTGAACATAATAACCAGAGAAACGTCATACTGACAATAGTAGTTACACAACAGATTCCCCTTCAGAGCGGATGAACTGAGGAGATTTTGTGGCATTTTCCTCCATGTGTTTACGCCTTAAATCTGCTCTCTCTCCGTTATTCTTAAATATCAGCGCTTCAAATGACTGTTGCTCATGTGTTATGTGCAGACAAGTGCATATGACATTGAAACATTTTATAATGAATGCATTAATTTGCTTAATTAATGACCTCATTAGGATAAGTGCTTATGTTGACTGTACCATGCTGATTATGGTGTGACGTCAGGCAGCTCAAATTCTCCATGTTAATCAGGGTGTTCTTGTTTGAAGAAGGTTACAGCAAGAAAGGCTGAGGGAAGCTAATACCAGAAAACAGATCTGCTTTAACACGACTTGTACATTTAGTGAAAAGGTAATTTAGCAGGTAGGAAAATGAGTGGAGTTGTTTTTCCAAATATGTGGAAGAAAAAACAAAAAACGGAAAGGGCAATAAAATAGAAAATATATATATGAACAATGAGAAGTATCAGCACACGAGTGTGATAAACACAGCTATAAAAGAGTAATATAATACAACTAATGCAAATTTAAGTAAAGCTGTATTTAAGATCAGTTATATAACCTGAGAGCTAGCCACAGCCGAAGAGGAGAAAAACACTCTGTGCTCCTCTGAAGCACAGAACTGAAAGGCTTCAGAGGCTTTTATTTCATGTTGGCACAAACACTTGGATTTAAAAGAAAAAAGAAAAAGCCCTTAATGTTTATATTAGGAAGGTGATACAGCACATTGCTCAAACACTAATTAAACAAACTGGAATCAAATGTTGTACTATATATATATGTTGTATCACTGTTTCTAATTGTCATTAAAATGCTGTTTAAATGTAATGTACAGTCACAGAATAATACAGATAATCATTCTGTTGACCTCCACGCCTCCAGTTTGTAATGTTGGCTCTCTGACATTACTCAGCTGTTAATCCCTGAACTGAACTTGACGTGTGAGGATTTGGTGCTTTTTCTTCTTTGCACATGACTGAATATCTTTGGGTTTTGGATTGTTGATAAGACAAATCACCTGAAGATTGTTGACAACAAATAATGGATCTGTTACAGCCGTAGCTTTAGCTGATTGATGATCAGGCAATAAAGCTTTGGTTTCTCAAGGTTTTTCTGAATTTAATGAGCATGGTGTGATTCTTCGACTAAAGCTAGATAAGGAAAAGGAGACGTGTTAAAGTTTTCATCCAACAGCAGCAATGTGCCAAAGGTGTCTGATATCAAATTCCAGCGTTTCTCTCTGGATCTTGTTAATATTGATTGCCCTTCATATCCCAAACCCAGACATCCAGTGTCTCCTGTCATCTGTGTTTAATATCTTTCAGCTATGAATAATGTTTCATACTTTTCTGATTTAGTGAATAAGCAGGGAGTTGTGCTTTTGTTGCCCTTGTTGTAAGAAATTTCTCACTCTCATGCTTTTAAAGTGAAATGTGAAGCGTTGTTTGCAGCAGAGCGCTGAAACCGAATTACTCTTCTGCTGGTTGAAACCGTCTTGAAATTGTTTTTGACATTTTATTCAGAGCTTTGAATGATCACTGGCCACTTCAGTTTAAACTGAGAGACTTGATGTGCTTTACTGCTGATGTCTCTCATTAACTCTGCTGTGTAAGCAAACTGCTTAAGAAACAAAGGATCTGATTCTTTACCACCTAAACAATCTGAAGACAGAAGGAACACACTGTGTTCCTGTCTATTAGTGGTGATGAAATAAGTTGCCTCCGTGTATTGCCCCGGACTGTCACCGTCTGATAGTCTTCACCACAGAACAGCTGTAATTAAGATGTCCCTGCCTTAGGGTCATTGATTGAACATGGTGTTGTGTGTAATTTATACCTGGTGTCTATAACCATTTTACCATTGATCAGTTTTTGTTTTATGCTGAGTTTTATAAGAACATAAAACAGGTGCATTGCACAAAAACAGTTGACTTTAATGACTTAGATCATTATATTTAAAGAGCTGGCAGCAGATGTTGCTGCTCTACATGTACCTTTTTACTCTCATGTCAGACGCTAACAAACTAAACTAATTATCTATTTCCAGTAGGTTTGTTTCTGTGAAAATTCATCATGTTATAATTAGTGAAGTGATTCAAAAAATGGAAACAGAGGAAAAACTTTAACGAACAGTCTTGACCTAATGAAAGTGCAGTATATTGTAACAGAGACACGTGTGAGTTTCATTATGCAGCTGCATTTAGAAATCAGAGATCCTTTAACGCAAAAAGGAAATGTCTGCAGCGAACAGAGGTTTAAAGATTGTTGGATAGAGGAATTTCTTGACAACATGAGGACCCTATATAATGCTTGTCATAGTGAAATAGACATTTATTCACCTGATCTGCAGGAGGGTGAATTGTACTTTTTATTAGTCATTGCTAATGTCTACTGTAAAATGTCAGGCAGTGAATTCCTCGGATTTGTGTATTTATGCAAAAAAAAAAAAAAAAAAATAGTAAAGCTTTGGTCCAGGTTTGTTTTAAAGGAAAAGTCTGGTGATCTTTTGGCACTGTACGTATGTTTGTGACCCTTTTTTGTTTGTTTAATATTGTGTCTTCTTTTGCCCCGGGGCTGAGTGTGAGCCCCGAGGGATCACGCACAAAATGGTGGGGGAAAAAAAAAAAAAAGCTCCAATAACCTCTGACAACTTAACTTGACAACTGCGTGACAGTGGAACATAAATCATATTCTAATTCCTCTTTCAGGCAGGAAGACACATATAGGACATGGGTTGATGCCTTGTCACCATTCACAGAGAATCAAATATACAACTGAAGTTCCATACACATCAAAACTAAGTCAGAGAATTACACAGATGTAAATGAGATACGTTACAAAAAAAAGTTTGAGTTTCACTTCTCTGAACTTGCTTTTTATTTCATTACTCTTTACCGTTTTCAGACACGTCGGTGAGTCAGATGAACGTTAATGCGTCAGTGACATGAAATTACATTACCGTGCTTGTTTACCAAAGTTGAGTTGTTGTTGACTTGTCTTCGTGTTCGGTCCGGGTTTGAACCCTGCTCGACTGATGTAAGTTCAATTATTCAGCTTTAACTCTAATGTAAGTTTAATCCACGTATCATCAGAATTAATATTAAATGTCAGATATGTTATAAAAACATTAGCATGCGCAGTTTTGTGGTTGACACACTTTCACGAACAGACCTACTCACATCTTTAATTGTCATGAATGTTTGCATGTGCACCAAAGCACAGTTATTAACCCTCTGACGTGACACAAGCCATCTGCCCTTTAAGCCTGACTGCAGATCCTTCCCATCTGCACTGACTCATATTTGGGATCATGTTGACAGTAATGTCTCACACACTGTTGAAGGTTGTCCACAGTTCACTCGCACAAATACCTCCTGAGAAATTAGAGGGTTATTAGGTGCTTCATGCCCCTGGTGTCAATCCCACTCTGTAACGCCATTCGTATTTCACTCACTCACGGGCTCTCTGTGTGAGGAACAGAGTCAATAGCACCACACTCAGGTTTGTCAAGTTAAATAAATTGTCAAGGAATATAGACCCCATCGTCCTTGTCCAACGGCTTAGTATTGATGACTAGATTTGGATAATTTTATGTATTCCGCCGCCAGTTAAAGCTTTGTCTCTTCATTATAAAACCTGCTCGTTTGGCTGTGTTGTTTATGCTCTGCATCCCACTTTGTCAATTTACTGTCTCGCAGTAGACAAGTGAAGGAAGGGAAGGAAAAGGGGATGGTAGAGACGGTGATTTGCTACTGTTAAAATTTCAATTTTCCACCCCAAAGGAGGGTTGTTCCACATGAAAGAGAATGAAAATGCTGCTCTAGGAGAAAACCGTCTTGAAAGCTATTTCAAGTTCTTGAATTTTAAGTAAATTTTGCACAATGTGAACGTCCCCTCTTTAATTTAAGCAGAAAATTGATGGATTGCAACCACGAGGAGGCATCGTGTATTATTCTTACAGACTGGTTAATTACGTTTTACAATCACACGTAATGAATTGAATTGATTTACTTGAACAGAATAGGATGCAGGAACACATGTAAACCAGAATGGAAACGGTCTCCTGTCTGATGGATGTAAAATGAAGGGGTCAGTATGACTCATAGCTCACTTCAGTGAATATAAAGCCGACTGTTTGCCATTCCTGCTCTGTATTTCTTCTCTCAAGAACATCTGTCTAATCAGACATTGTGTTCTTGTTGTTGTCTGCTGTAGTCATCTCACAAAGCTTTCCTAAAAATATGACCGCCCTCCAGCCTCACAGCGCTGCTCCTCTGGTCATCAGCAAGCCCACGTTCTCCCTGCTCACTCTTTTACTCCACTCTTCCCTCTGCTGTCTTTCTCAAATGATATCAAATTCCAAACCTTAGTTCTGGCGCACACAACTTCAAAGCGATCAACAACCCTCATGGCTCTAGGCCATGGTCCACTTCCTACATGCTGGGCAGTGTTCTTCATTCTGCCAATGCTGCCCCGGTCATCAATCCACCTACTGTCGACTCTTCTCCTTCCTGGCTCATCAATCATGAAATGAACTCCTCACTCCAGTAGAAACACTAGAATCCACTTCTCATCGTCGGTGGAGGCTGAAAATCCTCTGTTCAAGGAGCATAGTACCTGGTGTTATTTTCTCCCCGCTCGCTCATATCTTCACCTCGTCTCCTCGCGGCCCCTCTCCACTCTCATCGCCTCATTCGCGATTGTGCTTAAGCCACGGGAAAATTGCTGAAGCACATTGGATCTGACCCTTGACCTCTGATCCTTTCTGTTGTTTGCTTAAAGTGAGAGTTCGGTTTGACTCCAGTGCAGTTTGTGCAGGTATGTGCATGTGTGTGTGTGTTATCTTGTATTTTTATGAAAAATACAGATATATGAAAATGTTTTCATTGTGATGTTAATATGAACTGCTGCAGACATCCTGGAGCTAGATGAGATCTAAATAAATAAATAAAGAGCTTTTAGCGAGATCATCTGTTTTAACATCTGTTTATAACAATTATCCTGTAGTTTCGACTGGATAAAATCAACACGGAACTGCTTGTGCGTTTCTTCAAACTTTAGTGTTGATTAAAGGGTTGTGTTTATTAAAGTGTTCAGATTTTATCGCTCTTGATATTTTACAGAAACTTGCGTCAGCATCGTAAGGCAAAGTTGTCGAGGATCCGTCTGCTGGAGAGACACGCAGGAACAAAGATATCTGGAAATGACCAAAACAGATGTTACTTGTTTTTTTGTATATGCGTTGAAATAATTTGTCCTAGAACAAAGTCTCTGGTTATAAATCTGGACAGGTATGAATGAATCAGTGTTTTTTGCACTTGCACTAAGCGTCACATATAAAGAATAATTACCGTCTCCTTTCCCACTGCTGTGTTGTCAGGTCACATTGTGATTTTTTACTGCACTCTAAAACACGCATTCCCAAAACTGGTGTCAGAAACCCTCGTAGGTCACTGAGAGGCTTCCACTGGGATCTGTCGTCCTAACATGAATCTTTAACGTGTAACGTGGGATCAAACGTTTTGTCAAAAGTGCTTGAAAGCTTCTCTTTTCTTTCGGGCTGTAACATACAGTATTTCATGCCAGTGGACTTTGATGCGCATAAAAGTTGGCAGGTCAGGAAAACGATGGGAATAAGTGATTATATTATCCCATCAGTTGTTGGCTACTAGCGTGGGATGCTTAGAAATATAATTAATGTGATTAAAGCTCAAGCCGGATGTCTGCTCTGATTAGCTGATAAATCAATTAATCATCTCCAACCCTGTTCAAACGACGGTGGTTTTTTTTCTGATCAGATATTGCGCATTGTGAATTTACCCATCTGGAGGACTATATATATATATATTAAACTTAAAAGGTGCCATTGGTTTCATGCTTTATATAGCTACATCAAATATGAAATTACATTACATCTGTATGGGAAAACAGAGGCAATGTCAGTGCTATACCCATTGCATATTTATGAACGTTCTCTGTTTCATATTCCCATTTCCCATGTCAGAGAAAGTTTTACAAGAGCTGTTCATGCCTTGACAAATTACAGTGCGCCCATACTGTTGGGTATTACAAGACAGTGGTATAAGTGTGTGTGTGGAAGAACGTGAGTGAATGTGTGGCAGACATCTCTGCTCAGTTTTGCCAAGTTTGAAATTGTTCTCCGCTCAAAGAGCGAAGGAACGGCGGAGGAAACTGTGACACGTGCGGCTGTCAGCGTGAAATAACACACCGTCAAAACAGCCGTGCGCTGCGTTCCCTCAGCTTTTGTTGAAAAGTATTGACGGCAAAAAAATGTCAGTCGATATTTAAAATGAATTATTGTCCTTTATCTTGCCCTCTACCATAATTGAGTGTGCCCACTTCCAAAGTAAATAGTTTTGCGCTGTGAATGTCGGAGAACATGGCTCCAGAACTCTGTTGACTTGGAAGCAGGGGAGAAAACACACAGGACTGTTGTTGTTGTTGTCTTACCTCTTGGTAAATGATGCAAGTTTGCCAGCACGCCCTGAGTAATAAAACGGGTCTGTCGCTGCATTTGTCATCATTTGGTTAGAAAGCTTTTTAATCCTCCTGCTTTTTCAGTCGGTTAAGTGTTTGATATGAAAACAGATACCTCTCCTCTTGTTTGTCTTTTTCTGGGCGAGGTGCAGGGCTGGAGCTCCCCTGATGGCTGCGGTTTGGTTTCGCTTCCAATCAGATGAAAAGCCTCCTCCTGGCTCTCAGCTGCTCGTCACACAGCAGGTGTCCCATATTTGCTATATTGTGCTTTTTTGGCAGCTTGAAGACAGGCGGCCATGTTGTCGACTTCAGTGAGACTTCCTGTTGTCGTGCTTCCACAAAGGAAGTGTGTGTAGCATACAGATCAGCTCGGAGAACCCTCCACCATCTCATGCTTCAGGATTAAGACTGAACCGTGTCAGGCTAATGTGTCTCTAGGCTGCATTGCTGTGATCATGCAAAGACCTCGCTTGTCATGTAAGACAAATCAGGAAGTACATTCAGCAGACAAATGCCTCCACACGTCTTCATTGAGTACAAATCGTCTGTGAAGTACAGCAGAGTCAACTGGCGTCTTTGATCAGTCGCAGCTAACAGCATTCCAGGAAGCTTCAGCTGCAGGTCAGACCACTGGGACCCTGCAAGAACTCTACCCCCAAGACAGAAGGAATTAGTCTTCACTTATCTCTCATTCACAGTCATATTGGCTAATCTTATCTGACTGACTCTGTGTTTAAGACCAGTCTTGTGAATTATTTGCTCACCCTGACTAAAAGGCTTGCAGGTAGGAAGTATTTGGGAGTGTGCTGCGTCTGGGTGAGAAAAGGATTAAGCTGAAAAGTTTGTCTTCCACATGAATATCTTTTCAAAGCGTTTGATTTATTTTATTTATTTTATTATTTTTTTTGCTTGAGTTGTCTGGGTTACAGAATAGAAAAGGTGCTGAAGTGCTCATTTCAAACAGACTGACTTGAAGCTGAACTCCCCAGCAGTGAGCTTGACACGGAACTACAGTGTCCTTTGAAGATATTGTGCAGAGACCGACTGTAGGACTTTTGTTTTTGAAAATGTGAGATGTCTTGGGTTCTGGCATGATGTGACGAATCTGTTGTAAGATATAAAACATTGCACGTTAGTCGGGGAGGTCCACACACTGCTGTTGTTTTTTCTGTGGTTTGGGCAGGGCCCCTTCGTTCTACTATCAGTTTGCCTGTGTAACAGTAATGTCAGAAACAATGCAATTCTCATTTGGTTTGAACTCTGATCTTTGTTTTAAACACAAAGGGATTAAATTGCCTCCATTTTCATTCACTGCTGTTGGGATTCTAACAGACTTTTCAGTTGGAGTCAAATTTCTTAACATGCAAAAGTTAGACTTCAGATACCAAATATAAATATAATTTTTGTTTTCTACATAGTTCTTTTTATATTTCACACAATTAACAAACTGCTCTGAAGCATCAGTGTTTAATTAAGTTCTTGGACTGGATGAGCAAGAGCTCTGTCTGAAAAAAAGAGCAGAATTATGATTTACATAAGGAAATATCTGATCAAACAACAAGTAAACAAGCCAAAGAATCAGAGCAATATTCGCCAATGTTCGATAATCGTCAATATTCAATATTCACTTTGATGGTAGTAAGTGCTGAGATTCTTTCCCAGTCCAACCGAGGACTTGGGAACACATGAAAGACTTCCAAGTCCAGTGACACAGCAAGACTCTGGATATCGTAACAGTGGAAGGTATTTCCAGCGTTAATGTTTGTAAGAAGGATTCATTTTTGATCACACGCTGATCGGCCTCGGCTGTCAGAGCTAAACACGCCACCTAACACTGATGTCTGCTTTTTTTTTCTGTAAAGGTTTGCAGTGGAGTTTCACCACTCATGCCCTTTCCTTTGCACTTTGCACTTCCCTCTGATATTATCTGGCAGCTTGTTTGCATCTCTTGTGTCGGTGATTTGATGTTGTTTTCATCTACTCTGGCACCTCATAGATAAACTTGAACAGAGGTGCAGCAAACTGTGAAGATGAGGTTCTTTCTGCCTTATTAAATACAGAGAACATCAGATGGCAGGGTGCAGGAGAATGACGAAGGTTTCCCTTGCGCTGGTCTGTCATTCGGTGGAAAAGCACGCCATGTTCCACTTAACTATTTATCATTCATGTTCTCTGTCAGATGTGTTAGTGGCATCTATAGGCTCACTGTGCGCAGCGACCTGATCTTTTTGTTTATCTCCCACGGCGCGACCCGTAACTGGAAGCGTCCGGCTCAATAAGCGTTTGTCGCACTTGACAGAGACGGGGCAGCAAATGGACTTCTGCAGTGACTGGGGCTAAATGCTGCTGTCGGGATTTTGATGAGGATGCAATTAACTTCGGTTTTTATTTGAGATCGGCGGAGGAAGTGCGAGTTCAAAACGGCGTAGACAGTGACACACAGTCCTCAGCTCCGATTTAAATCACATGCATGTTGGGCAGGAGAGCTGTTCAGAGAGCCACTAAGAGCTTGTCAGTTGAGGAAAATTAAATTATGACCCCATTTCATTGTGGTAGTTGTTCTCAGTGCGTTCATTTTTTCTTTCCTCATTCGTATTCCAGAGAGGTGGGAAGCATAATGAATCTCACAACACGTAACGTCAGTCTCCTCGTCTCTAAATATGAGAGCGGATGTTAAAACATGGCTTGTTTTTGTGTTTTCATCTTATGTAATTGCGTTTAGTTTGGCAAAGCATCCTTGTTGTGCAACATGTTGATGTGTTGAACTTCTGTAGGATATGAAGCTTTAATGTCAGTCTTCTGTCCTGCTTTCTCCCTGTGATTATTATTGTTGTGTTCTGTTGACAGAAAAGATATGAATCCATCTTCAGAGGTGCAGTAAAGAATTTGTACAGTTTAGACCTGTAAGCTGCAGGTTAAAGTCTCAGTGTGTATTTGATTTAGAACTCATTCTTTCAATATTGGGGTGCAGTGTGGCAGACAAACTACTCAAACAGGCCAGCAACGTATCAACATTATCATTTGGGGCTGTGTTTGTGGACACCTGACAAACGAAAGTCCAGTATTCACCGTCCTAATCAGAGCTTTTGTGCTGGAATTGCCTGCTTAGAGTTGCTGATGTGAGGGACTGTGATTGAACCACACAATAAAACTGAAACAGTGGGCTCGACGCGGCTCTGTAAATCTGTGAATGCACCACAACAAGCAACCTTCTGACATCAGAGTCATTTTATTCACTGTCGGTACAAGAAACGGCGGTTTATACAAGTTTAAATACGAGGCTGCATGTGCAGTAGAGTGTCAATACAGTTTGTTAGTTTATATGAGACTTAAAACGTCTGTTCAATTTTACATAATAAAATTACAGATCGTACTTTAGTTTATCTTTTTAAATCTTTTCCAAGTGAACTGATGAAAACAATTTCCGATCTATTTTTGCCTCAGCCAGCACTATTTTTGGTGTGTTCCTTCATGTGGAACATTTAGACCTGACTGCGAGCAAAGACTGCAAGTACTGATGAAAAATCATGGGTTTCCAAAAAAAAAAAAAGTTTTGTGCTGTTTGCTGGCATTTCTCGTCCCTGGTGTCAAACTCCTTGACACACACATAAAGAAAAAGCTGAATTTAAGCATCTGTAGGGTTGGACTGACTGACAGATGTAATCTACTCTCTCAGATTCATTAGCTCTCACCCTTTTCAGGTTTTCTGTTGTTGGTTACAAACAAAAAAAACAGCATTGTTCACTTTTGGTTTCTTGCTGTACTTTTTTTCAAAAGCATTGTTCTGTTGCTCTCTTTTTTAAATGGCAGTATAATACAGAGCCTTTGTAAGTATTTGAAGAAGACACTGGCTTCAGTCAGACTTGTGTGTGTGACTTTTGCCTTTGATATTGTTGGCTGCCTATCAACGATACTTGGCTAAGCAGCCTACTGTATAATAAATAAGTTGTGTATTCTTCTGTGACAGATTTATGGGCATTAAACAGCATTTTTATGTCAGCTTCTGACTTGGACAGCACATTTTAGTGCTGTTTACAGAAGATCCTTTTATTTATGGCTCGGTTATTAATTTATTTATTTTTTGTGTGTTTTCAGCTCATTTTTACAAAGTGCATCTTTAAATGCCAATTGACAAAATTAAGTCTCAAATAATTCTTCTTACGAAACCATTCTTTTTCTTTCTTTTCTCTGTCTCGAAGCTACTGGGTCACAGTGTGAAATGTAATGAACAGCTTTAGCACAAAGAAAGCACACAAAGAAAAGCATTAATTATTAATGCATTTCACTAAGACTTTGGAAACTATTCAAAGCACTGGAATGGCACCAGATGTCACCAAATGGGATTTAAAGGAGTGTTTAATTCCATTACCCCCCTCCTGCTAACTGGCTCCTTTTTCCATCCAGTTGACAACGTGCGCTCGTAGGGCAAATCTACATGCTTGCGTGCCTACTAAGTGCACCAGAAGAAAACAAATCAGATGCCCCTTTTTCCACAAATTTTCTAGCTGCCCTCATCATAAAAAAAACCCTGCTTTGAACTCCCCAGGCCGTGGTGTGAGTCTTTTCATTCAGTACTTACTTTCTAAGGAAGGATGTAAGATTTAAAGACTTATCCAGCCCTATTGGTTTCCCCTGCACCCCTCCATAATGGACTGGCAAGATTGGACATTGTCACTGTCTTTTTGTCTGTGTCCTCTCTCATCGTGCTTGTTGAGAGCAAGTGGAGCGAATCGTATATCCTGAAGACCGTATCCTGTGGCCATTCAAGGTTCGTGTCCCATCAGGAATCACACTGAGGCATTAGAGTCCAGCTAAAGCCAAGTTAGAGAAGTGCTCGTAGACAGTGCTGTGGCTGTCCTCTCAGTGACCATCAGGGTATTTGGCTTGGGGTTTTTTCAGCTGCTGTGATTAATGGTGTAACTCCTTTTGAATTGCGATGATATTTGTGTCTGTTTTAGTGCTGCAGCATACATTTAATTCATCATTTGGTCTACTCCAGCAAAAAAAAAAAAAAAAAAATCACCGTTCTCCATTAAATCGATGCAAAAATCATCCAGAAATCTAATATTGCTAATACACCTCGAAATGTTAAACACAAGTTTAAAGTGCCTGATGATTTATAAACTGTCATATCTCTGCTGAGTTAGACGTCTTTTAATTGTGCAGAGCTGCTTTTGCAGATTTGTCCGTCGCTCTGTTGGTTATGTTGAACATCAGTTCCATTGCAGAGCTGCAGATGCAGAAACACAGTGAGACACAAGTGTATGCTAGCGATATCAAACAGATTTTAAATAAGTCCTGTTTAATTTATAATTTATTACATTTCAAAACCACATGGCTTCGCAACGATGGAATACAGGTCGAAGGAGAAGAAGCAGCAGCTCTGATGACTGCAGTAAACACTTTGGATAATAATATTAAGGTGCATGTTCAAACAATGAATTAAATAATGACCGTGCCTGTAAAACGAAGAAGGTACTCTAAACCATCCAAAAACACTTTACTGAAGGAAAGTAAAAACACAAAAAACATATAATTTCAACATTAAATCCCTCACACTGCTTCCTGCCTCCGCACTCAGAGGCAGGAAGCAGTGCGTTTGTCGTGTCTGAAAGAGAGATTGCGCGTTCTGTGTGATTTCAATTAAAATAAAACACTACAGAGCTTTTCCTGCACCTTGTGGCACACAGCATGTGCATGTTTTACATTCTAAAATCATAGACTTTCAGTATAAATTAATGAATGATGAAGCAGCACTGCTGCCAGCATGCAGAACACACTGTGGAACACAGGAGAAAATGTTATTCAGCATCACGGAGTCGCAGTTTTAATCAGTCCATCCTTAATTTCTCTGCCCTTTTTTATTGGTCTTTCACTGAGTTTGGTGGGAAGAGCTGCAGCATTTGCAAATGCGGGCACAGCTGGAGTTTGTTAAAAAATATATAAATGCAATACACTGTCTGAGACATCAGTTCTGAGAATATCAGCTCAACAAACAGTTTTTACCAGAGCAAACAATTACTAAACCTTTTTTTTTTCTTTTTCCCAGAACTGTACTTCTTAAAGAGAGATTTGTTTTGCACACAGCAGTTCTTCAGTTCAGTTATCTAATCCCTAATAGCTGAATAATCCTGGCACTTTTATAAAATACTCTTGTGCAATTTGTCAAGATTTGTCATCACCCAGGCTCCATTAACTGCAGAAGCTACATCTGGCTCTGTTTAACCTCGGCTTTATTTTCCTTGTTTGTTGCCATCGCGGTGATTATGTTAGAAATGTCAAAACGTAACTGCAGCTTCAATAGTCCGACATAGTCTAATACACTCAAACACACACACGTGCAGAGCCAGTTTAAAGAGATAGACAGTTCACCGTGATAGTGCCAGTTACTTTGCATTGCATTCACACTGAAGTAACACATCCTGAATTTAAATAGCTGGAACTTGACAGTGTTCTCAACAGTTCAGTTCTAGGCCATTTTACACATTTTGCAGTTTCTCACTTCACTGCCTGTTCCTGATGCGTTCATGTTATGCAAACGGGTGACAAATTAAAGGATGAACCTCAACAGGAGAGCAAATATTAGAAATACAGATGCTTCCACACACGTGCGCTGCATAGTACAATGAAGCAGTTAACATCCAGTCCAGCTCTGTGGCATGTGTAAGAATGCTGCTCAGGTCCAGTGTCTGACTGATTTTGTGTCAAGATGGCAAGAGGAGAAGATCTAAGGGTTCATTGTATGAACACGGACGGCAAGAGCTTCAGTCACAAAGACTGTTCAACTGGCAAGTGGTTCAATAGGAAGAGTGACATCTGCATTTAGATGTATGGGAGACACGTCACCAAATAGGGTCAGAAGTTGTGATTGACAGCTCAGATTTGACGACCGAACGCAGGACGTGATCAGACTGTGTCAGCAACAACTGTCCGTCGACAGTTACATAGACAGGGATATGATAGTAAGGTTGCAGAATATAAAGTGGGTGAGTGAATACTTGACCCCTACAGTGAAGGTTGTTCTGAGTAATCACCTGTGTCAACCCAGTTGAACACCTATGGGTGATTTTGGACTGGCGTGTTGGACAGCATCTCCGCCGCCAGCATCAGAACACCAAATGAGGGAATATCTCTTGAGAGAACGGTGTTCATCCCTCCACTAGAGCCCAGTAACTTGTAAAATCAGGCACATTGAAGCTGTTCTGTTTCTAAATCCACACCTGCACAGATCCCAGGTGTAAAAGAATGGATGTAAAATAATGAAGTCATTTTTATTATGTAAAGTAGCAAGTATACAAAGTCATCCTCTCAGAGATTTGTGAAGGTAAAAATGAAAAACAGCCATTGTTTTTGTAATTTTTGTCTTTATGACTTGTGTCAGTGTGTAGTGTGTGTTACTGCATCAATAATACGTTAATGTCACTGCAGATGTGAAGAAAACAAATCTCTCTATTCAGTTGTATTTTGTGATAAACTATCTCTGAAAACACAGCGGAGGATGCCAAAGTTTTGCCATTTTGCTGTATAATAGTGACAAATGTGTCTTAGTGTTTGCTCTAAGTGCTACAGGATCCTGTTGCAGTCTTCATACTGTTCACACACACACACACACACACACACACACACAAACATGGTCTTTGCAGCTACATGCTTAACCTTTGCCCTTACTGCATGATGTAACTATTCAAACTTCAACTCTAAAATCAAGCCCCAGCTCCCAAACAGCCCATTTAAAAGGTGAACAACAACCAAATTGTTTAACTTTTGCGAAAATATACCTCACTTATTCCTGCACTTTGTTTGACTTGCTTTCAGCCCCTGGGGGCTTATCCTAAATCCCCTGTGTTGGGGAACCATTGCTTGAGCACTGGTCTGATCTTACATTAACCTGGACTAAGCCCAAAGTGTATCCTTGGTCCTCTTAAGGTAGATTTATAGTCGTGTGTTAAGGGCTTATGGCTCAGCTTCACTGGGCTGCTTGTGCTTTCTCCAACAAGTTTCTGATGCTGCTCGAGATTATTGAGCGTGAAGACGACATTCATCAAGCTGTGGAAAGGCTCAGCGGTCCTCTGATTTTCAGTAACACGCATCTTCATTGCAAACCATCTCCACTGCAAACCTTCTGCTCGCCACAGCTGCCGCGTTCTAAGAGTGAATGAAAGAAGGAAAATACTGCGATTGCACGTACTAGTGTCATATTCAGTAATAAGTATGTTATATGATCACATATATCCATCTTGGTGGACATGGTTGGTGCTATCAGTGGGTTAAATCTGACATTAAATCCTGTACTTTAGGTTTCCCATTAACTGCTTGTATCTAGTATAAATCCAGCTTGATGCTTATGCTCTTTTGCTCTAAGCTTCCAAAATAAACACAAGAATTAGTTTCAGTCCTGATGACTATGACCTAAACCAAGTGCACACAAACTCACACAACCTTATATGTTGATCTAACCAACAAAAAGCCGGCAGTGCTCGGCCTGTACAAAGCCAATTGTGTGAGTTGGTGTCAGATCATGGATTACAGAGTCCACCTCAGGGACGGCGCAGATCCCATCCTGAGTTTGAGTTACAGCTTATTTTGCGGTTCCTCTGTAGTAAGCCCCTTGCATTGATCTCTTGGGGTTGCAGAAACAAGCTCTCCTTTTGCATTCACTTCCCTGAAGGCTGGACCTAAATTACCTTCTGCCCTCACAAGTTATCATTTTGGTGTTGCCCTAAAGCCCCGCGATGCTGAGTGGACTTGACAAAATCACAAGGCTTTCTACAGCTTTCTGGCCCTCCATTGTGTACGCTTTGACAGGAGCTTTCTGCAGCCTGTAAATGGTTTTCCATCCTGGTGTCTAAGCATAAAATAAGAGGAACTCAGTCTGGTATAATTGAAACCAGCTCTCTTACAGAAATGGTTCTGCGCCCTTAAATCTAAACTAGACTGATGTCATGTCAAACGTCAGTGTGTCTGTCTCTCTTCATCTTCCTCACTCACATACTTTTTTTCTTAACTTGTCTCTCACTAGTACTCTCCCTCTTTTTTTCCCACTCTCCCTCCTTTTATCTTTCCCCTCTCTGTGACTCCTTTTTTTTTTTTCCCCAAGTCATCTCTTCTGAATATTTCTCCCTTTATTTTTCTGATCGTGACAGCTACATCAAAAGTGATAACTTGCACTGCCGGCATAAATACGAGCCACAATAGCATACATTAGATTCTTTCACCAAAACAATGTTTGCTGACTTCAGCCTTGGTGAACAGTTGTTTGCAGCATGTGTCAGTTTTTGAAGATGTTTTAAATCTGTGAAACCTCATGTTTACCAGGTACTTTGGAAGCGACCTGCAGGTTGATAACAATGTTCACTTCAAATCATAGGATCCTGCAGCAAAGTTCTGGTTTTCTTCTCTACTTTTTTTTTTTTTTTTGCAATCAGGCGGACCCTTATATTGAGGCGTCACATCCAAAATACTGTGACTATCATGTGGTCCGCTTCATGCTGCTCTATCAGCTGCTGGAGTGATAGGGATGGCACTCCCAGGGTCGAGTGGCGAGTTCCTCTCCTTCAGCGGGAATGAAAACGCCGAACAGATGCTGTGCTGTCGGGTCCGTCTGTCTGCCTCCATGTTTGATGGGCCAGTGTTTAGTCAGTCGGTCTTCCTTAACCTTTAATGGCTTAGTGTTTAGTCAGTAGGTCTGAATATTTAATGTGCCAGTGTTTAGTTAGTCTGTCTCAGACAGGCTGAGTAAGCTCTTAACCATTAAACACTGACGGCTGCTTTCTGGGAAAGGGTTTAGTTCTCAGCCACTACAACTAAGGACTTGGAAATATAATACCATCTCTTCCAGTATCAAAACAATGTTCACTGATTCCACTCTAATGTCCACACAGTAAATTTTCAGTTAAGAAGGTAACAAAATCTGCAGTAAACATTTTTCTAGAGTCAGTGTTACAGACATACGTCAGTCTTTCTTTGTCTTTATGAATATTTACTGGACCTGCTTTTTATTTGGCTCCTCTCTATCAGAATGTGTTGAACTAAATTTTAGTTAGTCACATTTAATATTTAATGAGCCGGTCCTCAGTCATACAGTCTCAATTATGTATTGGGCAAGTCTTAATTTGTCACTCTATCTTGGCACTTAATGGGCCAGTCTGTTTGGTAGTTAATGGGCCGGTATTTTCCCGACCAGTGTTTATTTTTTTAATGGGACGCGCTTTTGTCTGTCGCTTTATCTCTGCATTTAATGGGCCAGTGTTTAGTTGGTTGATCTTCCGTGTGTTAATTTGGCTGTTTTTGACAGTGTAAACCTGCCGAGCTGATGAAAATGTGCCGCCGTTCCTCGGCGTTTCAATCAAAATGTCACACCAGCCCATGGATTCAAAATGCTAATGAATTTATTCAATCAGTCATTCAGTGCAACAAAATATTTTTTGGCCGTATCGGATACTAATTGGTTGGATTGGCAATTCAGTGACATGCAGGCTTTATTGCAACCTTGTGTGATGTAGTGGTGATGAAAGTGTGTATTAGTATCCATGGGTTCATGTGTGTAATTTGTCCAGTGGTGCATGCAGGTGTGAGAGGTTTCATGAGATTGACTCTGTCTTTCTGTCTCTCTGCCTGACTGCCTCTCTAAGGGTTTTTTCTTTTTTCTTTTTTTGTTTGGTTGGTTGACTGTAAAGATGTTGGAATATGATTTGTTCATGGTCAACACATTCCTCAGGGACTAGCACAGCAGTGGTTTAAATGTGTCTCTTAAATCGTGAAGCGTTTGACGTATAGATTTCTTTGTGTTGTATGCAAGGTTCCCTACACTGCTATAATACTCATGGAGAGCTTCCTTTTAAACCACTGAATGGAGAAAATACATAGAAGTATAGAGTAACGTAATGTACACAATTCTTAACCCTGAGTTTAGTTTCATGAAGACTCGATAACATCAAAGATGGCCTCGAACTCTGATACAAGGTGGATAAAGCATTTGACCTGCCATTTTGTCTGCACTCATCCTTGCATGTTAAAAATATGAAAGGAAACACGTGTTGTCCAGCTGCTTTTAAATCCTGGTTATATTCATGCATTTTATGCAATTATTTTCTTGATTATCTTGGACTAAGAAAGCTAGTAGCGTTTACCGGCATGTGGTGCATGGATCACAGCGGTTGCTGTCGCTGTATCAAATAATGAAAAATGATGCCCTTCAGATGGCTCAGAAGCGCGCAGATTTCTGTCTCAGTCAAGTGTTTTCAGTGATTACTTCCCTCCTCTATAGCTGCTGATCAGTGAAATCTTCTAGCGTAGTACTTGACTGGAATGAGACCCTGGATCGTCTGGGCCCTCCATGGTTCTCGTGTTTCAGACCCTCGAGTTAAAGAGAGCAGCCATGTAGTAAGCAGATCCACTTTCTGGGTCTTGACAGCGGATTGCAGCAGTCAGCACAATATTCAGTCAAGTCAAACAGCTGACACGTGGCAACAGCATCTAACACTGCGCTGCATCGTGGACTGAATCCCAGTCCACCTCAGCTGAGGACAGAGCAGGTGCCTGCAGTGAAATGTGGAAGTAATTTGTTTACAGCTGATAAAAAATGACGTCTGACATAAAGATCGGAGTAAAAAGTTTCATTAAAACTCACCTTAAAACTTCACATTGCGTAATTGACCTCGTTGTTTGCCATGGTATCACAGTAACACTGACATTTGATTAACCACTGATTACTGTGAGAGTTGAGATTGTACTGTAATCTTATTATCTGGATTAATGCCTCAGTGTAAAGCACGCTGAGCAGATTAGATTGTCGTCAAGAAAAAGGAGAATGCAGTGGGCACAGTACGCACGGAGCAGGGTTTCTCACTCCTGGTTTAATTTAAGGTAGTGTGCCATTTTAGCGAGTATTTAGTAGAAACTCAGTATTTTTGTAGCGTGTTATTACAGTCAAAGCCTTCCAGCAGATAGCTCTGAGATAGCTGTAAGAAGTCTTGAGTAATTGCAGCTGTCATGTAGTTTTTTTTGCAGGTAATAACATCGTATTCACTGCGGGAACTTTCTCACTAACCCAGAAACCTTTTCAGGAACTCAAGAACTTCACTTTTGCTTTTCTAAAGGAACAAGCCTCTAAATTTAGTTTGTGGATTCAGAAAAGTCACTGCTGCCGTGATGGTTCTTTACAATGGCCCAAGAATTATCAGGCTGGCGTTTGATTTACTGAGTTGTGCTGATTGGGCAAACACAAACCTCCAGGCTGCTGTCGTTTCTTTACAGTAAGCAAACAGTGGTGCCACTAAAATCAATAGGAGGGGTGGGCATTACTGTTATGTTAGTAATGTTTATCGAAGTTAAAAACAAAGATGTGCTCCCAACTGGTCTTAAGAGAAAGAGAGATATTGAGAGTGTGGTGAAGGAGAAAGACGGCAAAAGACACAAAACATTTGTGCTTTTATTTGCTGTTTCCTTCATCGTGTTCCTGCACTGAGGCAGAAATAAAAACCCTAAAACACAAACAGCAGATCGTGTGTAATTTGGAGACAGGTGTTCTGACATTTTCAGTCTCCCTTTCCACCCCTGCATGTCTCTTTTCATTCCAACATCGCAGACATGCAAAGGTTTACCGCAAAGAACAGCATGAGCAATAGCATTTTGTTGCTATCAAGATTAAGATGTCCTTTGTTTAAATCCACGCTGACTAATCTTCACTGTTGTTCGGCTGTGGTGGAAACGCAGACAGAAATGAACAACGAGTCGCACTGTGAGTTCAGTTTGGTCAAAAAGAGGCTTTGTTTAGCTTTTAAGACCAGCAGGGACTAATCAGAGCTCGGGTGTGCACACATACATTCCCCTCATCCTCCCGTGGAGCCGGGGAAAACTCTGATGGAGGCTCACACATTGTGTGTCACGTTTCTCGTTAATCAGTATTCCTCATTAGATTGAGTTCAGTTCCCAGGTGAAGCAGAGAACGGAGATAGCAGTCAAACAAGCAGTCAAGGTTAAGTATGCTGCCTGTGTTTTTGCCTTATTTTGACAAAAGCCATTACATGCAGCATATTTCATTTAGTGGAACTGAGGCCTCCTCCTGCTGCAGTTCAAATAACAATTAAGTCGCAGTCTGAGACTTTTTTAATAATGAAAAATGTTATCTACAACATTTATATTTATTTTATAATATTTATCTTTTTTTTTTACTGAGCAAACCCAAAATAAATTTGCAGGTTGTTTTTCAGAATTTGCGCATATCATTACAATTTAGACTTTTTTTTTTGGACATTTTGGAAACTGCCTGAGGTTTTACCATAACTCTGTAAATAGAAGTCAATGTAAATAAACAAAAAAGACAGCTGCTGAAATCTACTCTGTGTATGAGAGTCAATAGAAAACGGGAAAATGAAGAGTCAGTCACATACTTGTAGGTTTTGTCATTTTATGTTTGCTGTGCGAGGATAGAAAAACTGCCCCCCCTTACAACTATTTCCAATTTTTCCTACTCTCCACTGTCATTGTGTGTGTCATCAAATGTCCTACCTCCTGCAGAGGACACTATATTTCAGTTTTCTTGCTGAGAACAGTCATTTCATATAGCAGATTCTGTCTGCTGTTAGGTGGAAGAGCAACTGGCACTGTACACATATGGAAGGAAACACTGTGGTGCTGGCAGTTTGGGATGCTGTTTTGCTAAATTGAGTGGAAGTGGGACAGAGTGCAGTCCAGTTTCTCCACTGATGAACAGATGATAATAACAGAAGTATAAATTAATAACAAGTCAGTGCTGTAATTATCTGTTATTTCAGCTCGCCTGGCAGGACTACAAACAAAAACCTACAACTTCTGGAAAAGGGAATAATCTCTCTTTGAAATGATGTTGCTTTGTGTCAGTGGGTCAGATGCAGGATGAAGGTCTGAATTTAAACGGATTAGCTGTTCCACTCGTGATATATCCCA
Organism: Toxotes jaculatrix; assembly: GCF_017976425.1. Taxonomy (NCBI): domain Eukaryota; kingdom Metazoa; phylum Chordata; class Actinopteri; family Toxotidae; genus Toxotes; species Toxotes jaculatrix. The sequence continues at coordinate 23,955,342 of NC_054405.1, read as the reverse complement.
AACACCTATGGATCCTTAAAGGCCAAAAAAAATAGGCAGTTTAATGTTTAAATGCTTGGATTTCTCACCATGTTATGCAGGTTATATTTACAGAGAATTCTCATTTCTGAATGATGCAGGGGGGAAGTGCTTTTTATCCACATAACCTCACGCGCCAAGACTCAAATTAAATACTGTAAGAAAACTATTTGTTTTAGCCGTGTTTAGCTTTGCTCTCTTTTCCTTCTCCAATCTAACTTGACGACATGAAACAGCAGTCAACAGTAATCACATCGTAGTGCGACTCCGGTGTAACGAGATATGTCTTCATTAGCCACTGAAGCAGATGAGTATTGTATGAAAGTAGATCTGAGTAAATCTGAACCCGTCTTTTAAGTTTAATGCAGAGTACATGCTGTCAATAGGTTTCATGCATTATCTGTCATAGAGTACTGAAAATCAATCTCTAGCGCTTTGATAACCGCAGTGATTTCCTTGTTTTGCTATTTGTTTCTTTCTTAGCTTCATTATTTTTAATTTCAAAGCTTTCACGAGCTGCTCCGCGCCGTGAATCTGCTTTTCAAGGGTGAATAACACTGAACATGAGGCTGAGAGTGTTCATCAAAGGTGGCTAGTTGCCAGTTCTTACCTGGGGTCAATACCGCTGCAAGACTCTGGCTTCATTCGTACCTCGCTATGTGCCAGCTAAACTGGGAAAATGATTTGCCAGCCAGTGCTGCCTGGTTGTGTCTGTAGACTAAAGCAATAGGGTCAGCTCTGCAGAGAGATGAGTTTATTCACCATTCATCGATCAAGCAGTCCAACCAAGATAAGGAGTGGATTCTGAGGGGAGCACAGTTTCCCACCGAGAGAAGACACTGACCTGGTTATAAACACAGCAGTCCGCCTGACCCACAGGAAAGCCCCTTTGAAAAACTTTACAGGAAATCAAGCGATAGTTAGTCTCACTTTCCCAATTTGATGAAAACATTTTTTTTTTTTCCTTTTCGTCCTGCACTTTCGTTATGATATGTGTTAGCTCGGTGTTTGATTAAAAACATCAAGATGTGGACTTAAATGACACCTTTTGTATCTGCTGTTTAATCAGGTGTTAAATATTGCAGGGGAAGGAAGGTAAAAAGAAGCAGCAGCCACACTGAGTGGAGATGGTCCTTCTTGCGTGAATAATTTCATCTTCAAAAAGCAAGTGCAAATTAGTGCAGGTGTAATGAAAGAAAGTTGTCGCAGGTCAAAGAATAGTCTAACAAGTATTTAGCTGAAATATCTAAGCATGGAAAAAATACCATAATCAGGGAAGCAGCAGCACTTAATTAGTTCAGAGACAAAATGTGATGGTTTCTTGGAAAGACAGAGATGAGTAATAATGAATTAACATAACTTTGGTTCTGTTTGCTGCGGCCAACCAGGGAGAGCTGTGGCTGTGTGGCCATTAAACTTCATTTGCTCTTGAACTTGACATTTGCTAATGCACTGTGTTGATTGTGCTCTGCTGATAAGACATTAACAGTATGTTACTGAGATGTTAAAAAGTGCTTCGGTTACTTCGGATACAAAAACACGCTCTGCATTCTCCAACTTGTCTGCTTGGTCCTTCTGCTTGACCAGTTCCTCCATCGAGGTCAGTCGCCCTCTTTCTACATCAGTCTCTGTCTTGTTCATGTCTTTTGAGGTTTTTTTTTGATGACTCACATTGAAATAACATAGAGTCACAGACTCCAGACATAGTCATAGACTATAGTCATAGACTATGTCTAACATGTCCTCCCAAATCTCCCACAGCTGTTCGGTTGGGTTGACACGATTGGTCTGTGAAGTCCACAGCATGTGACTCACATCCTTTTCAAACTCATCAAGCCTTTCTCTGACCCCTCATGCTCTTTGAAGAAGCTTCTGTGTTTTGTCTACTCATTTATTTATGTTTTTCCTCTAATTTGTCACCTATTTTTCCTTCCTGGTTCAAGGAAACGTTTCCATTGCGAGTGACAGGAAGTGACAGTCGCACTGACTGCTCTGACGGCAGTAACTGACACTGAGCAGCAACAGCAGTGTTAGTTTATGGTCTATCAATAATGTCACGCTCAGCGCTTATTTGCTTTGGCCTGAGAAAGTGGGAGATGCCCCGGTCGCCTTCTTTATTGAGTTTCCTTTCAGGAGCCTTGAGCAGCTCCGGTGTGACAGATCTATGTGGCGGAGGTGAAGTGATGTGTCCACGCACCCTCTCCCTTCCTGTACTCTTCATCTCTCTCATTCATACCCAGCCCTTCGTTCTTTGCTCGCCTCGTTTTTCTAATCTGTATGGGACTTTGGGAAGCTGCGGAACAGTTTCGGCATTTGAGCTACGTGGCTGTGCGGCTCCCTCGCTTGCACTGAGTGTCTGTATGTCGATGCCGGTACAGCTGTCTGATTAGTGTGGGTGGTTTGAGGCTGGTGAAAAGGTCAGAGTTCATTGACTTCATTGACTCAAAAGTTCATGGATTTTGTTTCACCTCTCCCTGTTGGATAATTGATTGGATTGCCAATGCTTATGATTAATGGCTGCATCCAGGCGTGCGTGTGGCCCTCTAAACAAGCACTCTATCACTGTGGAAGCTTACACAGTTCTTAGTCCCTGTTTCTTAGTGTTTGTTTACCTCAGGTAGCTGTGATATTTACAGGGGTGTGTGTATGGGCAGCTCTGAAAACTTAAAGATGTAGATGCGTGTGATACATATCAGGTGGTGGTCAAAGGGATACCATTGTTGGCAATAACATGTCAATGCAGAAGAGATGTTTTACCATTCTGAATGAATCCAAACAGATATAAAAATAAATATCGTACTGAGATCATTTTTATTTGAACTAACAGTAACGCAGTAAAGGATTTTGACATTTGCTGAAGCTGTTGAACTCGCTGAACAAATTATATGCGAAAGTCAGTGCCTCCAAATCACCTTTATCAGCAGGACAGTATCATGTGTCAGTGCTCCCCTAAACACCATACGATTCATTCGAAGCTAATACCACCTGGTTAGGGACGATACGAGAATCAGTCTCTGTGTCAGAGTCAGACTGATTGAGAAAAAGCTGCGTGGTAAAGGTTTGGGAACAACTATGGTTATGCCAGCAGCAGTGTCACGTTTTGCTGACCCATCCATCCATCCACCCAAACCTCTCCTTAGGAGGTTTCCCTTCGCCGACGACATCACTCTACTGCTGTTGTTACCGACAACAAAGAGTAATGATTCACGCAGTCTCATCTCTCTGGCTGTAACAAGTTGTGTTGTTATTATAAAATAACAAACCTGCATCTTAGCCTATACTCAGTATAATTGAAATGTAATAGTTGTCACTGTGGATTATCCGTACATCAAAACCATGACTTCTGTAGTAAAATAAACAATTTAAAGCGCATCAGCCACTGTACAGAGTTTCCGCATCATGGTAAAACTACGCCAGATATTAATGTGATTGGCAGAGACAAGTCTTTCTCAGGCCAGTGATAGTGCTTTTAGTGGTAGATGCTGTAATATAGGTCAATATAATGGACTGTCAGAATGTGTCGTCAGCAAGTGGTGAAAGTCATTTTCATTTTTTTTTTAAGTTAAATGGCACATTAACAAAGAATATGTAAAGTGGAACTGTGGAAATGCCACACCCTGAAGTCTGTCTTTAAGGTGCTTTTTGTTAAATGATCAATAAATTATTGCCACATTACATTTTAGGCATCTGTGTGCTCACCATATTTAACTAACGAGGTAATTAAAAACAATAATTTTACAGTGTTTTCCCCTCTCGCTGGGTTTGAAAATCCTTCTTCTCTTTCAAATGACAACAACACCTTATCATCATACAGGCCTCCACACTTATTCGCATTCCTCTCCAGCCAGGATTTCCACAAACAAGGTTTCTCTACTGTTTTAATAGATGGATTATTCCAGATAGAGGAGGACCCTTGTCTGTGCTGGGATATCCAAAGCATCTGATGTAAATTCACTCACACTCCTCAGGGGTGCTGCAAGATAAGATTACTCACCTCACCCATCAGATTACTCACGGTGTTCTGTGTTCAAGGTCTCAACTGGTTTGAATGTGGTTGTGATTTCCATTTCTATTTGTGTCCATCCAAGGTGTGAACCATAGCTGGTTCAACCAGTGATGGGCTGGCTTTGACATTCCTAATGCAGTATTATAGGTTTCTGCATCGGTCAAGGTTAGGCCTCCTTTACTTCTCAGATCATAAAGCTTTTGCAAAGTAATTATAGGTTTCTTTCCACAGTATTACTGGTCCTTAATTATCCGATTATACTGCTTGAAAATTCCTATAGAAATTGTGATTGGTATCATCATGGCTATGTAGTTAAACTTAGGAGTGACTGCCATTTTAATTGTATTAATTTATGTTATACGTGGACACTCGTCCATTGGGGAAGACTGATGCTCTCGGCTCTGTATAGATTGTTTTATTAAAATCCCCACTCTCCCAAATAAAATGCTACTGGGGTGTTTCCTTAATGGCTCATCCATATAAAATGGAGCAACCGTCTGAGGTTGTCTAAGGATGTCCTCCTCTTCGCAAACTCTACCTGGTCTTCATGAACCATATCTGGTAAAATATTCCCAAGCCCTTTACAGTTCACACTGAATAAACCGATGGGCCTCAAACTACCTGGGTCCAGTGGATCCTTATTCTTTTTGAAGATCAATGAAATTAGAGCCTCATTAAATGCATTTGGAAGCTGCCCTCGCAAAATTGACTCTAAATAAACTCTAGTTAGAAAAGGTGCCGGCACATCTATGTTTCTTATAGCACTCCACTGGGAAGAGCTCTAATCCTGGAGATTTTCTGGGTTTCATGCTCTGACTTCTGATTCCATAATGGCGGCATCCAGCTCCTCCACTTGATCCGATCTTTCGAAGTTTGATTTTTAGGAAAAAAATGCGTTCACCTTTTCAGGGTCTTGATCTATGAAGTGTAAAGTTCTGAAACACCTGATTGATATCCCTTATATTAGTGACTAGCTCTCCCTTTTCATTTTTTAATACCAGGAGTCATACCAGGCCTCTCAACATAAACAGGTTGTGAGTGTATGAGTCTTCTGCAGTCTGTATACACAGGGCTCTGAACCCTGTCTTGCTCTTTCATTTCTCCACTTTCTGTTGATGTGTTTCTGCTGTATTAGTCTGCGTAAAGCATCATCACTTTTGCATTACCATCCCAAGATGCGAATGAGAAACGGTGGCCATATATCTGAACTGCATTACTATCACTGCAGCCTTTCATTTGACTTTCTTTTTTTTTTCCTTTTTTTTGCAATAACTCTCTAGTGCCAAAGGAGCTGGCAACATAAATTTTGAATCAACCTGTATGAAGTATAAAGCAGTAGCCAGGAGTGCATGCATACGCTAATGCACACACACACACACACACACAGACAAACTTCCTCTAGGGAACGAAGAAATTAATAATTCACATACATTTCCGGCACATCTCGTGTGTTCTCTTTTATGACATCTCCGAAAGCCTAAGAAACTCAGCCTATGGGACGGAGATCTGTGGAATCATTACAGCCCAGCAATAACGCTGCAGCCCCCTTAATGAAGTAGAAGATGGATTGATGCTGGGCTGGGTTATTGCTATTCAGAGAGCCCTCCCCATCACTCTGTGGAGGGTGAGCAGGACATGGAGAGAGGCATGAGGAGAAAGCAGAGGACACACAGGCTAATGAAGGGACCTCACTGGACACCGATGGCAGCAGCAGCAGTGTCCCTTTCCCATAGTGCAGATTCTACCTTCAGTCTGCAGTAAACAGCCCGCTTCTCCTCCTCAGTGCCAGCAGCTCATATTATCTGCCATCCAACAGTGCCTGATTTAGGCCTGCTCACTGCTGCAAGGCCTCCTCCAGATAGGCCTTGTTTATCACCAAGAATTTTTTTTTTTTTTTTCTGAGGACTCGACAGATGCACACACTGCCATGAAAAAAAGATGAGAGCTGTGTCCTTTTACCCTCATTAAAAACTGGACCGATTCCTGAACATACAGTGAGCTCTCCATGCATCCCAGCTCCTCACCGAGATAACGGTTGCGAGGTTTATCTTAAGAGCCCACAGTATCGGTGGCAACGCAGTAAATCTGGCTGATGGCTTATTAAAGTTTTAGATTCACACTTGATGCAAGTTTTTCTCCTCATTTATGGTCAGAAACAGCTCATCTGTTAACAGATAAACTCAGTCCAAACCCACCGTCCTCTCTGCTCTGCTTGCCTTGCTTGTTTTGTAGGCTGCTTGCATGTCCATGTGTTCCCTTTGTTCGCTTCCAAGCTGCTCTTACATGGAGTGATTACCCTCTTCAGACATGGCAACAAATTTGACTTTGTCTGAGAATGGTACTTTCCTTCTTCAGTAACGGCACGTCGATTACTGAAGAAAGAAAGCGCCATGTGTTGTTTGTTTCTGCCACTTAACAGAGGGAGAAAACACGAGGGTAGAGTGTTTACAGAGTTGAGACAACCGAGAAATGTTTTGGTCTAATTATAATTTTTGCCTTCACTGAACATATGCTTTTGTAGCTGCCATATTGTATAAGTCTTACATAACTAGTGCTCTGTTGTAGGCCTTTGCATGAATATGTACATAATGGTTGACTTTGGGCTACTCTAGCAGTAATGCAAGTACAACTGCAGCAGCCATTCGATTAATGATGTCTATCAATAGAAAATTAATCGTCTGCCATTTTGATAATCGATTAACCCAGAATTCTCTGGTTCCAGCTTCACAAAGGTGAACATGTTCCTCCTGTTTCTTTAGTCTTCTGTGAAAATAAATGGAAAATTTTAGGGTTTTGGCCAAAACTAGTTGTAAATTCAACTAAAAGCAACAATTAATTAATGCAGTGGTTTTGTAACTAAGTTAGAAAAGATTTTCAGCAATAGTGAGGAGAACAGAGAAAGTTTCCACAGGAAGGGACAAATCAAAAATAAAAACTGCCTTTATAACAGCAGTGAAAGGGTTAAAAAAAAAAAAGCAGACTTATTATTTTAGTAAATACAATTAGCAACACACAAACCTTGGTTAATCAACCGTATAGACTGATGTGTAAGAGTTTCCCTAAATCGCCTGTTTGAGGGAAGGCGTCTGTATTTTGAATTGATAATGTAGTTAAGTTTTAAGTTCTGTTTTTGGCTTCACAACATCTGAGCCTACGACAGTAGGCTCTTCTTAAGATAAATATAAATAATTTCTATATGAGGAGTCCATGATAATGTGGCATCTATCATGACTATGTGTACGAAGAGACTTGTTTAATTTCTACACTGTGAATTGTCACGGGAAGCAGCTGACGACCAGGTGGAAGGCCAAAATAATTTCCCCTGCCTTTTCTGTATTGATTGTAAAGGCTTTGTTTGTCACACCATTCAATCTGTATTACACTGGCACTGTCTGTGATCATTGGAGTATTATTAAATAAGACGTTTGGGCACACTGGTGGTGAAATTAGCAGTGTACAGTCTAACAGAGGTGAACTAATACGGCCTTTAGGCGCTCCACGTTTCGCTCTGATTGGAGAGGAAAGTGCGTCATTTATCTTTACTAACTGTACTCTGTTTGTGAGAAAGCGGTTTTACCAGTAAATGAGGTTTGAATTGAACTGTAACTGAAGCATTTTAGACGAGAGTAAATCAGACTGAATTGTATTAAATGCAGATAAAAAGTCCAGGAAAAGAGCTCTGGCTTATGTTTTAGGTTTGACGATGTGTTTGGAGATGAGATGCACAAGTCTGACAGCTGTGTCTTCTGTGCTGTGGCCTTGCTTGCAGACAAAATCTTTATTTATTTAAATGTGATTTTCCTGGTGTTAGGGTTAGGGTGACAGGTGCTCTAATTCTGTATTCATAAATCCATGTTAACATTCATCCAGGATATTTTCCTTCCTATTTTTTTTGACACACTGACAGAACCCAGGCAGTGCACAGACCAAATTCCAGTGATTTAAATGCCAGTCCTCAAGTCATGTAAAGCATCTCCATACTGGGACAGCAGTATATTCCAATAAACAGACGTTGCTGAGACTGTTTTTATATTCATTCACATTGCACCACCTTTGCATTTCCTGGAGTTGGTGTTTTCTATCGGCGTGGACAAGAGTTAATCCATTTATATCAAAGAGGGAGTCGGGCATGTTCAGTCCGAGCAAGCACTCAGTGAAACATCGTAAAGATGCTTCAGGGAATTCAAAACAAGACTCTCATCTACCTTGTTGTTCAAAGAATGCAGGTTGCTGAGGATAATAGATGGGAGCAGTGGTCTGGTGTACCGTTGCCGCAGGCTATTACAGATTCCACCTCTCCTCCCCCTGTTTCTTTCACCCAACTGGCCTTCTCACCTCGGGGAGGATGTTCTCCAAAATCATTGGGGATATTCAATGCTTAATGTCCTCTGGGATCCAAGTAGGACGTAGCTCCAGCAGAGTCTCTGCCCAGTAGGGGAAAATGGATCAGGACTCCCTGTGTGGACCAGAGAACATAGTCCCAAAAGGGCCATGATCCCCACGGTGACACAGTCAACAACAATTAAGACAGTTACGTCATCTAATGGGAATTCAGTGGAGCTCGCCCAGGATGTGGTTTGCAGCCAAGCAGCACACTGCAAGTGAAAAACCTCTCCAAAAACTCTGCATCTTACATTTCTCATAATGCAACCCATTGCATCATTCTGTTCGACCTGATGTTTTTCAGTCTCCATGCCCCCAGTTTGTAACAAAGGCTTTCCAGTATAAATTTGTAGTCTCCAGGCTGAAGTAACCCTCAGGCACAGTTATGTTTCCTGAATTTGGAGCTGCCAGTGTGCTGCTGAATAGTGTAGCCTTAATATCTGAATCTCTCGAATCCTAACCTGACATACAGTTTAGAAATGCTTGTTGTCACTGTGTGCTCCCAGAAATCATGACAGTTCAGCACTTTACAAAGGACATTACGTAATGCATCAACTGCCTTAGAGCCTATGCCATCGATTTACGATTGAATTAAGGGAACTAGTGATTTCCATTGTAGCCCATTGACTACAAGATGCCTGCACCCTACACTCCATTTCGCAAGGTTAAACAACAGTTCATTTGAAAATGGTTGTCAAATGGTAAAGAGCACGGAAGCCATTTTTCAAAGCTCTTTAACGTAACTTGGGCACAAAATATTTTTAGAAAGTAAATAGGAGCCATGTCCCACCTGGCAGATTACGCTGGACAGAGAAACAAATGTAAATAGTTAAGTCATGTTTCTAATTTTTTAATATTCACACCAGTGTCCACTGCATTCAGGACATTACAGATCGCTGTAACACTGGTAAAAAGCAAGGATTTAATCAGTTTTGACTTTGGCGTGGCCCAGTGGTAGTGTGACGAAAGACACTGTGGCAGGCAGCAGTGCGCACTGCTAATACCCTCCTTCACAGCCATCTGTGCCAGCTCTGCTTTACCTGTGTGAGATGTGAGATGCAAAGCTTTATTTGTTGTAATAACGTAACAAATAAGTCAAGAGATATATCTAAGTAACCTATACTTTTCAACTTTAAAAAACGATAAATATTTAATCACACTGCTCTCATCCTTTCACAAAAAGATTGCTCATTCCCTGTGAGTGTTCAGGCTTTGAATGCATAATTTGATTTATGCCCACAAAGCAATCATGTTTTATATTCATGGAAAATAAAACTATTATCTTCCATGAGCCAAACAAATAAAATGTCTCCTCTTCATTTAGCCAGGGGAAAAATGTGGGGAAACATTCAGCGACAAATCCAGAGGGAGAAAGTTTCCAGCTGAATACCTCTAGGTCTATTTATGTGGGAGATGAAAAGCTTGTACAACGCTGGCATGGTCCTCACTTTCCGAAGAAGAGACAACTTCTGAATAGCGGCATTCAGTCGTGAACTTGTGACTGAATATTCTCAAGTCATGCCGATTGAGAATATACAGAGCCAGCACCTGAAAGCAACAAAAAGGCCCGTGGTTCACTCCCGTCCGTGCTCTCTAAGGCGATGGAGGCTGCGGTTTATACCATCAACACAGCGTGGCCTGATCTCTTTTCTCCAGTGGGTATCCAGTGTCTCACCCGCCCCCTCCACCTGCTTTACTGCAGACACTTCTTTTAAAGATTTGCCAAAGCATTAATTTTTAAAGTTAAATTTGACCACGGGCAACAAATATTAATGGATTCTGCACCAGAAACTTCAGATATCTTGCATAGTTAATATCAAACAGAGAACATGTTGCGGCTACTGTTTATTAAATAAAGTGCAGCGAGTGCTTTGTGTAATTTGGCTAGCTAAGTGAGAGTTGTGTATGCTCTGTGTGTGTGGTATAATCAGTCCTTTAATTCAGATTGTTCCTGTCTTCAAGGAGACATTTAGCATACACATTCTGTAATATGCGAGGGCGGTGCATCCTGTTCTTTAACAGCCAGTTGTTATGCATGATGGCAGGCTATGTAAATTGCATGAGGTGTATTCTTTAGACAGGTGTAACCTTTTCCCGCAGATTGTTAGGTACCTTGACCTTTTGTCAATAAGGGCATAAAGATTCCCAGCCCAGGTTGAACCTGAACTTTGCGCTGGCCCACTCCATCACCACCGTGACGCTGACGCCTCCTTTTCCTGCCGCTGACCTTTGTAGGCACATACCAACTAGTTGTCTACACGGGAATTGAGTTAATGTATGCCAACAGATGTCTGATATTCTCTCAACCTGAGCTTGCTCACTTGATTAGAGAGTGTCTCTCGCAACAGCCGAATATGTTCATAAAACGAAGACGCTATATACTCAGATAGATACATTAGGTCCTGCTTGTTCACACAACCGAGACAAAATTTAAGAGTTAACGTAGAATCAGCTTTAAATTGTCATTTGGTTGAGGCCGAAATCTCTTTCTGTCTCATTTATTTAGTCGACTGTTTTGTGCAAAGCAGTGATTCTTCATTTTCTTGACCATATCCTGGATCGTTTCATCATCTGGATTTAAAAAAAAAAACGAAAACAAACAAACACTCTTTCTTCATTAAATAATAAATTCTTTACTTGAGTTTACTCCTTTTGACTTTATACCCCCGCTGGATTCTGATGTTAGAAGTGCGAACCAGTGAGGTTTTGTTCTCACTTAAAATCACATGAAACTTTTACAGAAACGGTCTTCACTTTTGTCAGGAGCTGTGATTCTTGTGCAACACATATTGACAAGTTATGTATCATTTACAGAGTAGTAAGAGCAGTTTCAGTGGAGTCAGTGATGGGCAGCCGAACCCAGCAGATCACACACACACACACACACACACACACACACACACACACACACACACACACACACACACACACACACACACACACACACACAGATATATTTTTATCCATTAATACAACCTGTCTTGCAGACCTTAGGTCCTGGGTGTCCAGTTACTTTTCAAAGCAGCACAATAGCATAACTTTTGTTAGTTATATTGTTTCCTTCATTCAGTGATGCACAAACGCTCGTTCATGCTTCTGTGTCCGGCCATTTAGATTACTGTCGCTCGTTATTTGCAGAATTCCCCAGAAATCTATCAAATGTCTCCGACTTGTACAGACTTTCACAGCTGGGATTCTCACAAGAACTAGAAAATACATTTCCCCAAACCTCGCCTCATTGACCGGGTTACCCGTGGTGTTCCGAATTGATTTTAAAATTTTACTGCTGGTTTTGAAATCACTGAGCGGCCTTGTCCCGTATTGCATTACCGACCTTCTCACCTCTTACGCCCCTGCTCACTCTCTTAGATCTGCAGACCAGCCGTTGCTCACGGTCCCCAGAGCAAAGCTCGAGGCAGTGGGTAGTGGGGCATTTGCTGTTAGGACTCCTCAACTGTGGAATAACCCTCCTTTGGGAAACAGACAAGTGGCCTCAGTGTCCGGCTTTAAAGCTCTTCTAAAAACTAATTTTATACAATGGCTTCGAAATGAGAGTTTTCCTTTTGGTTTTATGCTTTTACTCATGTAATTGCACGGTTTATATTCTGTTTATATGTCTGTGGAGCACTTTGTAAACTTGTTTTTGAAAGGTGCTATATAGATACAGTACATTATTCTTGTTATTATCTATTATTTTATCAATCAACCTCACCTGATGTTTCCTGTTTTAACAACTGACAGATAAAACATTTTTAGCTGCTGTTACCAAATTAAATGAGAATCAGTTGGTACAAAATCATTTTTTATCTGCTTTTATCAATACTTTGTTGCATCAGTTTAAGCTTCATTAATTATCAGTGTCAAAGAATTTTCTGAAAATGAAGTAATGACCAAACAAAATCCTGCCATGAATAGTAATCTGTAAGTTTCATGCATAAATAAACATTTTGTTTCCAGCAACATGCATATTCAGGAGCTCTATCAATGATTCAGAATGCAATGCAATGTAAACTCACCCCGTTCTGGACCAAACCGCACACATGCAGCTGAAACGCTGTATAATTTGTGTGAATGAGGAATCTAATATGTTGTTTGCCAACCTATGAATAATTTAAGGTCTTTAATGTTGAACCCTAACACTTACATTACCATCTTACTGTTTGAGACTGCACTGTTACAAATAACATAAATAATTGAATACAAATAATGTTTTTCTTTTCTCTCTTTTCTTCTCATGCTGATGTCCTCCCTGCCTTACCTGTGGAACAGGTGAGTACAAGTCATTTCTCTTTGTATTTGTTAATGACAGTAAAGAGTATCACGTCACAGCAGAAAAGACCTGAGCTCCGTCTCCAGCCTTTTTCCTGTCTTTCATTTCCTTTCATGTTTACAAGTGTGATTATCTGCTTCTATGCTAGGGATGACGTGCAGACTCGTTCATGGTTATTTCATGCTTAGGCCCAGTGCATGCTGGGGTAATTTCCAGCCCTTCCTGGTAGGACATTGAGTAGTTAAGAAAAACGTCAGAATTTTACGTCCGTTTTACCAAGGGAGGGTAAAAAATAAAGTAAAATGGCAGCAGTCTTGCTCACAGTTTTAAAGATGAACTGTCAACTTTAATGACAACTTGAAGCAGTGTGGTTGTGGTGCCAAACTTGTGTCCCCAGATGTTCTCAAATGGAATTTTGTGTAGCTCATGTTTAGCTGTGTGTTGTTGTATTGTTCCAAAAGGCTTCAAAAGATCTATTACGTTATGAAACACAAATACAGTCTGACACATTGACCCTTACTGAGAACAAGGAAAAACTTCCTTCAAGGAAAACGATATAAAGGGAGGTTCTCAGAGAAACTTCCCTTTTTCAGCACAATAAATGTGATGCAATAGGTGGTAAGAGTGGCTGGATGATGATGAGCGGTTGATCAGGATGTGGAACTTGGTAAAACTAGGGTTGATAAAGTGAGCAGAGTTTGTTGTACTGGAGAAAAGTCATGTGACCGTTCTGCATTTTGCACTCACAAAATACTCAAAATATCCGCAAATTAGCAAGAATGTATGAGTGAAACATCTGGATCTATCATGGCGCATCAGCACCAGCTCCATCCGTACTGTCACTGTGATGGTGATCACAGGTGCCATATTGGGTGCAGCATTGTCAGCACCATCTCTGTCACCATGGAGAAGAAGTGTGTAACTGTAACAGGCAGTCCTTAAGGTCACATCTGGCGGAGGTTCTGAGGGATGACAGGCCAGCTGTTACGTGGTTATGTTTTCCTACTGGCAGCAGCGTTTTGTGCAGGCTGAAGATTTCTAAATCTAACTTCAGCGGAGGTGATGCTGAAACAGAGTTCTTCTCGAAAACAAATACATGAACCCTGTCTGCTGTTGATAGGTTGAGGGCTGGAGGTAGTTTAGCAACATTTTGATGTGCTAAAACAGAGAGAGATGAAAGAAGAAGAGTGTGAAGTAACTGCTTCTTAACCAACGTCTCTGTGTGACCTTGGATAAGCACTCATCAAAGTTTAGGAACTGGAGAGGTCAGTTGTTGTTGCGGCTAAAAAGTGTAAAAAGTCCAATTTTTACAAACAATTCTGCTGAGAGGTATTAGAAAATCGATGGTGCCTGGCAACAACTAAATTTACAGTGCACACAATATGTCAAGCAATGAAAAACATTCATTTTAGGTAGTAGTAACTGGTAGTAACTCTGTTTAATCTGGCCAAGAAGGAGTAGTTTGTCCTTCAGTCCTTTAATGGTGGTGAATCATTTAAGCAGCTACAACATAGTGGAAAAGAATCAAAATCAGAATTAAGAGAAAAAAGAAATGCCTTAATTCTGGGAGACTCATTCTTCTGCAGCCTTAAACCAGAGCTTTCAGTGTTTCTGCTCCACAGGGCATCGTTGACACTGACAGTAACTCCTGCCTTCTGATGTCAGGGAGCAGTGCGCAGGGTCGTCTGACAATCTGATTTCCACATCCCTGAGAAATGTAAACCAGCTGTCTCTCTATCCACGTCTGACACTTCTCCCTGGAAATGCCGAGCCTCAGGTCCCCTCAGCAGGAGGAGGGCTGAAAGAAAGAGGTCAGACAGATTGACTGAATCAAGATTAAGCTGCCATAGCAGCACTCAGGCTTAAATGTGCAGATGAGCGCATAAAGCCCAGAAGTAATTTTACAGATTGCTAGATGTGGCTAGATGTAGCTGCTCTGTTCTCAGTCCCCCTCCCAAGTTCACTGAGTGGGCACGGTAATCAAAACTCCCCTGTCGCCTACACGGGACCCGCTGGATGTTGATGGCAACAGCTTTTCAAGTTAGGTTTCACCAGCTTTCTCTCTGGAGGATCCAGGCTTGTGGGTGTTTGACATGTGTGGCATGTCAATGACAGATAATACGTAGCTTTGCATTTCAAGAACCCGTCATCCTCTGGGCTGTACCGTCGCTATCAGACAGAGACGGATCAAAGTGTCGACTTATGGTGACATTTTGAGAACATTATATGTAGTAATGACATGAATTTAGATTTTTAAACAATCTTCAGTTTAAAATTGTATTATGGGGTTAAAGAAAAAAAAACCCACAATGACCTTTTTATCATTTGATGTTAAATTAAAACATAATCTAATTAAAGGGATATAATCTCTGATCTAATTGAAGTTAATAATCCATTTGACCTGCAGGGTTTGTAATGTCAATAATTTACAGTCTTTGGGCAAATTCTTAAAACTACTGGGAGTCATTTCTTTTCTCTGTAATTAACTTTAAATGTTGTCTCGGAAGCAGATCAGCGTGACTTTGGTAAATCACGTTCCCCGGTGGCTTTTCTGAAAAAGCCCAATGATCTGTTGGCCAGTGATGGTTTTGACCGAAGCGGGGATGAGGGAGAATGCGCACAGCATATCACGCTGTTTTGCAGTTGTCACTGTTCCCTGTCTATAGCTTTCACAACGGTCAGTATTCATCAAAGACTCGTCATTTTTCCAGACCTGAGCAGGAGAGCTCCAGCAGCGCTTCGTTGCTCGGTTCCCTTGGACTGGCTCCATTTCCAAGGATGCAGGCCTAACTTTGAACCCATTAGTGTCACGAGACAGTCAGGTGTAGAGAAATGTAATTGTAGTTGTTCCATTAAAAAAAGCTGAACATCTTTTCTCTAATAGGTTTTATTCCCAACTCAGCCTCAGCACTTAGCAGCAATTGGAAATTGCCAGACTGTAGTTTAGACGTAAACAGTGAGGAAATAACTGCTTCATTACGACAGTAATTCCAGAGGTAATGCACACACTCCTCCTCATTCCTCTCCTTCATCGACTTGTTTCCGACTTGTCTCTTTTTCTGTGTGGATATGTTGGTTTCTACCAAATCATTTCCTGTTGTTTTACTGCGAAATGACCAGACCAGTGCATGTGAAGTTGTAAAAACTTGGTGTAGTTTTAATCTGTTTCTTTTATTTCTGTTAATATATTAGAAATGATTCAAACCTAACAAAGGTGACGGCAGCTATTAAAGGCGAAGCAGTGCGTTTATGTGCCCATAATCCATATCCATCCACCCTAATATCCTTAATGCGGCAACGCATTTACAATATCTTGTGGAAGAATCAGCACTTATTTCTACAGTTTATTTGAGAGGAATTCCATTATATGCGATGATGGATACAAAAGCTGCCTTGTGCTGTCGTAGAAACCTGTTCTCACTGTCAGGAGGCTTATAAAGCTCGAGCACATTATTAATGTTTGTTCAGGCAGGATTTTGCTGAGCGTGCGTTCTTCTTTCATTTGGTTCACTGGTTTATCCATGTTATTGCTGCTATATACAAATACAGTTGTGTTTGTTGTTAATGGCTCGGATCTTAAGGGAGTTCCCAATTAAAATCTCCCACTGGTTAAATACAGCGCGCAACAGAACAGATGCAGGAGTTGGCCTTTGTGTTGGTTTACATACACTATGTAAAATACTGTGATGGTGGAGAAACAACATTTGTTCCTGTGTTATTCCTGTTTCATAAACCAATTAGAAAACACCCAGATGCCACAGGTAGGAGCACAGGTTTAGATGACAGGCAGCCCGCAGATGGAGGCTGAGGAGGTGGAGGCAGTGCACGTAGCAACAGCAGTGAGCAGAGCGGCAGTGTGGCAGCCAGTGGGTTTGTTAAGCAATGATGAATTGAGTCAGAAGCACTGGTGGAGGAGATTCCTTTGCCTGCTGCAGCCACCCAGTGCACCCGTAGTCCTCCCATCACAAAAATCAAGCAAACGGAGGAATGCTGTAATCAGGTGCTTTTCAGGGTATCTCGTGCAGAATAAGCAGACAGTGTGTAAAGCTGGTGTGACATTATTTATGCGTCCCCCGGGCCCTGGCTTTCATTGTGATTGACCTCTGATAAGTGTCCCTGCAGTCACCACGCGTCTGCCCTGTGATCAGAGCTCGTGATGCAGCTCTGTGAGTGGTTTTCCAGGCAACAGTAATAGCTGGAGAAAAGGTGTTGTTTACCTTGATGACATGTTTGAGGTCTGAGTTCATCCAAACTGCCGTAAGAGCTTGTCTGTCTTACTCAGTAACTTGCTTCTCTCTCTTTTTTTATTCCTACTTGCTGTTATAACTGAGCAAACTGTGTTCTGATCATAGAAAACATACATGTAGATATGTTTACATGCTAAAAATCAAATCTGCAACTATTGCGATAACTCTGGGAAGTTGTGACATGTAACTGTTTTCTGACATTTAAAAATTAACCAATTCAGCTATTAATAAGGAAAATAATCAGCTGTTTGAGTGATAACGAACATAAGTTGTTTAGTGTTTAGTCCAAACTGTCTTATTTTCTCACATTGTTTTACATGGGTTATGGGGAATTGGTTGGAGCTTTGTTTTTAGTGCCCTGCATGTTTGTCTCACTTAAATAATATCCCTCAAAACGCCTGTAATTTGCTCAAAATGACTATAATTAACGTTTTGAATTCGATTGGTTAATTTGATATTGATAACAGGTTGGGTGAGCACCAATTCTGACTTAACAGTATTATTTTGTTTAATTAAAATTAAAGAGGTAATTTAGTTTGGCTCTGCTGTGAAAATAGCCTTTGTCAATTGTTAGTAAAAACAGGTTTTGAGGAAAACCGTGCATTTTCAATTCCATAAGTTTTAAAAGATTAATCAGCTGTTAATAGTTATCATGGCTGTCAAATGATTATGGAAGTGATTGTGGACGTGGAGTCTCTATTTGTAATATACCAAGGCTGTTTGATGAAAACAGGTGTCAGGGAGAAATTCTCCTCTGTGTCCAGAGACCGTAGTTGTGTCTGCTTCAATATCAACCAGCTCTGCGTCTCGCCATTGGGCTGCATTTCCCAGGTCATGTTTTGTTTAATAACTCGAGGGAGGATAAAATGTTGTGATTAAGGATTGTGGATGAAGCTCCAGCCTTGACATATTCCTCTCATCATCGTCATATTTGAAATTGTTTTGCTTTCTACCTTGAACCCTGGTGAAACCTTTTCCGTTCCTCCAGTTAACATTAAACAAGGAGCTCCGCTTGTATTCTTCTAAATTTATCTCTCTCTTTTACCTGCGTTGCTCCATAACAGACACATTTTCAACAAATGATCAATTGATCTTGATACATAAACTGCTAAATTTCTCTGGAAAAGTGCAGTAAAGGGAAAGTGCAGTAAAGGGAAAGTGCAGTAAAGGGAAAGTGTAGTAAAGGATATAAAAAATAATAATTCAGCAGGTAATGATACACATTCTCATGTACTTCCATCAGTCCAGGCAGACGTTTAAATGGCTGTGCAGTGCTGGTAGTTTTGGTAAATCATGAAGACAATCAGATTTAAGATACGGCTGTATGTCCTTTTTTTAAAGATTCATTGCTCTGACCAATGGCGGAGCCTTTTTTTTCTCCTAACGACGTATTTGATGGTCATTTTGTGTTTTATTTTCCTTTTTGCATCTTTGAATTACCTTAGAAATCCACAAAAGAATACAGAAAAGAGGTCATAATGTGAGAGCAGAAAACAGGACTATAATTGGCTCTGCATAGGTTCTGTTGTTTATCTGAGTGATGGTAATAGCTCTGAAATGTTCTCTTCTCCCCAGACAACCAATAACGAAAGCTCTGAGATGGCTAAAAAGCGTTGTATTATAGCTTTAGCTGAGGATGATTGAAATTTGTTCGGCTAAATAATCAAAGCAATCAATCAAAAATATCTAACTGCTTCCACCTTCCCTGATGAGACGGGATGTTTTGCATTAGCAATTCAGCTATAATAAACGAAGCATAGCACAGTGGAGTCTCAATCTGAGGCACATTTTCTTTTACTCTAACTTTCAAAATTAATGTATTTTCCGTTTTCAGTGTAGAGTACAACGCCGTGTGGGTTATACCAAAACGAAAACAAACTTTTCAGCTGCATTAAACATTTTTTCGACCCCCTGGGAGCAGAACCGAAGAAGCTGAAGACACAACAGTGACAGACACTTTACAAAGCTGTTACAGTGAATGTGGTGGCAAATACCACATCTGGCAGACTGTGTTCACCAACTAGTCTCTACTTTGTCTGTTTGCCGTTTGGTGCTGGCAGACAGCGTACAGTGGGCTTATTAAAACTTTTATGCCAGAAATATCCGCCCGCTACCGCTGAAAACGAGCTTCACGACATTCGAGTTTGGAGGTTAGAAAAAAAGAATCCAAACAACGATTAGAAAATATATCTCTACAGAGCTGAGTCATTTGATTATTCTCTGCAAATAATATTGATCAGTGCAGCTTTAATAACAATTCTATAAGTATGACAGTAACTACTTAAATCCTTATTTTCCACTAAAGTGGCTAAACTAGAAAAAAGTTCATGTTTTTATCCCTGAGTGTTTAAATGTGATGTCATGTGTCAAATATTCACAGCTCATTAGTGTCATGATTTGATTCATTTTCAGCTAAAGCAGAATTAAGGAGAGCCTGAGGTAGTTAACGTTTCTAATTTCACTTTATTATTATCACAGTCTTCATTAACTTGTAATATTTTTAAACTTCCAAATGGAGCTTCGGCTGCCCCAAGTAGTTTCCCACAAAGTGTGACACAAAGCCAAGAACACTGTTTTACAATAGAACAAATGTAACAATGGAGACAGAGAGACGGAGTTAGCTGTCTGTGAATTTAGAACATGACTGCTACAACAATGGATTCAATGAAAAGTTTTAACTCCAAACATGAAACTGTTTTCAGTGTAACCTCATATTAATTTTGGCCTTTGTGTGCGTGCTTTGTATTCTTTACACACGAGCAGTGAATGTAGCTGTGTTGTTCACCCCTTTCACCTGCCCTGCAGAGGTGCAGAGCCTGTTTTTGGGGTCATGCGTGTTGAAACCATGGAGCTTTGTGTCACTGTGTGCTTACAGTATTCTCCACACTCTCTAAATCTGAAAATGAGTTAGGAGCTGCTGGAGGTCTGCATCAGAAAGAATAAATCATCGGAAGCATTAGACTTTGTAAAACAGAAGCTGTAAACCTGGTTCAAAATCCATTCAAATGTTTGCAGCTACACTAATTAATATTTTTTAAACGATCAGTGGATCAAATGTGTAATGTGAAAGAGGTCACCTGTAGTAGCTCACACAACCTGCTAACGTCAGACACGCAAAGTTAGCGAGTAGCTGGTGAACGTAGTGAAGAACCTAAGAAAAACAATAAATAAATAAAATAATAGTAATAATAATAATACATTCAGTTTTTATCCCCTTTCATGTAACACAAGGTTACTTTAGATAGAGAAAACAAGCCAAAAAGAAACACAACTCCAGCTGAATGCTAATGTTGCTGCCCGTCTGCTGAATGTGTAAATAGGAAAGTGTTTTCTAACACATTCATCATAGCCACTCTATAAAGGGACAACCGTCCCCGAGTGGCCAGAACAATCAGTTAATGCAGCTTTAAGTTAGAATTTAGTTCCATCCATCTGTTATCTATCCGGCCTTATTCTTCACAGAGTCGCCGGGGCCTGCAAACACTTTTCAAAAAACATTCTGCAGAAGTTATATTAGCAACTAAAACCTGTGTATGGATCAGTTGGCAGTTACTTGTTTGATTTATCCGCTTCCTGCCCAACATTATAAACTGACTAAAGCAGATCCTCCTTTACCAACATGATATTTTCTCCCTTTGAGAGAAGCTTCGTTTTCCTCAGACTGGATCCAGTGCTGCTGTTTTCTTCTGGCCCCGTTTCTCTGCAGATTTCTCCAGTTTTGGAGACCAGAGTCAGATCTCCTTTGCCATATCAGCCTCGTATTAATCACAGAGATTTGGAGTTTCTGCCAAACCAAACAGCTTCATGCTGATGCTTCACAGATAAGCATGAAATATTCATGTATTCAAGCTGTGTTTGTATTAACATGGTTCAAATTTATTTAGACGATTAGCAAGGTAATAAACAATGGCACTGAATATTTTAGTACTGTGTTCAGTGTAACTTTCTGCAAAAGGTTATATAGATGTGTTGAGATTAAATGTGTTACACAAGTTGTTTTGTTGTTGTGTTTTTAAAGAAGTGAATCAGCTCTTCAGTCTATTTTGTCAAAACTGACCTGAGGTGCAAAATTCATACCCAGATGAATTTTCTCTGGGCCGCGGTGATTTGGAGTGACATTTGTGACAAACATAACCTGAAGTCTTACCTCCTCTGCAGCTGAAAAGTCTCACATCTCGCAAACTCAAGGCTATTTCTATTACAGCCAAAACCCAAAATCCAAGCACAGATTTGCTTTTTTTTTCTGTCTGCAGCAAAAATAACAGGCAGCTTCGTCTTTTCTGAATCAACAACAACTTTTTGGCAGACGCAAAAAAAAAACAAACTAGTCTGTAATATTCTGCTAATAATCTAAAATTTCATGCTTGCTCATTTCCTTTTTACACTGGACTCAGATGCTTTTGTGGAAAAGGGAGCATAGTAAAGCAAATGGACTTGCACCCATCAGGCATAATTATATAATCAAAGAATCTGAGGACAAAGCTCTGAATGTTAAAAACCATAGAGCAAACTCAGATGTCTTTACCGTGTTTGAAACGGAGAATTTAACCTTTCTGAATTTGGAAATATAAATATTTCAGTTATCCACCTTCAGTTATGTTAAAGTTAAATAAATTAGTCTGGAGTTACATTTTGACCAAATCTATATGAAGATACACAAAAACCACCGCGGTTTATGATGATATAATCCGGCTCCTCGGATTATAGAGGGGGCGGCAGAGGAATTTATTCCATGTGCAGATGAGTTAAAGAACACCCCCCAAATTCAGCACCAGACATGAAAGCATCACAGAAAAATCAATCCTCATAACTAAGCTGCTGCTACCGCATACAGCATAAAGGTAACAGGAGTTCTAATAGTCAAGTGTTCTGTGTTTGAGCCAGTGAAGTTGCAGCGATGAAAATCCTGCAGCCTCCAAATAGCCAGTAACTGGGTGGTCAGTTTATTTAGAGTGAACGCTGACTGAGTATAAATGAGAGGATGAGTGTGAAATGCAGAAATGTTTATCAGGAAGTTGTGGAGACAAAACAAAGCTGAATGGAGGGAGACTGTTGGATTTAATATTCATCAGGTGGACACAAACATGACTCCAGATGAATGCTAATGATTCTCCATGGCTACCGGACGTGTAAATAGGCAATATTTTAGCTATAACAACGTGATAGACCATTGATACAGCAGCGGCTGTGAGTCTGTCAGCTTGTCTCGGACGTTTTCTGCCTCCTAGGGGCCAAAATTCAGCTGAGGTTCACCAAACGGTTGATGATGAAATTTTTGAAGGCTTTTCAAAGGCCAAGATTAATAATTAACAGACCTTATTCATACAGCACCTGTCATACACAATGATTACATTACAGTGAGTGAGAAAGAGAAGGAAGTTTAAACAAACAGTAGTAATTATAAAAATTCTACAGTTTAGGAGACGTGTACGTGATAAAAATAAAATCTATTTGCAGCCTTTTTAACTTGATTTTCACTTTGGCATTTCTTTAAGTACATTCCACAACGCTGGCTTGTTTGTTAATAGCTCTGGGAGTGGTTTTCTTCCTTTACTAATTGCTGGAGTCTTCTGCGATTATGCTAAATGGCAAATACTGTGGTTTTCCTGCAGTGTAGTTCCCCAGAGGTGACTAATCAGTTCAACCAGTACTGTGATCTTTGTCCTTGGTCCTTCGCTGGATTTCTCTTGAGTTTCTGGAGCTTGTGCTTGTTGGTCTGTTCAGCCACAGAGGAGTTGTTTTTTTTTTTCCCTGATAAAAAATAGGAATATAAAATGTGTTGCATGTTGTGCTCCAGAGGGTTTTTCTCCCACACAATTTTTTTTTTTTTTTTCCCCTGATTCAAACGCTGTCCTATAATTTGAACAGCAGTGAGCTGGCCTGTAGTGATGACGTCATCTACAGACACAGGCTGGTGCTGCCACACAAACAGCGAATAATGAAGCGACTACAGTGACTCGATGTCAACAGTCATTGTAATTTTTGCCGGAGTATGGGCAAATTTTCATACTGTTTTACAGCTGGAAGCGCAAACTTATTTAGATTCACAGGAATTCTGCGAAGACACAGTCGGTGACTCAGTATTAATTGGCCATGTCTAAAATGTGTCACCACGAGACATGATTCGAGTTTTTACTCTCTGATTTTTCACTGAATATTTATTTGTATTGGACTTTAGAACAGTTTAGAACAATGTAAATTCAGTTTCCCTTCGGTTGATTCCTCATCAAAGGTGCCAGAATTCCGTCTCTGCATGTTCCGCATTGGTCAAGAACATCTCAGATTTTCCTCAAAAAAGGGTTTAAAGTTTTTCCACAGAGCATCAGGTGTTTGGAGGAACTGTTTTCAGGTTGAATCACCACTGACAGTCTGTGATGGAGAATGGCATGACAGATTTATTTAGATGAAAATGTCACAGAGGCAAAAAAAAAAAAAAGACAATGAATCAAAAATAAGACTGGCACAAATAGTGATCCCATCGAGATTCCCTTTAGCTCCTGGTATGTTATCACATGCATTAGTGTGTAGAGCTGTAAGCATGCGAACCTCTGACAGCGTGAATTTACTTTCATGTTTGCTTTGTATGTGTAACTCCGCTTCGAGCGTGATGGCAGCATACAGAATGGGAGACCATTGTATTACTTTCTCCCTGGAACTCTTTAAAGAGCACACAGCTCCCCAGCTGCATGTTAATGCAGTCATTATTTTAGTCTTTCTTTTGCTGATACTACTTTGACCTTCAGTGCATTCTTCATCTCATATTTCTCCAGGGAGTGGAAATTGGCCACGTAACAGCAACTCTTCTGGCTTGGCAGTTCTCCTGTCTGAGCTGCAGCTTGGGTAGTTGAGTGGACGTCCGTTCCAAACAAATTTAAGAGAAGATCTGAGAGAATGTCTCTGGTTTGGCAGCCAGGTGAGCAGCCGGCTGAATTACTGTACATGCTAACAAGAACAACCACGGTGAGCGTGTGGGATGCTGCTGTGCAGTGATGTGAACTAACAGGCTCCTGCAGTCCACTGGAATCTTCCAAATGATCAATAGAGTATAGATTACTACCACATTAAATATGTTTTTACATGTTTTTTTTCTGGTATTTCAGGTTATTCTTTGCTCTTAAGATTTACAGTGCCATTCATTAGACTGCGCTGTCCTTATTGAGATGAAGTACACGATGCTGTGTTAATACCCAGTGGGCCTGTCCAATGAGATGCCCCTTATATCTCTGACAAGGCAGAATAATAAAAGCAGAAGCAAATGAAAAAAGAATCCAAAGCCATCAACCAGCAGAATAACAAAAAAGTTATGACCTTTGACTAAGAACCAGCTTGTCCTCCATTTTCCGAAACTGTCTATCTACTGTAAATTCCCCTGCTTTATCCTGAAACATGAACAGTCCCATCGCTTTTGACCTTGTTTACTTTAATCTGTTTTCCAGTGGCATGGCCCAAGAGAGAAAATCCTTCAAGGACAGCCCGAGTATTTTCTGCCACAATCCCTCTGAAATTCGCTCTGAAATGAAATGTTTTCCTCTATTGAGTGGCTGATGTACATGCGACCTGATAACGGAACGAAAGAACTGAACATAATGAAGGTTTTTAACCTCCACCCTCTTTTGTTCAGAAATATAATGGCTCTTTTAATTCCTCTTTTAAGGCCCGTCAAGATAATTTTGTATTTAGATCTCAAAAAGTCCCTGTCCCCTGCCTTTTCCATCGCAGAGAACCCTCTGGTCTGTTGAAAACAGGATCGTACTTGGAGAAAGTTTTTGCCTTCGGTCATGGAGAAGAAAAGGATTGTAATGTTCTCTTTTCACATGATAAAGCTGCTGAAGTTGGACTGTATCTGTGCAGCATAGTGAGTCATCCCTGCTGTTCTGAGCCCTCGGCAGGTGACCTGGGAGGCCCTATTCCTGCATCACTTCTCTGACTGCTATGTGAAGCCAGCTCCAAATCCAGTCTTTGCACCATGTTTGAAAAGTAGTGTGTGTGGCCCTCTTCACCAGTCACCCTGCAGCAAACTCTGTGGGAGAGTGAGAATGTCTAAATAGCTTGAAATGAGGCATAATATCCTGGAGGAGTCAACATTCTCAGACAGACAGAAGGAAACATGAAGTGCGGTTATAAAAAGCAGATGAAAGTGATCTTGATTCTTTTGAGCCACGAAAAAGGTACCAAGAATATGCTCGAAAGCCTCGGGGACAATTACTACACAGTATCATACCTGTTTGTCACGGATCCTGCATCTCTGCCGAATGTGCAGCGTTTTTACATTTGAATTGTCGATTTGGAGACATTAGCATTCACTCTCGAGTGAGAACCTGTGATATTTTGTCCCTGAAATGAAACCTCACTTCCATTGTGGAGACCTAATCCTCATTGTTTGATTGGATTGCTGTGGTCATTGTTTGATAAAAACCAGATCTATTAGAATTCAGGTGAGGTGCTTAAATGTGATTTGGCTTTAATAAAATGAGAACAGATGAGACTGACTCCATCCAAAGAGCTACACGACCATTTATCACTTTAATGCAATGTTGAGAGGTAATCTTGCGCACCAGTTCCTCCATTACACCTACTGTGTACTGAAACAGCTGGTTTGGAGAGAATGACGATGACTTTCGCTTGGGTCGACCTGTGTCTTGATTTTATTTGGCATCAGTGCAGCAACTTACGACCAAGAAATCCTCCAACTTCAACGACCACAAAGGTCGCTTGTCCCTACCGTCAGATGTGATCCATAGGAGAATACCAGTGACGGGCAAACCAGGCATTTTACATTTTAGAGGCTTTTTTGTTATTGCTGCTGAAGCAAAGTTTGGATCCCAAAACTGGCCATAGCACTTTTGTTTTTAGTCTTTTTGAGAACAAGTGTGTTTGAAGGAAACCAACACAGGTCTCTAGAGTCACAGAGTCAGCAGGAGATCCTCTACCATCTGCTTTTCATGTCGTTCTACACAATTCCCACCACATGGAGTATATACAAATAAAATGTTGGAAAATGGCTGGAAATTCAGTTGTACCCCAAACTGAAGTGTAATACAGCTGCAACTAAAGATTATTTTCAGAATTGATTGTTGATAAATTTTGGATAAATAGCTTATGGCTGGTCTGTGAAAGGTGGAGTTGGTGGACTCCTCAGCAGAAAAACAAGTCTGGGGTCAGCTGCATGTGGTGCTTTTGTATGGACTCTACCATTTTTTCTTTTTTTACAGGGAGAGGTTTTCTTTAGCTTTTTGACGGGGAGCTTGAGACAGCAGGAGGAGGTAGAGTTAGGCGACCTTTCAACTTATTAGGCGGATTATTTTCTTAAGAATGTTGTACAGTGTTAAGTGTACAGATTTCAGATTAACACCTAACTGAGATGTGATCACAGTATGAGTCAGGACACCCCCAGATGTAGTCTGACCAATTAGTGGCATTCTGATTGCAATGAGTCTTGCATAAATTTATACCTTGTTTTTCCTTATTCATTAAGTTATAGATACAGATCAAGACAGATCAGACTAAATAAATAAATGAATTTTTAACTCAGATAAATTGACTTTACTCATTTATGTACATTTACGCAACATTGTGAGCCCACAGACTGTTTTTCAGTGCGTACCACACGTAGCCTCGTGCAATTCAAGCAGAGCGGCCTTCAGCCGCTAAGAACTACTCGAAACTTCCATCAAATATCCTGCTGACTGTAATCCTTGTCAATCTAAAGCTGTAATCCATCAGTAAGAGTTGTTCTTTTTTTCCTAAATATCTATTTGCGTTGTCAGTTTGTCTGCTAAGATCTAGCTGTCTGAAAATCTATTTGTTCAAAGCACATCTGGTTTTTATATAAAGCGATTCTTGTGGGGTTGCTTTTCATTGAAGCATCATCCTCGCATCGTACCAGGAAAAGGTTTGACCCAGCTGGAAAATAACAGTCAAGCCTGTCTTACACTGTACTTGTATCTGTAACAACATAAAAGCAGTTTTTTTGTTGTAATGTTGTCTAATCCATGGTCTGCAGGATGAAAGTGTACATCAGTTTAAGCAGTATTAAGCGGTCGATGACCTTTTTCGATTTCTGTCAGCTATCAGTCCAGATTGTAAGGTAGGAAATCTTAGGAATACCTGCTCCCCTTCCTCTTGCTTTCACACATTCAAGCCCCACTTGTATGTAAATGACTCTAAGAAAACATGAGAGAGGGATTTTACAGCAATTTTACATGGATTGTTCACAAGGGAGCACAACTTAATGATATCAGTAAATGCTTGTTTACTGTACACTGGGTGTATTGCAGCAGCTACCTCCTTATGAATGAAACTCTTAAGAGCTTCCATGGAGATTAAAATGTGGAGGCCTGTGATGTAATTAAGTCATTTACATGCTCATCAGTCTTTATTTTCATGGTTAATTTACCTATAGATTGATTAATATGGGAATTCATTAATGAGACTAAACAGGGCAGCACCTTTACTCCATCTGTGAAGGACCTTGTGTGAAGCTTACTTTGGAAATAAAGCTTGACCTGATTGTATTAGTGGTGACACGAGGCCTGAGATTCTGAAAAGTTAGTGGAACTTTACAAAAACAGGTCAGATTCTATAGAATGAACGCAGTTCAGTTAAATTTAATGTTATTTAACATTGTTGTTGCGAATAAGCCTGCGTTTTTAGAGCGGAGTGTTCTGTTGGGATAATAGCGTGCTATGAGGTCTTTTAAGATACGATGGAGCTTGGTCATTAAAGGTTTTGTATGTAAGGAGAAGGATTTTGAATTCTATTCTGGGTTTAACACGGAGCCAGTGCAGAGAAGCTAACATGGGATAAATATGATCTCTTCTCCTCGTTCCTGTCAGTACTCACGCCGCAGCACTTTGGATGGACTGGAGGCTTCTCACAAAGTTATTGGGTCATCCACATGATAACGAATTACAGTACTCTAGAGGTAATAAATGCACTGGACTAGCATTTTGGCATCTTTTTCACAATATTCTGCAGCTGGAAGCAGGCTGTCCCAGAGACTTGTTTTGTGTGTGAGGCAAAGGACATGGCCTGGACAAAGATGACCCGAAGGTTTCTTACAGTAGAACTGGAGGTCAAAGTAGCAATATGGTTAGATAATGGTATTCTGACATGTTTAGGGCCAAATACAAAAGCTCCATTTTTGTCTGAACGCGTATCTAAAAAGTCTCCAGGGAACAAATGAATATTACGTTGTCTGTCAAATACCCAACATTGAATGATTCTCATTTTTTAATTGTATTTTTTTTATAAAGCTGCTCTTGGAACTGAAGCTTTTCTTGTTAAACACTGCAGAAGTTCGTTAGGCCAGGGCATACCGTACAAGACATATGTACAATACTTTGCACTGAAGTTCCTGTTGAATTTTCTCCATTAGTTTCCATCACTCAGCCTCAGTAAATCAGAAACACAGAAGAACAGATATTGCTACAGTTTTTGAGGATGCGCTCTCGTCCTGTTGGGATTCTCACAGCAGGCAGCTGTGGAAAAAAAAAGGGAAACTGTTCCTTTTAGCAACATGCAAGCCTTTAAAAGCACACATGCTGAGCTGTGTTTCTTTGAATTCCATACAGTGAGATCCACCTGGAATACAATCAGAGGGGGGCACATCCTATTGTCCTACTCTACATGAGATGAGAGGCTCCTTTTGATGGTGCAGTATCACAGAATACATCATGGGTACATATTCTACATAAATATAATTATTTTAAAGTAGGTATTATTATTTAGATTGTTATCTATCAAAATACTTAATCATTTGCTGGCCATGCACGCTGTGGTTTTAATAGCTGGGTGATCAGACAGACACTCATGATTCCATTACTTCAGGAAAATTGTAATGGTAAAATCTTATTATCATTATCTCTTATTTTATTTTGGCTGCACCTCTCTTTAGCAGATTGTGTTTTTTTACCCTTGAATGGGAACACTTAGTAAAACATCTGTTATTTAGTGAACACATTATAAATACTTTTATATTTCATCCATTTTAGATAATGTTCAAGCTGCAAGTAGTTCTGTTAGTCCTGAAGCACTAATCTATCTATGTGAAGAAAAAAAAGTGTGAAGGTAAATCTATATTAGACCAGGGTTGAGTCCCCAACAGCCACAACAAAACACTGCTGAGCTCCACAAAACTCCAAGAAAAGTCACAGTACTTCCTCCTAAACTAAACAACAAATACGACAAACGTTTTTCTCTGTCAGTTATTATTAACTCACGTCCTGCACTGTCGAGAGGTCGAGAGTCACCCACAGTGTCGAGAAGTCACCTCCTGTCGGCACCAATTAGACTAATGACTGTCAATTATACATTAAAGGAGACGCCCAGGTGGAGCAGTGTTTCCTATTTGTTTTTCTCTGGAGCAAATCAGAACCAAACAGGCTTAAAACCACCGGTCTGAGCCAAAAATAAAAAGATAATTCTTATTAAAGGCAATTTACAGCAGTTGGAGACATTTCAACAGGTGGATGAAAGACAGCATACAGAACATGATTACCGCCTGTTAAGCTACAGATCCACAATTTTGATTTTCCTTTAATAGATTTGCCAGCTGACAGAAAATTAATCAGTAGCCATACTGATACTTGATTGTATGTTTGACAAAACAAAGAATTTGAAGACATCACCCATTTTTTTCCACTATTTTTCAAAGACTGTTTGATTGAACTATTAATCAGACAGTTGAGCAACTAATCTGCAAAGTAATCAATAATGAAAATGATCGTTGCAGCCCCGCCGACATTTCTGCTTCCATCCAGTAAGATTGTAGAACATACCCGGTGCCCTTTGAGCTCGAGCACGAATGATCACCTTGTGTGATCACTGATGGAGCACAGCTCTTTAAAGCAGGAGCTCCGGTGGGTTTTTTCGGCGTGGTCAGCATTATCACCTCCTCCTTCACCCCAACCAGGAAATTACACTTGTCAGCACCCTGACAGGAGACTGCTGGATTTGGAGAGGAGGGATCAAAGCCACTAAGGGCTCCAGCACATGGCCACCGGGCCCCATTAACGCTTCCTCTAACTTAAATTTCTCTCACCCTTCTCTCATCTTCAAAAGACCTGTCTTATCCAGTTCCTCTGCCCTGTCCATGGCAACAGATGTGATGAGACACAACAGCATCAAGAGGGGAAGTACTTTAGGAAATCATTTAGGACTATTGAGGATATGGATGGTGTCCATTAGTATTTTAAGGGAGTCTAAAATGTGAATAGTAGATGATAAATGCTGCGTTGTGTGTAGGGAAGCCAAATACCATTTCCATTGCGTAACTCTTTGCATGTATGTGATTTCTTTTAAGATTTGTTCATTCACCTATTTTTGTTGACAGCCCTTTTAAAAAAAGCTTCATCATTGTAATTATGATCCCAAACATTCACATATGGTATTACACTGATTCGAGTAAACCATGACTCTTTCCCTTTCTGTCCCCATCCATTTAAGAAGTAGTGCCAGGTGTACATAGACCAGTGCTGGACAGATAAAAATACGAGATTCTGCTCTTCTCTGGTGAAGACTTTAGAGTTTGAAACGTGCAACCTGACAAGAATCATCTATCACTGTTTCTTATCTTTCAGTGCTGTCAACAGGCTGCTTTAAAACATGATGAAACAGCCCATAGATCCAGGTGCTATCAGCGTCTGGAAAAGCCTGTTGGAGAAGAAAACAGTGCTATTAATAAGACGCTGTGGTCTTATGGTGAAAATGAGAAATGCCAGAATGGCCGAACACAGCTCCCCCACTGGGCTGCGATACGGTCGTCACTTTATTAGATTGTTGTGATGGAGAACTGGTAACGCAAGAATGCAGTCGTTTGTGTTTTGGTCTGACCCTTATGTGCCGGACAAGGTCTCCAGCCTCCTGAAACCTCATGCAGACTCAGACTGCAGACGTCTTGACACCATGACTGAAAGTAATGTTTAAAGCTGCGCAAGGCAAGATTTAAATGTAAAGCTGCACCTGTCTTCAGACTACGGCACAAGGTGTCATAAAAAATCAATTCAGATGTTGGCAGGGACACTGAATGGATATCTCTATTAACAAGATTTGATGAGACGAAGCTTGACAGCAAAGTGCTGAGTAATCTTTCAAACAGCAGTGAATGATCATACTCTCTAGTCAGAGCAAAATTAAATTCGAACCATCCATTTAACCCCTAAAACACATAATGAGTACCATTACAGTGAAGTACAAACTAGATTTCTTCATTCTCCCTCAAAATACTGAGTCAAATAATCAAAGAAGAAATTGCTTACACTCCTATTTGAAAACTCTAACTGGGATTGAGGTTGAGGCCTTGGTGTAATTATGAGGATGTGTTTGCAATTATGTGTGCAAACTTTACATCAATTGCTGGAAAGTTGGAAGTTCAGATGGAAGTCCAAGGTTGTAAAGAGGACACAGGGGAAATTAATGCACCAGGTACTGATAACTTATCGTTCCTCAGTATGTCCAAAAGTTTCAAAAGGCTTGGACTTTGTAAAAGTTAGATCCCTGAATAAAGGGATTATAAGATGGGCTGTTTTTTTGGCCAGGACCAGCTGCCAGACGACTCCAGGAAGTTACTGGTTTTGGTCAAGAAGTAGTCAGATACATAATCACATAAAACCCACGTTTCCCAAAATCTCAAAATGGTCCTTTAATGGCAATATCAAAACAGGGATTGACACGTGAATAGACTCATATTGTAAAATTATACCCTCATATTTAAAGTTTCTTTGGAGATCCACCAGACACAACCACACGACAGCCAGTATTTTTATTACTGTTATATTATAGTGTTAAAGAGGCCTAAATGCTTCGTGTTGTTTGTCAGGGAGAGTACGTTACTGTGGGGGATTGTTTCCAGTCTGTTATGGAGACACAGGAGGGACGGTGAATGTGAATGAAACGTTGGTCTGTTTGTAATGAAAGCAAACAAGACAAGCTAATTATTATGGAGGAGCACAGCTACAGCGCAGCACTTATTAAATTACTCTGGGCCATGCGTTTACCTCAGATTTAGGGATGATAAAAGATGCGGGTCCTGTGGGCTGAAAACTAATCATTTCAAGTGAAGTGAAGGTCACGTTTGCTTTAGTGTGAGCTCCGACCACAATGTTTTGTACCATGTTTTAAAAAAAAATATACTCTCTACATTACACAATGGCCTCAGCTTTGTCACGTTTCCTACCTCTGTCTTCTTTGTTGTGGTTTGAGTCAGGTTCATATGTATGGCTCAAAAACAGGTGTTAGTATCATCATCGGTTTGACCACATCCAGAAAACCAAGCATCCTCATTTACTTTTATGTAAACAGTTACAAACCAGCTCTTGCTCTTCCATAACATCAATCATGAGAAGCATTAGAGTATTTTGAGGAAAAACATAATGCTGACATGTATAATCTGCATTGGAGCCACCCCTCTGCATTCTAACACTAAACTGACATGTAGAAATATGCATTATTGTACATATAAGGGCATAGCACATTATCCTAACATGAGTATGGGGACTGATGGAGTTATTTTTCAGTGATATTTTGCACAGTGGTTGGAATTGTGGCTAAAAACACTCTTTCTGGCCCATCTACGCTGCCACAGGCCAACAAACCCCACTCACCCACCCACTTACTCACATTTTCGACTATAGTTCTCTGAGGTGGTGACCTCCCAGGCAAAATACTTTTGGCACAAGCAGGAGGACAAAAAAGTGTGGGAATGACTGTGATGAAATACATATTCCATTGTGTATTTTTAGCCCTAATAGCTGATAATCCTGTCCATTGTCAAATATGATTTAACGGTTGTGTCAATTGCAGGCCACAGCAAGTTAAGTGGTTAGGAGAGATGTGGGAGCTAAACTTGTGTAGAAAGAGACAATATCTATTGATGCTGTCTCTTCTCACCACCAGCAGATGTTGAGAGATGTCACAGAATACATTATCCGTCACTCAGTATGCAGTGCGTTCAATAGGGATGCTTACAAAGATTGGGGGGGAATTTTTCATGTAGTCCTCTTTGGTCTCTGTTCCTCTTCGATCTTTCTTTCTTTCTCATTGTCCTTCATCGTTCCCTCCCTCATCTCTTTTTCTCACCCTTTTCATGTCATTCTCTCTCACATACAGACAAAATCCTGTCATTCATCAATAAAATGGGCAGAAAAAAACGTTTAATAAAGGCGAATGTGGACTTGAGAAGGGAGGCCTCACGGTCAACCTTTAGCTCAGCTTGAGAAACAGAGGTCTCAGTTTCTAATCCTATAGTGTGAGTCGGTTTATCGGAATATTCATATGCCGTCAAGATGGTTTGCTCCCTAAAGAAAAACAATTAAAAATGTGCACATTAGCATACCTTAAATTAAGAAGATGACTGACAGGCTGTAGAAGCCTACACACTTCATTTAGAGGTGAGACAGCAGGTGAAGTTTGGTGGGAAATTGATTGACAAGCAGTCAGTTGATTTAGAAGTTTTAGTATTTGTAGGTGTTGTTCTCTGTTTGCTCAGGGTCTCATTAAATCACCACCGAGCCTGAATGTAATGATACAGTCAGACCATGATTCGGGATGATAGAGGATGCAGGGGGGTACAGTAGTTTGATGCACTCATGATATTTTAAACAAAGCGACTGACAAAATTCATTGCTTATTCTCCTTTTGTGCAAAAACAGTATTTAAATTTAAAATGTTTTGACTTTTTTTTGAGAGAAAAACATGAGTTACCCAGAATTGTGTGACCCCAGGAATTTACAGAGACAGGAAGAGAAAGGTGAAGGTTAGAAGAAGAATAAGAGAAGCAGTAATAGTTCCTGGTACTTTTCAAAATAAAGTCTGTCTGAACTTTGTCTCCCTTTGTGGCCAGAAGATGCAGATTGGAAATCTTCTCCTCTAGCAGTCAAAGAGAGCTGAAATTTCACTTCACCTTGTATGAATTTTTTTCTTAAACCAACATGCTTGGTGGGATGAAACTTTATAATGGAGTAAGCAAGAACACAGATAGTCTGACTTTGAAAGAAGGCACTCAATGGCACACTGTCCTGAGAGCCAGTTGATAAGATTTCCCTGAGGCTCATCCATTTTAAGTCAAGTGATCCATCCACATTGTGATCCATTTCTTAGCTCTTTGATACATATCATGGTTTTGGATCTCAGGATATTGAAACACCGTATATTGTTACACTCTGACTACCAGTTTTTTGTTGTTGTTGCTGTTGCCTGAAAAGTGTGATGCACAATTTCCTGTGCAACGCAGATTTTTCTTTCTAGGGCAGATCCACCAAAGTTTACACAAATTCAGCAGCTCGTGTGTAAAATCATTCAGTCCCTCTGAAAATAGACCTTGACCTCTGAATTCCCTCTTGAACCTGTCATTGGAGTTTTTGGCTGATGCAAATTTTCCTACTGACTTTCAGGAAAGACAAACAGAAATATGCTTTTTTTATGTAAATGGAGGGGAGAACACAGCTTTTAGAAATCAACACTGCCTTCACAGAATACAGTGTTTCTGCCACACCCCATCCAAACTGTGCTGCAGCATTGTTCACAGACCCAAAGAGGACAAGCAGCCAAAACCAATATAAGCATCACTCTTTAAAAATAAATGCATGCAATCTCTACAGAGCCAACTTGTTTAAGTGTTCCATCAGTCCACGTAAGGTAGACTGCCTTGTCTGGAACGTTCTAATCTCTTGAGCATTTAAGTAGAGTTTAACTGTAACAATGAAAAAGGTCAGACGTAGTCATTTGGTGAGACACACACGTGGGTAAACTCATGGGGAATAGGTTGATGATGTACCGCATAAAGTTCTGCACATTTAAAGGTTGAATTTGTGCCAGAGAACTTAACGCAAACAGTAAGAAGTAGACATAACAAACTGCCCTGGAAACAGCTTTTGAGTCCATCTATCCATGACGGAGATATAACTGTATTACAGTATCTTCGATATGATTCCAAATAAAACATGACAATCTTGTTGGCTTTTTTCTTGGTTGAGAGATTCAAGGCTTCAAGGTTGGGCAAATTAATTTAAGAGTCACTATGTGTTTAGCTGTAGTTTTTCTCTGCCCCATTTACTATATTGAATGAGGCATCAGTGTGGGTTTGGCAGCTGGCACAAGGTGGTGTGTGTGTGTGTGTGTTTGTTGTAAGAGCCCGGGCAAAAAGTACCTCACAGTTCACAGTTTGCTGCAGGGTGATACCTGGCAGTGTGATAGGATTGGTAACTCCTTTTGAAGATATGGTGAAGTTTCTAACGCGTCTAAAATCCGAAGACTTTTCCTAGTTTGTCATATTGCTCAGCACAGTAAGATTACCGCCCATGCTCACTGATGTGAATTAATGCCACTGTACCTATCATATTTCTTGCTGAAAACTCCCAAATTGGTCATAATCCCAAAGAAAATCCAAGAAGGTGGAGATGAGAATGAATTCATGCAGAAATATTCGTCCCTGAACTAGCGGAAGATTAACCAGAAACAAATGTATTCTGCTAAATGTTGTTGAATAATGGCATTCAAGAGGAAAGAATTCATTATTTTCCACAAAAAGTGGGACTCATCGTGATGACTGTTACATTTCATTGTGTTGAAGGTACCTTGAGGGCTGACATTTCTTCGAACTATAACCCCCAGTCAACTAATGACGGCTTTAATAGAACAGATGCCTTCACATATGTTGTAGCCGATGTCATTAGAGAGGCGCTTCCTCCATCGCACCGTATCTGTTGCATCTATGCTGCAGTAACATGCTGTTGTGGTTCACTCACATCCAGATAAGACATTGAAGTTGACGTGGATTTGAACTGGATTTGATTTCTTTCCTTCGTTTCATTTCTAATTTTATGTTCTTCTTTGGTTTACGTTTTAAAATGTGTGAAGACAGACCAGATCCAACCAGTGTTCACAGTATTACACATAATAACTTTGTCTCTCCTGCAGGCACAGATCATTACTAATGTCTTATTAGCTACACTGGTTTAGCCAGAAGCACCGAGTACACTGTAATGCAAGTGAACCTTAGTCAAAGAAATGACACAGCCTTTTATTTAGATAAAAGTACGTCTTTTTTTAGCGGTATGACTCACATGCAGTTGTGCTAAGTAGGTTAATTGTAGGCCTAATTACTAATGATGAGCGCTGTCTTGGGGGAAAAAAAAGATTAATTTCCACCTCCCAAGAACATCAAGAGCTTTTATAGATTTCAAAGACTAAATCTCAGTCTGCCCCAAGGTCACGAGAAGGGCCATAATATACCTTTACTTCATTAGCTGCTGAGATGCCTGATTTTCAAAATATCTGTTTACTAGATGACTCTGATTAACTCTTACACCATAGAAAGCATTTGCATTTAGGTGTTAAAGATATCCTGTGGCACTACTGTTCTGATGAGCGCGAGCCCCGTTTTGCTTGTGTCTCCTGTTCTACATTGTTGGCATATGGTGAGCATTCTGTGATGTTCCTGCTGACTGCAGGGAGAGCTAATACAAATATGTGGTGCACGTGAGCCATGAAACACAAAGCGGATTTAGATAAACAGGTGAAACAAAGGCCAGAGGGGGACCCTGTCAACTGGAGAAGGTGAAGCAGCAGTCAAAGCAAAAAGAAAAAAAAACAAAAAACAAATGTGTAATGGTAAATGCTGAAAAGGGGTCTGAAGAATGTCTCTTGCTTTCAAGCTATTTCACTGGCAGTGATGTGCCAAGAGATGTAGCTGCCATATGTGCCAGTAATGTTTTGAGATGAAATGATAAAGACATTAAAATCTTGATCTCAAGGAGACATGGCAGCAGCAGCTTCCGTATGTAAGACTGCAGACATCTGAATTTCGATGCCGCACACACTAAACTTGCAATATTTCATCTGTTCAGAATTGGCGCAGGCTGCTGTCTGTTCGATCCTCCAAAACATACAACTCATTGTTTTCCAATTTGACAGCAAATCAACAGTCCAGACTGTTCCAGTGAGTGTTTCTGTTTATTTACTCGCTACAATTAAAGTTGCCTCTGGGGCAATCAATATGGCAAGTGCTTCATGTCGGATTCATAAAAGCTTTTCACAACATAAACTTGTCCCTGGATTCCCTCTCTCACCTCGGTATGCCTAATCCTCACCCTCCCCACCCTCACCCTGCCCTTCAATGCTGTGTCTGTTGGCCTGTGTGCTGGTTTTGAAGGGAAAGCCTATCCTGTCGCTTCAGGCTCCAGACAGGGCATGGGGAATTATTGCTTTGGCCTTAATGCTGTAGGTCACATATAGAGCTCCAGCAGAGGCAAACCGGGGAGAGAATAACAGAGATGAAGAGATCATGTAATCCAATGGGCCTTACTGTTGGGACACGCAAACAGTCCTGGATTCACATTGCTCTCTATGTCCTTGACATCATCCGAATCAGTGGCTTGAAATGAGGGGTTTCGTGTTGGCTGTATTTGCTTTGAAAATCAAGTAAACAGACGTATTCGGAAGCCTAAGGAGTCACAGCTGCTTCAGGATCTGTTTGTAAGCCTTTGTTGGTGCTTTCAGACAGTTTTTGACTTGTTTGTTCGATAAAGCACATGTATAGAGGTGGAAGCTGTTCATTCGCTGTTTCCTGTATCTCAAGGTTGGCTGCGTGCTTTGTCCTGGCAGTGGACAAGAAGCCTGTTGACTGTGGTCACTTGCTGTAACTCCTGTGACTGGAATCGGTTACAACCAATCACAGCGGATCTGTAGTTTCGCTCACTTACTGGTATTTGTGCAGGGTGAAACAATTCGGAAACTGTTGCAGAGCAAACCTTTTCATGTGGCTGGACCTGGTCAAAATCTTAAACATCTTATTCCAAAGGAGGAAGAAGAAAAAAAAAGATGTTTATATGCAGCGCACATTTCAGTCAGGAGTCAATACAAAACTAACTGGGCCTGTAAACACGATTTAGTGCCGGCTGTAACAGGCCCATTGTTGGCCCTTTGTGCAGCTCAGCAACAAGTTTTTCTAAATGAATTGTGAAATGGTTGTGATTCTAAATTTGTTGCTTACACATATTTTCCTGTTAGAGCTGTGACAGCTCAGACATCTGTGAGAAAAGTCACAGAAAACTGGTGATATTTACATTTGATTTATTCCACAAAGACATTCTTACTTCTATTAATGTTATAATTTTGCCAAACTAATATACTCTATTCTGATACTTGTCACCTTGATATTTCCTCAAACATAAAGCACATGGTGTTAGATCATATTTCATAAATATCTCTTCTTTGAAGTGTAAATTCTGTACGTCACTTCAGATGCATTGCAAAGTCAGGGACGCGTATATAGATCTGTTAAAAAGGTAGTGCTAGATCAGGTTTCTTGTGGCTTTGTGCTCCACTATATTCACTCCACTAGCTTCATATGGATGAAGCTAACAAGAGGAACAAAGGTCTGTCTCAAAAGTTTCACCGATAGCGGCTCCAGGGTTCTGCGTTGAGCTGCTGTAATGTTGTAGATGACTTGATGAATAATAACAGGGTGCTCAGCCTTTATGCGAAGCGTGATAGATCTCTCTGACGGGTATAAATTGAAACATTTTTTTCATGTGTTTTGAGACGTCTGATTACATCTTTATAAGCCATTCTGATCACATGTTCGCTTCATCCACTTCATCAAACAGTTCAAAAGATCTAAAGCTAAGGTGGAGAAAATGGAATTAGCTCACACCCCGGCCTGTATATTAATGCAGCATGCCTTCATCAGATGGCTGACATTTGCATCAAAGAATCTGATTTAACTTTAGTGACGTCCTTAAAAACACTTCAAACCACAGTGTTAAATGGCTATCATGACGAGATGGCACAAGCGTATAGTGTGTATAAGTACAAAGCCTTTCAAACAGGAACCAGTTTTAAAAAGTAGACTGTATTTGCTGCTAATACAACTCAAAATAGGAATTATACCATTAAGCCAAGACTTGACTCTTTCTTTACAGTACATTTATACATTTATACATTTTATATATTGTATTGCCAACCCTTTTTAAATATGAAACTGCACCTGACATTTATTGGAGAAAAAAAAAAGGATTAGTTTTTAATCAAAAGTGGAAGTTTGTATACGCGAAGTGGAAATCTGCGTTCTGCTCTTGAAAATAACACATTTCATCTGAGATGCTCTTCACCTGATCTATGGATGAATGAGCCCTGGCTCCAGCAGCCCTTTGCAGCTGAATGAAGGACAATCTTGGCTGGAAGATACTGTTGATACTGTTGACATTTAAATTCTGACTCCGTTTCTTCAGTTCAGTCTATCTGAATATTCCAGGGCTGATGTTACACTTATTGTGAATGTCAGTGTTGAGTGAGCATACTAAACATTTTTTGAGGACTATTCAAAGAAAGGAGATAAACATTCACTTGGGCAGTAAGGTTTGAGATAGAGGTCGACCAACGGTGCCTTTTTAAAGGCTGATATAATAACGATAAGTTGGAGCAGGAAAAAGCCGATAGCTGATGGGTAACAGAGGGTCCTGAAATCTGATTTGGTGGATTACATCTTTGGAATATGTTGTATTTGAAAGGGGCGATGCACTACCACCGTTGCTGTTACCAACCATCGATGTTTGCATGTTCCCGGGGTTAAGGAGGATCCTAAAGTGCAAGGATTTCATTTCTTTTCCAAACCGATTAATTGTTCGACCTCTAGTCTGAGACGATTTGATTGGAGACCTTCCAGAGACCTGCATCTGACATTGTGTTTTTCCGACAATGCCAGGCGCCAGGTCTGATTATGCCTGATTATACAATATCACTTTAATACCATAATCTGAACCTTGTCAAACGTATCTAGTCACATTGTTATTTTTCTGCAGGGAAAATTTGGTTTGCAGATGGGGCTTTAAACGACACAACAAGTTATCACACATTCTGTAAAAATAGTGCCAAATAGATGAGTCATCCAAATAATACACTAACAGTGCAAGATACATTGTTGTACATCAACATTTGAGGCTGTAATATCCTGTGCAAATTAAGAATCCCAACTGGGGGGAGAAATGAGTCTCTGGCTTCTTTTCTGAATCACCCAGAAGGCATCAGTTCAAAGAAAGTATCAGAGCAGCTAAGGACTTTCTTTCTGTCTTTTTCTTTCTTTCTTATTTTCTTTTCTTCCTTCTTGCCTTTTCTTTTCTTTTGTTTCCTTTCCATTCCAATGTCTTTATCTTGTGCAGCTTTGTTTTAATTGCTTCAGTTACAGTTTGTCTGACTACTTTCACATTAGTCTGGTTGATAAAACCTAAATCTTTTTGGCATGGATATGGAATGATGCTTTGTTGACAGACTTTCTGGAAATATGAATCCTAGGTTGACTGAAATTGTTGTTGGACACCAGAATGTTGTCAAATACAGAACAAGTCCAACACTTTAACTCGCTTTTGCACTGTATCATATAGCTATTTCCTTTATAAAAGGTTTGGGATATAGGGTTACACTAAGCCTCTAATGGAACGTCCTTACGCTGAGTTTCTTATGAAAAAACTGTTTTATATTTCTACCTGTGGTTTGGTCACTGGTAGGAGCCACAGCGAGTGGCAAAATTAAGAATTTCGAAGTGTTCAAATTCCTCATGGACCACCCACACGCCCAGAGAATGTCTCACCAACAATAGATCCCTTGCGTCCTTTGTCTCTTTGTTATTAAGCCTTGTGCACTTCTGCCATTTCATGTGACGCCTGGGGATTAAAATCCTCCAAATTCACACACCCAGCTTCTACGTCTTGGAGCTGCCAGTGTGCAAAGTTACCCTGCTGCAACTGGACGTAAACAAAAGACTTAAACGAAATGCCTGATATTTCAACACTACTTGACTTTAATTGGCATTTCCAGGCAGTGCTTCCCTCATGTGACCTGGCAGTAGACCATAGAGAGAGAAGAGACAGCATTAATACGCCCGAGTGCAGCGATAAGGCATCACGCCGTCGGCCCTGGTCTCTACCAGCAGCAGCCGTGTTGACGAGAGCTGATGAAGAAAGATTGCAGATGCTCTTAAACCTTGAAGAATGAAACTGAAGATAACTTGATATCCGTCCTCCCCGCGGCTGATGTGTAATGATCCTGCATGACTGACACTAAAAAAAAGCATTTTCTATGAACTGATAGTCTGACTCTCAATATACTGGCTTTAATCAGGCCTACAGCAAGCAATATTGCCTATCTTCTTTTCAGACTCAGCTTAGATCTCATATCATCTCACCTTTGGGGAAAAAATAAATTAAAATGTTGGCAGTGACTGTTTTTTTTTCTGCCGTTGTGTACCGATGGCAGATATCTTAGGCTCCCTTGCTTTTAGCTGAGATGACAAGCACACTCATTCAATGTCAAAGCCCCCAGGGCCATATTAATCAATTGGCATTATCCCAAAATCACATTAATGGTTCTTACTTACAGCTAGCCAGTGGTGTAATCTTTCACTTTAGCTGCTTGTCGTCTGTGCTGCCACTGGAGAAGTACCATTCAGCTGGGCTGGTGAAGACAGGAGGATGACACACCCAAACAGTTCCACCCCTTGAACAGAAACCAAGCAGAAAACATTTGAATTACGTGATATTAATTTGCCACTGCAGACAGGGGTCCCATGGGAAATAGTTGTCAAGCAAATTTATATTAATTTCCCTCTGCAACACATCTCAGACCGCCACTAATTCAGCCAGAGTGGGAAGCCCGTCCCATTGAACAGGATTCAGTTGGCCAAAACACAGATGTCTGCTGTCTTTCATGTGCAAATACCAGACCTCTGTGCCAATGGCAGCTAGTCCCAGGTCAGACTTATACAAGTCATGATGTGATAACTAAAATCAGAATTTGGAGATGTTAATTAAAACCCATCAGTCAGCTTCAGGTCTTCTTTCTTTTCAATTTGAACCATTTAATAAAATAGATTTTGGCCGTATTTTGCTGCTGGCCCTGTCTGATGTCGCTTTGTATGCAGCTACAGAGCGAAGCACCTCCGGGCCTGCTGAAAGGGCACACTGTGTTCAGGTGTGTCAGACAGAATTATAACCCACTGGGAAGGGCTGTGTTTGATGGTAGGATCAGATTGTAAGAATTTAGTATAATACCTAAATACTTTGCACACATCAAATGTCACCGTCCACCTGTTTATTCCACTGCAGTTCTGCATAAAGCAGCTTAAGAGTTGAGCTCTGGCTCAGGAGTGAAGGTAAACTGTCTGTTTCTATCTGTTTTCAGTTATAAATGTGTCATTTGAAGGAAATTGTACAGAGTGTCAACTGTGGGAAAAATTAACATCTTGAATTACCTCAGGATTAGAGGTCAAAGTAATTTTCCTCTCCTTGAACCGCTGTATAATAGAAGAACCTGTGCATCTGTTTAGTCCGCAGCCACACAAACTGTGGACTAGGTTGATTGTGTTGGAAATTGGCCTTAAATAGCTTCCAAAAATTAGGTATTTGATAGTGTTTACTTCTGTGTTAACGCTGACCTACTGTACATTTCTGCAGTGATGTAGAAACTGAAAGACTTTGAGTTAAAAACATAAAAACTGATTTTACCGGTTTTAATTAACCTCTACAGCTGGGGGCTTTCTGTTGGGTGATGAAGGCGCCGTTTGAAGGACTGAGAGTAAACATGGACGTTAACAGTAACGTGAACACTGACAGTTAAGGATGTGCCAATTAAACGACCTTCTGTCTCTGCTGACGAGGACGGAGACATTTGCTTGATTGAATTTGACCAGCTCCTGATTAAAAAGGAGTTTTTATATTTCCTGCCTACTTGTTAGCCCCACATGCCGCAACTCTAGTGAGTGGTCTCACTGTGAGAAACATCTGGCCTCCCAAGAGATGAAAACATTGCATCCCTGCGCCACTGAAACACTCAAACCAATTAGAGCAATGAGTCATATGCAGTGTACGCGGTGTGCTGCTGGGCACATGAAATGTGACATAACTTCATCCACAGCAACCCGAATCTGATTGTCTCCATATAAATTAGATAAACGCCATGTTAGGCTGTTTGTCATTCAGTCACCAAGATTCCAGGCTTCTGGAAATATCACAACATGAAAAATGAAGCGGGCTGCATCTGTGATACTCATTACACGTCTGTAGGTGTTCATGACTGCAGAAATAGCAATACATCACACGCAGTCGTTTATTCACGAATTGAGAGTGATAAATGACGCTCATCATCATTAAGAGAGAACTTTTTTTTTTTTTTAACTGAGAAAATAATTTGTGAAATCCTTCTTAACAGTAGCACAGTTATTCCACTCAAAGCATAATTGTAGCTTATTATCTCCGTCTGTACAGTTTTTGTGGATATTTTTAAGCGCAGATGCACAAGACGCTGACATGATGAGCAGTCATGGGGTGTTTGGATGGCAGACTTTTAACTTGCCATCAGGCTAATCTCACATCCAAGTCATTTAGATACTTCTTATCTTAATGAGAGAACAGACTGATAATATAGGACATGACTGAGATAAAGATACATCTTGTTTTTAGGTCATGGAAATGAGTGCACCACATTAACGGTGCAGATGAACTTGATCCCCTGACGTGTCTGCCTCACATTTCTTTGTCGTCGTCGCTCTGAAAACCTTTTGCTTCCTCTCTTCCTGCCTGGTCATGGATCTTCATTGGAACAAGTTTGCAGCTTTGGAATTGCATCATAGAGTTCAGTGTGGAAATGACTCTAATGAGCAGTGAGCAGGCTCCTGCAAAATGCTGGGGGGAAAAAAAAGTAGCTTATGAGATTTTACATAAGCAAACATTTCAGTGAAAATACAACAAGCTGTCACTCTAACAGAGTGGTCGAGGCGTAGAGTGGAGCACCCGCTGATCATTAATCACAGAGCTGAAGATTTGCCCTGCTTGGCCAAATGAAATGTAGGTGTCAGACCGGTCAGTGTGATGAATTGAGTTGAATCTGCTTTTGTGGTGCAGGGGCCTTTTCACTTCAACTGGACGTGCACTGTACATGACCCACATTCAAACGCAGCACTATGTGTTTGGCTTCTCTCTGCCCTTCCAACAAAATCAAACCGAAAACATCATTGAACCGCCGGGGTCAGAACCATGAACGTTCTGTGTGTGGCTCACTGACATCTTGTTGTTGGCCACTGAGAGCAAATAATGCAACGGTTCGGTGCAAATTTCTTTGGGTTTTGGACTTTTGGTTGAACAAAACAAGCCATTGTTTAAAAGTTGTCCCCGGCTCAGTGAAATTCTGATGTGCCTTCTGCACAATTTTCACATTTAGTTGACAAAAATCAGCAGATTAGTGAAACTAATCTTAAATTTAAGCCTTAGTAATATCATGTCACGAAAATGTGTTTTAGTGTAGCTGTCACTGAGCGAGCTGAAAATAATTCAGTATCAAGAATAGATGTCAAGGTTACTGTGGATGTTTTTGCCTCAGGATCAAACCAAAGTCTTGTTATTCATTACTGAACAACCACACACAAATGTGTTTAAGTCTTAAAAGTGTTCCCCACGTCCAAATGGAACGAGTCCATGCTTGTTCTCAGAGGTCGCCAACGAAAATGTAAGAAAAGTAGCTCTGGGTAAGGGAGGCTGAGAAAAAGTGAATACAAAAATTGAAATTACAGCCTTTCATGGCAACAAACCCCTTTAATGAAATGAACTTCACTAAATGATAATTCCCATTGTTGGAGAATCACAGCGTGCATTTGACTCCAGTATTTTTCTTGTTCTATCACAGTGCCCCTGATGTGACTCCAGCTTAAGGAAAATTGATGCATTCATTTCGTTTTCTCAATTCATCACAGGTTCTTTTTTGCATTTGGGTAATTGATTTGTATGCTAAGTGATTTTCCCCTCGTCATTCACTATTGGCCTCGGACTAATTCACTGGGCTAAAGTATCTCAGCACTTATTACAGTTTAACATATGTATGCCTGGGGGAGGGAACCAGAGAGCGTATACATCTTTGTCATCTTGCTGTATAAGAAACTGTTAATGTCATTTTTTATTGGTGTACTTTGAA
This sequence comes from Toxotes jaculatrix, assembly GCF_017976425.1. NCBI lineage: Eukaryota > Metazoa > Chordata > Actinopteri > Toxotidae > Toxotes > Toxotes jaculatrix. Next base: position 23,910,464 of record NC_054405.1, on the reverse strand, counting down.
CCTTTAAATTTCCCTCTTACGAACCGTTTCATTGCTCCTCCTCGGTCGAAAATGGCATTTGTATGTATTATGTGTTGCAGCCAAAATTGTTGATGAGCATCATTACAGCATTTAACAATCCAGTTCAGTTATAGAAGTGAATCAGTGAAAGGATTTTATGTTACATCGACAGCAGCAGGCAGAAGGATTTGCTTTCCTTTTCACATAAACACACGTCTGTTCCACGATTCAGTGCCGCGGCCATAAAAAGGGAGAAAATCACTGTTATCACCTGCATCTACCTGCGTGAAGCCAGGAAAGTAATGTCAGCACCGTGACATCAGACAGCGGAGGGAGGTGATGAAACTCCACACCGATTACCTGAGACAGCTGATTCCTGCGCCGCCCACGATGATGATTTACAACGTCCAGGACGACGCATTCATCAATGTTTGTTTTACACAAACAATGCATGAATAAGAATGTTCCAGTCCTGATATGACTCCTCACGGGTAAACAGGGAAGCTGACAGCCTCTCTTATCTATCACATCCATTTACAGGGCGACGCTCAACAATTAAAAAGTGTTATGTCCATATGATAGGGAGAATGAACAATGCGTGTTTGCCTGGCTGTCACTCACTGCCCTGCTGCCCGTAAATGAGAGCGCCGATGTCTGTGTTTTCCCTCTTCTCTTATGAAATCAATCCTCATCTCCTCAACAGTGTCCTGGTTATTAAAACATGAGAACGGTTTGCATAATGGATTGCTTCAAAACATCATTAACCATGCACACATTCACAACTCATCGAGTTTGCCATTATTCATGTGATTTATATAATTATCTTGTGAAAATCATGTATCTTGAAAATGTCATGTTAGTGATGGCAGCGCATTTTTGACAGGATTGAGAGGATTTCACGAGTCTCCACTGGAATTTTCTCCACCTGTAAAACACCATCAGTCACTGACAGAGGATCTAAATTTGGATGGAGGAAGCTTCCACATGATAAGAGTTTGAAGTACGTAGATACAGAAACATTTATTGCTACTCCATGACAGATACAGTTTTCTAATTCTGTAATTAAAAGACGAAAACATCATTACAGGTTCAGATTGTGAAGAATCCCCGTCATCTGATTGTGCTTGAACTGAATTTCATTTCCTTGACATCTCTGCAGTTAATCACTTACGTGCGATAGCAAATCAAATTAATCTGCGCTGTTGTTGCAACTGGGTGCAGAATTTAATTTTCTGCAGGCTGATATTGTCGGGATCTGCTCTAATGTTCTTAAACTAAACTTGACCAACCCACTTTGTGAGCGAGATCAACTGAATCTTTTTCTTCTTTTTTTTTGTGCATATTTTGCCTCTGTTCCCTCAAACTTACTGTAGATGCAGAGCTTGGAATATTTTCCATTTCCTTCATCTTTAATTCAAAGCCATAATTATGTGAAATTTGACTTTGAACCGACTCTGTGTAACTTTTGAAACAAGAAATAAGTTGAATTCAAGAGCAATTAGACACACCCCCGTTCATTCGTTCATCTGAGGGCTTTTGCTGCTACGACCTTACTCAGTCTGCTATGGCCTGTAATGTTAGAAAACTGTCCCCTTATCATATAACTGCCAGTTGTGAGCAGAAAAAGTTGCATGTTCTTCCTTTAGTTTCAGAAGCCGCATCTTGATTTGTCTTGTTTACACTCAGTCATCAAGGAGTCATTCCCACAAATAAAGATTCTGACTCGATCGGGTCGTATATCCGTCCTTTTTCCTTTTTTTTCCAGAACAGACACTATTTCAAACAAATTAAGACAGAGCAACACACGAGGACGTAAAGTTTATTCTCTTCATCTGTTCAGAAGCATAGTTTTGGGTCTTCAAACAGCTCTTTTGTGTGTCTCCAAGTCTAGATCAAAGATGAGATGATAAAGCATTTTTTTTCCAGTGAGGGCCGTTTAAACTTTGGAAGAGCTTGCCTGAGGAAATATGACGAGCTAACTCTAACTTTTTTTTTTTTTTTTAAGACACAACATAAAAGTCTTTTTACTAACTTGGATTGTAATGAAAATGTATTATTGCTGATAGCTACATAAACACTGTCAGCGTGTTGTTTGGGGGCTCAGTATGGTGTGAAATTTTGACTGACCAGACTTTATTTGCCTTAGTTTGCCGGTTTATTTCCACCATGATGATTTAACACACTTGAAAATCTGAACACAGTCGTAACGATGGAAGAACCGCAGATCACCACGCAGAGGTTCAAAGTGACTTCAGTTTGCCTTTAATTGAGCCAGGAGAGCGTACCTTCACCCCATGTGCTGTAGTACTGTAGTTCACTTATTGCATACCTTTCATTCTGCTGTTCACGATCCTGCTTTGCTTATTCCTGAGGAAAACTGGCTAAGTGTAGACATCAAGATAATCACATGCTGATGTGATTATATTACAGTCAAGGTTTTCCAGTCAGAAACAATGGTAAAGATCACATTATACTATTATCTACCTAAAATTGCAGAGGGAGGAAAGGTATCCTTATGAAATGAGAATTTTTTATATTCAGCTGTCACAGAGGAAGAAAACCATTTTACAGGCGGCAGAGAAGCAGGTTTCTCCACAGTCAACTCTTTAAACCAAAAAGTTATTTAGCCACAGACAGGACACAACAGGCTTTGAGTGCATACATTAAAAAAAACCCAATAACTTTTTACTGGATGGATTTTTTGTTAGGAATCAACCAAGATTGAGTCTGTTGCTGAATGAGAGTGATAAGGCGGCAGCTGACATCGAGTAAAACTTGTGCGGAGAAGATTTATCCAGAGAACTGTTTATTTAAAGAGCACTTGTTGTGTACCAAGAACAGTCTACAGATTCAGTTAATGACGCATATTCATTCCCATTCTCGAGCGCTTGACCAGTACAGCAGACCACTTCTGGCTGACTGTGCACTGCAGGGTTTGTTAGCTGAGGAAGGCTTTAAGTTGCCCGTACATGTAGATGTGAATATGAAGGTGTCTGTCTGTTCTGGTCCATTACTTACAAATGTGCAGACATTAGTGATTTACGTGTCAACCCCCACTGACTTTTATTTGAATTGAAAGAGTATATGTGTCACACAACAATGCCTTTCAAACCCTGGCCTGTTTAAATTGGGTTGTGAGTTGACCCTATATGTGTGTGTTTTTTTTCTACCTTCACCCAAAACACAACATGTGCAGGAGCAGTTTGCCACTAACCCTCAGGAACTAATAAGTAGGTAGGAAAACAAATCATAGTCATAATTTGACAATAATGTGTAAAAGGAAAGTGCCTTATTATCAGGGTGAGTGGTTGATGCTGGACTGGTGTAAACATCTGTAGAGATGTCCTTCGCTCTGCATGTGCACAGCAGTGGCAACTGTAAACATGGCTGAAGTAATCAACAGTAGGACTGGTGCAGAGTTCAGCCTCTGGTGCGCTCAGACAGCAGGCGATGCCTGTTTGCATATTAATTGGTTGAGCCCTGCCAGGCTGAGAGAAGAGAAAATACTGCTGTTTGACTTGGTCTCTTTATTTACTGATACATGACATGTCTGCCTGCGTTTTTTTTTTTTTTTTCAGTGGGGCCTTGTACAGAAATATGGCTGATAAGGTTAATGTTTTTGAGCGCTGATGCATCTAGATGCTACATGAAGAGCGTTTACGAACATGAATTTGTTTATCAGAGGGCATTGTGTTTCAAAGTGCCTGCAATAGTTTGTCCACGGCAGTGTGAGTGTGGTACAGGCTGGAAAACTAAAGATTGGTCATATTTCCAGTGCTTGCAGTGCAAATTAACGAGCGTCACCGGTATAAAAGCGACATGAATCCAAAGTGACAGATGCCAGATTCGGTTCCAGCTGGATGTGGGACAGTGTCAACCTCAGACACAACTTCATTTAACCTGTGTAGAAATAAAAGGTGGTGTCAAATCATCTTCAAATGGGACAGTATGCTGTGAGCAGGAAAACGGAATTCAAACATTCATCACCCGTTCTGTAGCTGGTATCATTTCCTCAATGTTGAGGTGACGTCTTCAATAATATATTTGTTACTTTTCCTACCAACAATTTTGCAGTTATTTCACAGTGTTTTATTATGATTTTCTATATTTAAAATAAATAATATTAATAAGTGCAGTCATGAGCTATTACCAGGCAACAGTTGCAGTATTTGGGAGGAACAGGTCAGTGCCCGAGGACAGATGTTTAAGGGAAGAAAAAATAACATGTAGAAAAAAAAAATTTCGGTGACGTGTGACTGGATGCTTTGAAAAGTGAAGGTAGCGACCTCATTCTGAACGTACGTCTTCGAAAAATTGCTTATTAAGTGGGATAAAAGTTTTGCCTAAGTACCATTTTTCTGTTGATCAGCTGATTAACTGTCATTGTTCAGGACTGTAACCCACCTCCGCTTGTTTTATTGTGTCTGGCTTGCTTCCGTTTTTTCAAAAGCTTATCAAGTATTTATCAGAAATTAGAGCAAATACCTAGATAAAAACAGGCCTGAAGACATAACCAGGTAACATTACGCTGCCTGAATGGATCATTTAATCCCAATTTTTCTTCATAAAAAGTCTAATTTTCTTGGTTTTCTGTGCTGAACGTGCACGCTGAGCAACAAAAGCCAAAACCACAGAAGCTCGGTACCTTTTCTTTACCTCGGCTGATTACCCAGCAGTCTAACAAATGGCTCGTGTTTGCGATTGGCTCATTTCTCTTATCAACCAGCGATGGCAAAAGCAATCACACAAACTGGTGTGTGGCTGCCAGGAGGCTCCAGGGAGTGTTAGACAGTTATGAGACATTAGGTGGGTCTTCATGGAGCCTAGCATTCCATTAATAATCAGGATAATAGGCCAAGGAGAATAACAGTGTCTTGTGTAACCACTTCAGACACATGCCCTTTATGACCGAGGCTTCGTTTGGTATAAAACAGGCAGTAGAATTTTATAAATTGTTGAAGCAGGTGTCAACTAATAACTCATGTAAGACATGTAAGCCAGCTACTTTACTGAGCTGGGATGCTAAATATTACCTGTGCAGGTGTGTCTGGAAATGTAGATGCAAAGCATCACTGAAAGATCTTAGATTTGAGCACAGCAATGACTCAGTGACACGGAGCGATGACTTAAACATTCGTAATTAGAACAAAAATCTTCAGAGTTAATACTTTCAGTTGTTTCAAATGTTGAAAGGATTAACTGTGTAGAATATTCATTCATAACCACTGATCATTACAGTCATTTCAGTTTAGACTTTTTTGTAGATGACAGGTTACTGGAGCTTAGGATTGTTAATTTTAGTAACCAGAAATCGACCTGTTAACAGTTTTGTGTTGCCCTCATGGACTCCACATGGTTTCAAGTCCGGATGTTGTAAGATTTTAGTCATAAATTTAAAAATAGAATATAAAACAGAGCTGTACCTCGAGTATTTTGGCTCATGTTTAAATATTAGGCCGTACAGCAGACAGCATATAAACAAACAACATATATTTGTTTGACCATCGGGATCATGGGAGGAAACAATGCAATGTTGTTAACAAACATAAAATCTGCAGAGAGGGGAGGTCGGGGTGGATGAGTAGGACAGACATATGTTGGACCTTGACACAGGAGACTGCTATTTGCTTCCTGTTACCTACGAACTTAACTCTGACCACAGCCTTCCTGTCACTGTAATCGAGTTGTTTTCGTGCCTCAACCTAACCACACCATGACCAGCTTTTCTTTTCTTGGCGGGAAACGTACATTTTTCATGGCTTTATCCAACAGTGTCCATGATCTTTATCTTTATCACAGCTATAAAGCACAATCTCTGACTGTTTGTATATTGTATTTGCCCATTTTCAGGGTCATTTTGTGCTCAAGACATAATTATGATGGTATTTAACTGCATAGAGTGCCTGAACTTATTTAAAGTGTCCAGAATGGTGCCAACTATAATCTCTAAGTGTTTTTTTTTCCCAGGAGGCAAATTAAGCAGAGAAAGGCTAAAATCCACTCAGTGAGACCTGGACATGTATCATGCTCACACCCACTGGTCTCTGCTGCCCGTCATTCAGCGTTCGGTATGTGAGACTGTTTCCATTCTGAAAAAAGGATTGGCTGGATTGTGTCATGAAGCAGCCAGATTTGAGCGGCAGGTCTTCCATAATAAATAGGGCTGATCACAAACCACATCATGTTGCTTCCCAAAGATGAAAACACTCCGAAGATGAGACAGAATGTGGAGTGACCACTTATCACTTCAGGTGTTGTTAGAACCAAGAAAAGACAAGAATCTTGAGCTTATCACTTGAATGGATTGTCAGCTGTTTGATGAGAGGCGCCCTGAACCATCACATAACTAACTTTACAGCTCTGACAAACGTATCTGCTGTTCTGATTTATCACAGCAAAGGGTTAAATAAGCCCGAGAACCTGAGATTAATACACATCCCCAGACAGCTAATTATGGAAACAGGCTGTAGTTTGAGTTATTAAGAGCTGAGAACTGTTGAGGAAACTGAAAATCAAAAAGAAAAGCGAAATATTAGCTTGGATTTGTTTCCTGCTTTCAAAGGACACAGTGTAGTTTCTCTGTCATTCAGGGCTGACTGTGGAGCGCTTGATGCTAGCAAACAACTAACTTGACGTGTGCTGGCAGCTTTATAAAACTATTGAATAAGACAAATATGACATCAATTTATTTTTCAGACAGGAGCTGTTCAAAGACGTTCAAAACTGATGTGGATTCGATGGAGCAAGTGAAACTTTCAACTTTAAACTTAACTTTAAAAAAAAAAAAAAAAAAAAAAGATTTTGTTTTTCAGGATGTAAAAATCCCTGGAAATGCATTTAGTTCTTGAGGCACCGAGACCATAATTTAATGAGTTCATTACCATGGGGGTCAGATTAAACTGTAGGCTTGGACAGGATGACCTAAAGCGTCTGATCTGTAGTAGGGAGACCTCTGGGCTGTATTCATAAAGAATTATTTGGAAAGAGAACTGTACTTGTGCCAAAGGAGGAATCTCTTTAATCTTGAGTAGAATAGAGTCTGATTGAAATGTAGACAGATACAAAAATCCTCATATTAATTTACAGTGTTTTATCTGTTTATTAACTGTTTTGTTTCGTGTTTTAACCCAAATATTATCACTTTCTAAGCAGATAGAACGTGTTAGCAAGGGTTACAGATTTAGCATTAATTTGAAGTCTCTGTTTGTGGTCACCAGATTGATTTACGTTCACTCTCCTCTTAGCTCCGTTTTAGTCGCCAGTTCTTAAGAGAAATGTCCGGCTCATTAGCTGCTAAATGCTCCACTGTGCTCACCAGCTGTTCGGTTGTGGGCAGGTGCTGTACAGAGGATTTTAGATTTCAGATTTTGAAAACAGATGACTCCTCCAGGCAAACAAAAATCGAAACAGTAAAGTTGTGGACAGTAAAACCAAAACAATGAGCTGAGATAAGGCTGTAAAGATCCATAGAGCTGAGGAAATATATAAATTAAACATATATATATATGCTAATAAAAAATAGAATCTTACCAGTTTTTATCATCATTATGATTTGTTATAAAAAGCATTGGCCTCAGAAATACTCAGGCTGTAATCAATGACAACCTGACATTGTACGTATTCTGTAAAAAGCTGCAACGCTGGAGCAATATTTCACTTCACACACATCAGCCCATCAGCAGTTTACTGTATACTGAAGTGGGATTTAACCACAGAGTCTGTGTTTCATGAGACGGATATCATCAGAAACCTGTTCAAAGTCACCCCGCTCTAGTCTCACTCGTCTTATCAAATATATTAAATGCCCACCTGCACATCCTGCTCTTACTCTTCCCTCTTATCTAATTTCGGAAACACTTACCTGTGTATTGAGCTCTCACTCTTTCCGCTTTATCAAATCAAATTTTTATAAATGCTGTCACTCTCCTTTATCAAATCTGCACGTGGAGCCGGTCTGCCCACCTTTGCTCTTATTCATGCTTGTGTTATTTAGTAAATGTGTCTTGTATGTGAGTGCTCTCAGTCTTGTTTGTCTATAAAAATTTTGTGCCTGCCAGCGCGATTCACAGAGCTGTTCCATAAAACACAGAGTGTGTGAGCAGGCTGTGCTCCTGCCCTGGCAGTGGAAGTTATTTTCCTGTTAGGCAGCATTTTTCACAGGCTACAGCTTCTCTGTGTTTTTTTCACAGGCTAAAATCCATTACGTTTAAGTTTGTGAGCTAAAAAAATGTCATTTCCATTTATTCTTTGTTGAAATATGTGCACAGGCACTGAATATTTCAGGAAAAAAATTATGCAAAACCCCAATAAAAGCAGTTTGAAAGTAGATGTCAAATACAGGGCTGCCTGTCAGTCAGTTAGGTCATGTCAAGTCAGTTTTATTTAAATAGAACCAAATCACAACAGAAGTTATCCCAGGGCTCTTTTCATATAGATCAGGTCTGGACTGTGCTCTTTATAATATTGTTTACACAGATCCAAAGTTCCCCCATGAGCAGGGACTTGACATTTACAGTGTAAATGTGTGAATACAGTGTGGTTTAAGTCGATCCCTGTTTAAGAACACTTGGTTAAGTTTGTAAGTGCAAAACAGCAAAACTGGGGCAGGAGCAGAAACTGTAGTATTTCATGTGGGGAGAACTTGCCCAGGGCAAGGGGAAAGAGCCAGCAGGCCAAATAGGACCAGGCAGAGGTCTTGTCCCTGCACTCAGAGGTACTGTTCCTGAAGCAATACGATGAGATGGGAAAGAAAATTCACTTCCAACCAACCAACCAACCAACCAACCAACCAACCAACCAACCAACCAGCCCTGCTCCCAACACACCATTTAAAAACAGGAGAAAAACTTTAGCTGCTATTAACTCCTGAAATCGTGGCTTTGTCTTTATGCATTCCAACCGAGAAAAGCCTTTATTTAAACCAGGTTCATTCCAGAGTCAGATCATTATTTCTGCTTTCCCCGTCGTTAAGTATATTCTATTATATTTTAGCAAGAACACTCCCTGTTTTCCTCCTATCTGATTTGATGTTGATGCTTCTTGTTGTTGATGTAAACTAAAGACTTGTTTACCTGTTGCCTTGACGAATTCAGAATTACGGACATCTGCACAGCACTAATTCTGTCAGTACGTCGTCATGGTCAGTGTAATCGCTGGCTGGACTACGCTCAGAGGCAGTGTCTTCTTTTTTGAATGAATGAATGAATGAATGAATGTTGCACAGCAGCAGATCCCCCACCCACCCCCCTGTGGTCGGGGTGGGCGGGGGCTTACAACGTCCTGTCTGTGGCTGGAAAGGGAACGCGGTTTTGGGCAAATGGAAATAAACATGATGTGTCGGAAGAAATAAATAAGCTTTAGGCTTAAAGGTCTGTCTCTAAATTGCATGCAAATGGCCCAAAGAAGCTTCTCAGATTTTTGTCAATAGCTTATTCAAAGAAGCTTTATTTCATCTGGACCTCCTCTCACTGCTTCCACAGCCTCCCTTTTTTTTTTGTTATAGAAATTATGACCCCATGAGCTATTTTATCTCATCTTTTGTCAATAGCTTCCTCTCCCTCCCATCTCTCTCTTTAATTATAGATACTTAGTCCAACTTTATTTTCATCTGGGATTCCTCCCATTATATACACAGCCTCCAGTTTTAAAGAACAATAATGCAATGCATGGCCCGGTGCATTTTCTCACAGATTAATCCTGCAGGTCTGTTTTCAGTGTTCCTGGACACACAGGCCACACAATTACACATCTTTTATTTAGGCTCCAGCATATAAATGAAACATTAGGGTGTTTTGTATATTTTGTATGAGTACAAATGGTGGTACCAAACAGTTTAATGCAGAAAATGAAAAGCAGACTAGACAGTTTCAAACAGCTACTGAAACGGGTCATGTCCACTTCAAATACAGATTTGAGAATAGATATTTTTTGTGATATAAACACATAAAGATACAGATTGGAGCTTTGCAATGCGCCCAGTGAGCATCCTTTATTTATCAGCCACCATTTTGATCCTTATTTGAAATTATAATAGTGAATCATGTGTCCATAAATACAGTTGCTCCATTAGAGCGACCTCCTAACCTGCTGGATTCCTGTGAGGTGCTTCCCTGCTGTGGATGTGATTAAACATCTGTGCTGCTGACACCAGAGGGCTGCACTTCAACACACTGCTTGGGACATGGATGGATTACATCTCTGTATGGTATATAAAATACTCCCAGCCCAGTGGACTGCAGTTTCCTCCATCCTGCAGTATAAATTGAATCGACTGCTTTCAGGCGTGTACACAGTTATGGTTTTACACACCAGAACCAACCCTTTCTGTCTTGCTGTACTTTGGTGGCCAGAATTAGCCCTTATTCAGTTTCCAAAACTCCGGGAAGTGATGCCTGAAGTTGTGACGGATCTGACTTGTTTCCGGATGTTTTCTCAATTACTTTCAGGAGTGACAGGCATCTTTGATCTTCTCTTGTTTGTGTCAACATTAATCTTCATTAGCATGAACAACGCAGGTTGCCAATTATCTGCGAACATTCATTTTGTCTTTGGCAGCTCAGTCTCAGAGTCGTCCTCAGGAGGGTTGATTTTTATTTAGTGTTTTTGCTCTCCATATTTTCGGCATCTGGAAAAATACTCCTTTTCTTCTGTGGACAAACTAATGGCAGTGCTTCAACTTCCTCCTCCTGCTCTTCATTGTAATCGTGTTATTTTACTCTCCCAGACAAATGTCATACAGCTCTCAAGGTCCCTGTCGCTAGGAGCTTTTATCTATTTATCTAGCTCTTCAGGACTCCTGAACTGTCAGCTTACTTTAACGGACTCATAGAATTTGGCTGAAGGTACTACAGTTGCCTTTGTGCAACTGATGTTGTCACCGTCTGACAATAATGCAATGAATGGATCCCACGGTCTTTCAGGTTGTGATTACAGTTGTGACTCGTTCCTACAGAGACCGTCGGAGGCTGGAAGGGGGGGAGAAGATTCTGCCCTGTTTAAATCCAGCGTTTACTTAAAAATAATAATAATAATAATAATGATATTTCCAGTCGTTTATTCTTTGTGATGTTGGAACATCTGGTACATGAAAGCCACAGAGATCATGTTAACTTTCCTGCCCATCTCTGTTTAAGCGATCTTTAATTAGTTAAACCAACTCCCTTCATTTGAAGTTGTGACCTCGTACAACCCACAGAATGCACACAAGATAGACCTCGCTCCCTTGGCATGCTTCATTAATGCTCTAGTGTCAGTTTTCATTCCCTTATTTTTGATCATGACATTCACACGTCTCATAAGTCATGCAGGCAAATGAATGTGCTTTCAAAATGCAGAAACTAAGTGTGAATGTTTCCTGTTTAAAGCGTGGACACTTTTTCAACTAAAAGCTTCAAAAGCAGACCAGGCATTGATTTCAGAGGACCGGGATCAACCCATAATCCGATGGCTTTGGCTCTGATTTATTTAAAACAGGCCTTTTCCTGTATTTTAGATAGAAATTTGTGAATTGCATTCTGCTCGAGTTTGGACATGAGTTACTCAAATGAACTGACAAGTGGTACAGCGTGGTTGCTGCAGCTAAGTGGCTCTCAGCGAGGCATTTAGAGCCACTAGGCCATACTGTTATGAAGATGCTGACTTAGAGGGTGTTATTGACTTTATGGTCAGTTAATTACATGGGGCTGGGAAGACATGACAAGGTTTTTTTTTTTTTTTCTAGTTCGTTCTTGACCTGTATGTGTGTGTGAAAGAAGATATCCATGCCAAGAAAGAAGGCATTATGATTATTCACTCTCAGCTTGACCCTGCTAACTGTAAGGGCAAAATATTTGATTGTCAAAGCACTAAAGTCTGAGTGCTGAATTCCTTATAGGCTGTGTCTGTGAAGGTTCTCAGTCATCCACATCATGCTATTTCTAAATGCTATACTAAGGCAATGGACCTTCTTGCGGTTCTAGAAGAATTGAGATGAGAGGTGAAATGTCTTCAAGAACCATGAGACAGTCCAGTTGCCTTTGTGCAGCATTTAGAAATTTACAGGACGTGGGATTGTACTTTGACACACAACATTAATGAAATATTGAAGGTGCAACGGTGGGATGTAGTATAGCTGAAGCAGAAAGCAAACAGGAAATCATACAGCGAGTGTAGTCTGATGGTGAAGGCGAGACGCTGCATCCAGCTCAGGAAACGCTGAAGGATGATGGAGTGTTCACTGGGGATTTCATAGATGAAGCGTGAGTGCGGCAGTGCCTCGTGGCAATCAGTCAGGGAAGCCGGGATAGATATCAGACCATGAACGCAATCAGGCAAACGTCAGCTGCAGTTCAGCACAGATCATGCAATGAGATGGATATTAGGCTTAGTTAAGCTTAAACCAATAAATCAGTTTAGAGGCCGATATCTGCTTTTAATTTAACCGTGCTCTTTGGTTTGTTCTGTCTGACCTGAGCATGGTGTATTTTACACAGGATCTTTTCTTACATTTTGCAACACCAGTCACAGTAGAGTTGATCAAAAACATATTTTTGTTCCTTTTAAGCTTTTCCAGTTTCCAGTATCCATTACAATGTCTGCTGCAGCATAGAAACATCTTTTATTTAGAGGCTGTTAGTTAACAAAATCTAACTCAGATAGTCTAACTCACCTTTTGTGCCTCATGCCTTCCTCTTTAAATGAAAGGATATTGGTCAGGTTTGTGTCCTGTGTCCTGTCAAAGCAAACGCTTTGAGAAGGCGCACTCACTCGATATAGCAGTGCCTGACCTTAGGTTCATCATCCAACAAAATGAAAAAACCTTGTATGGTTAAGAAACATTCCTGTGATTGTCATTTCTTCAAGGCACATAAGCACAAAAGAGGTGTTCTCTCCTAACCTTAGAAATAGCTGGATAAAATATTATTTGTTGTATAAACAACATATAACAATATATAGAGAAAAGGTGGAATGCAGAAGAAATTTCTGTCATAACTTATGATTTCTTGTCTCTTTTTTTTCTGTTTAGTTTCTCATATTCTTTGAAAACCTGATTTGTACTCAAACAGTTTTCTGGCTGCTGTTTCTGTAAGTATGAGGGGTGATTGAGAAGTTCATGGCCTGAGGTTGAGGGAGATGAGTTATACAGCTCTGGTTACGTGCACATACAGTTCAACTCTTTTGAGTGATTACGCAGGAAGTTTGAAGTTAATAACTTTTGTGGTATTAATGTGTCGGGTAATTGCAAATTTCAAGTCAGCACTGGGGCAACTCTGGGATTTATTTCGCTCAGAGCAAAGGAAATCTTCCACCTGTAACATGTTTCATTGAATAATGTGTCTGCCTTTACACAAGGCAGGGTAAGGTAAATCACCTGTGTGTAGTACAGAAAACCACAAACTGAAGGAAAACCTTGGATGACTTGATTTGGATAATTGAAATGATGTTTCTGAAAAAAACAAACATTTTTGGCTCCACCGCTCTCGGCTCATCATTTTTTGAAAATATCAGGATAACAGTGCTTTCATACTGACATCTGTTAAATTCGACCTTAACAGAATCCTTTTTTGTTTTTTCCTCTGCACCTAATTAGCAGTAACCAATTAGAAGTGGAGCTGAAAGGTGTGTGCAGATTAATGACAGCCACCTTTATCAGTGCAGATGGAAGACGACCTCTCCTGAGTCTGGTGTCATTTGGGCTGGGAAATGAATGGGATCTCTCGCTGCTTTTCCAGTTGTTGTTTTCAGGTTTATGACGCTGCGCGGAGCAGCTGGGTGTACATCATTTGCCAAGTACTTTACAATGGGACACCGACACAGGATCGCATGTATTGATGGCTCTTCCACAGTCTCGTCTCCATCTGTGAGAACAGATTGTTCAGGGTAGAGGCATGCTGCAGGCTTCAGGAGTGTTTGATTTGAACTAAAGGCTGCAGCCTGTTGCAGCACCATCCAGTGTTGATGGATACAGGAACATTATACAGTGTACCGTGCATACAGTACACTGTATACCATAGGCTTTCAAACCCGTGAGGCGTTCATCTTCGGGGGAGAGAGAGTTGAAGTCGGGGATGCAGAGGGAGCGATGTAAGGCAAAGATACTGCACGAGGTGAAAGGCACAAAATGTTTGATTCAGTGTGACTTACACTTTGGGAGAATCTCAGTATGTCCAGTGTCCATCATGCATAAATGTCCATTGAAGGAAACTGTCCTTCATCAACAGCTTTTGGCAACCAATAGGAGTCACACCAATGAACATATTTTATGCTACACAAATCCCTGCTGCTCTCCCTGTCAGTCCTCCACAGATATGGTCGCTGTTTGGCAAAGGGGAAGAAATATGGCTTTTTGCCCTTTTAATAGATATATTAGACTTTATTGTGTCATTAGGATAATGGACAGATTAGGAGAGTGAGCAGATTGTTCTGGCTCCAGCCATTCAGCATCCGCCGTCGCAGCGATTCGCATCCTTGATTTCTTGTACCAGCCCTTTCAAGTTCTGACACAGTCAAGTGCACACCCTGTCAGATAGCAAACAACATCATGCAAATGGTCCCAAACATTGAAGATAGCTGAAATTTGATGCAAATTTGTGTGTGAGGGTAACTACAAAGCAGCACGGCAATATCAACAGGGTGCGCAAGCATGAGAAAAAGCAAGAGGGTTCATAGCTCAAAGGAACACAAACAAATTTCCACGGGTACATATTCCAATTGAAATTTATGAGACATCATAAATTTATCTCCAAACGAATGCGGTATCATTTTGGGCCCCCGGTGGGCCCGCACGCCTGAGCCGAAAATCCTGCAGCAGTTCGATTGATGATGAAAGGAGAATTGACTCTGTGTAAAGACTGACAATCCAAATAGAGCTCTGGATGTTAAAGATTAAACATTACAAATTGACAAATATTGTTGATGAAGTGTCTCAGAAGGATTTGATTAATTTGTCCGTATATGTGAGATACGGTCACAAAGTGGCACTGTGCTGTGTTTCTATGTAAAAACTGCACTTATCTAATCCGCCTCAGTGTAAATTCTTGTTGCAGGAAGTGATTAATGACTTTAGAGAACAACATCCAGAGCAGTCCCCCTAAAAAGCAGTACAGCTGTCCAATGATCCTTTGCCCTTTTGTCCTTTGTCCTTTTCGTGCCTGACGATGTAAAAAGAAAAAAGAAAGAAAAAAAAGTAGTCCATCCAGGCTGGTAAACAGCTGCTGTGAGCTGTTTACTGATGAGAAATTATGTAATTTCTGGGCATTGAAGTTCAGATTTCTCAAGCAACGATCTCTCACCGCTAGTTGGCCCTGTTGTCAAGTTAACTGGAGCTGGGGGGGGGGCGCGTCTACTGGGGCTACGCAAATGCAAAATATGTTTCAGAGCTTGAGATTATTTGTGTTATTGATGCTACTGTGGTAAAATTCTGTGCTGTGACTTGTTTTGTTAGATGCAAACTTTGTGAAACTCCTGAAGCTTTGTTGGAATCAAAGTGAGCGATTTCACCTCACTGGGAAAGTTCTTGACTTTTTAAAGTTGCCAGAACTTGTTTTCTTCTAGATTTCTCTTGTTTTTCTTCTTCTCCTCTACCTTTTTTTTTTTGGAGATTATTGATAAACATTTCTAAATCTTCAGGGCTGCTCCTGCGAATCACTGAGCAAAGACTTGGATGAAAATGACCAAATGAACAGTAGTGATCAATAGCAGCGCAGCTTTGTGTATTAAAGTGTGAACATGAGTTGCATAATCAACTAGAGAAGTCATCGCAGTTTTGTCATTACTGTGACTCTTACTCCGTAATAAGCTGCACCAGAGTAGTGTTATTTTTGCATTGACAACAGAATAAAGAAATTCCGTGACCTTGGCATTAGAGGGGGATCTGCCATGGTGAAACCCTGGTGAAGAAACAACAGTGCCTCGCCCAGCTGCGTCAGTTACACAATGGGATACTCTGCTATTTAGCACTGAGTGTATGGATTTGCTCTTCAAGTGCGTCACTTGACAATACTTTGACAGGGATGAAATGTGCACTGCTGCGGGGATTAAAACAGTAACCCTCTAATTGTGTTTCAGACCTGCTAGCCTGTACGAAATGTTCCGTCCACAGGCTGAAAGCAGCAACAGCAGGCACGTATGTTTGTGCTGATTAGCTTCTGTGTGATTAAGATGGAGAAAATGAAGGAAACTGCTGGACACAGTTGGCTTTTTATTCACCTCATTTTGTGAGAGGACAGAAAAAATATCTATAGATAAGTGCAGCTGCTGCTGTGATTTGTTCTGTCCAAAGTGGCTCTCTGCCAAACATTTGAGTACCTGTGAGAGAGAGTAGCTTGTAGCTGTTGTGTTCCCAGGGCTATATATTTACTGCCCTGAGTAGAACCGGCCTTTGGCAGTTTTATGGACTTATCAAGGTCAGAGTTGGGATCTCATCTGGGATGTGTGCTTACTTAAGCAATAGCAGCACCATTCACGCAAGATTAAAGTGAAGATTAGGCTGCTGAAAATAGATAATTGTGATAATGGCTACAAGCTGATGAAAGAGGAGTTTGCATCTTAAAGTTGTTGGCCCAGCGTGACTTTAGTGCCAATTAATCAAGGCCGTTAACAGAAAATTTTCCACCTCCTCCTGCAGCTTTTCATGAATACCAAATGGCCAACATTGTGCAGAAGGTTATGGGGCCAAGGCTCGTGTTGCAGCACAAACACCTCAGTCTATCTCAAATACTGTGGAAAAGCCTTGAGCCTACCAAAGCCCCGGTGATCAGGTGCACCACGCAGCATGTTGTGCCAAGGGTGAGGAGGGGATGAGAAAGGGCTTAGCCCAGATTGATCTCAAAACACTGACTCCTTCGGCCTGGATGCAGCTTTGTGAGAGGACGATTCACCGCAGAAACCCAGCCCACGCATTGCTGAAGCCCAGCAGCTGTGCATATAGCTTGGTGCACTGTGATTATTTTCATTAGACCTACACGGACAAGTCTGTCTTTAAGTGTGAATGTATAAGACAAATCTTTGCTCTATCCTCTTTACTAGTCAATATCCTCTACAGAGTACCATGACATAACATAGTAAGACGTACTGTTACTGTTACTATTTTTCTTTTAATTCCTCAGTAATAATATTTAATAGTTATTTAAGTAGTTGAACTGTGTGAGATTATCTGAGGCTGCACTCTGCTTCACAGCAAGTCACTGTTTATTTTGTCATGAGGACAAAAAAAAACTTGATCAATATTGTATTGAAACTGTAGTGAAGTTAAATGTGTGCAACATCCTGTCCCCTCTGAGTTTTTGATAGGAGAACTAATCTGGAGACATCATGAAAGCTGTACGGGGAGTTAATGTAGTCAAGATGTGACAAATGGAAAGCACAACCTCAGTTTTCAGGTTGATTAAATGAGCAAAAAATGAAAATCTTATTTGGAAAGTATCGTAACAGAACGGTGTAACTGCTCAACATGTTTGACGAGGCTTTAATTTGAGCTGAAAATGTGTCAGGACTCCTCCAATCTGAAGACTTGACAAATCTTATTTTCTAAATTTGTGTAACTGTGATAAAACTATTAGCGTTTGTGTGATGTGGGTTCTTTCTCTAGCCTTGGCTTAAAAGCAACCTCATATTCGTTCCTGGATGGCTGCTTCTGACATGCGCTTCAGATTTTGTTGATGTAACCGTGCTTTTACAGATCTGATGTAGTGAGCTCACCTTCGACAAAGGCCAGGTGGAACGGTGAACTTGACTGGCTGTCAGGAGAAATCTTGTTTTCTGGACCGTGTGTGTATGTGTGAGACAGAGACAGATTTAATGTTCCATTTTATGTCAAAAAGATTTGGTCACTGACCGCTGTCATGCTGTTCACTGGTCAGCTGCATGAAAGGTAAGCAAGGTTTTATGCTGCTGCAGTTTTAAGATTGGCATGGCCCCATGCTCACAATATGATTCTGGTGTATCACAGCCTGGGTCTTATTGCTAGTTAGTTTTGGCTTTCACTCATATCGGTGAAGAGTAAGACTGTGTTTACCATGTGGATTTCTGAGTTATGGGAACACAGCGAAATGCAAGCCACAGCAACTCAGATTCATTCAGCAAAAAGCTACGGTAAAAGATGTTTACCTTAGCAATAAACACAAAGTACAGCTGAGGCTGATGGCGATGTCATTAGTTTTTCAAATATTTTTTTTATAAACCAAAGTAGTGTACAAATTAAAATTTTGACCTGATGGTGGAGCTGGATGAAGTGTTAAAAGGTCAAAAGGTCAAATTATATATTATCCTCAAGGGGCCATGAATGTGTGTATAAAATTTTACCGTAATCCATCCAAAAGTTGTCAAGATATCAATATCAGTTTAAAAAAATGGTGGTGTGAGGATCATCAAAGTCATTATAAAGTAGAATCTGGGACTGTTTTATGATTATGATAATAATATAGTTCTGAATGTCCGAACTAAATTTGCGCCAATCCATCTACTGGGTTTTGAGATATTTCACTGAATAAGTAAAATCTTTGACCTGCTGGTGGTGGTAGAGAAAAAGCCAGGGGATCACCAGAGTGATTAGGATTTATCCTCCTGTGATTGTAGCTGTTTGTAAATCATATTTACAACCTCAGCAGTAGCTGTTTGGATATTTCAGTTTGGACCAAAGAGGCAGATTAACTGACTGACAGAACAACACTGCAGTCCCTGCAAGTGAAAACACATCAATGAACACATCATTCATGTAGACAAAGTAAAACAGTATCTCGAGCCACTTCATATGCTCACGTTTAATAGTCTACAGACAGGATTCGGCCTTTCTCATTCTTTTCTCAGAGCTTCACACACGTTAAAGGTTGGCCCTGGCTACTCATCCCCACCATATGTCACTCCATCACCCGTCGTTACACTTTTGCTATGTGGTTAGTGAGGCATGGCACCAATTACAGTCTCCATCACCCACCACAGGTTTCCTAGCTCACTCCCCACTTGCGCACATTGTCTCAAGGAAGAAGGGCTTTTCGGAATGTAATTCCTGCCTCAGAAGAGTAGGAACGTGAGCACAAATAAGTCAGGTAATGCAGAGGAACCCTGGGACGTGTGATTGTTGGCTGGTGTCATATTCTATGCCAGACTGAAAATGATACGGAGGGGTGCAGCGTGAGTCTGAATTTGCAGGAGCTGAGATGGTGATGGTGCACTTGATGTAACCGTATGCCCGGGTGCTGATGGGCCACGCTGGGTCATGTAAGCAGCGGAATATATGGCAGGAATCTGTCACAAATCATGTTGTTTGGCAGGGCGACTTGTCGGGGATTTCAGCAGGATTAAGGAGCATTATGCGTTACTGATTAAGCTGTTGCCAGAGTTTAGCTTTCAGCAGACTGAATAGCAAAGTGCAGAAAGTAAATTTGATACTGAAATGAGTCACAAAGACTCAAGCAAAGGTTTAGAGGTAGTGAACTCGATTTAACCTGTTCAGTCCTTTGTTTTAAAGCGCAAAAGCTGGTAATATTGAAAGCCTTGCAACCAGGGATATAACAGGCAATGAGCCCAATGATTGAATGGCCCTGATTGTGGTCCTAATAGCATTATTAGCAATGCCATTTAAGCAAGGTCAATCTCACACCAGCCTCATTACTGCATAACTAGAAAAACTGCCTCCAGTGTAAGTATGGTTGCCAGCAAAATCACCTCATTGCTCAGTTCCAGCGTTTCCACAATTCATCAGCATATTATGGTATTTATTGTTTTCTTAAGGGTGTTGTGTTCTCGCATAACTACACGAATGAACACACAGCGCGCTGCAGTCCAAGAGCAGTGTTTTTCCAGCGTTGTGAGAGGAAGGATGAAAACTAGATCCTGTCATACGTGACTTTTACTTATTGATGGTTACAAATGAGCCTTATTACCTCATACACTCGAGGCATATCAACGGTTATTCCATCAGAACTATGATGGTCGTGTGGGTAAGACCCAGTACCCGTGGACCACTCCCAAATCCTCAGAGCATCAGCTACTCCTGGGACTAAATTCTAATTGCTTGTATCCTCCTCTCACGTCTGTTTGATCTATCAGGTGTCGACTGTGTTCAAAACAACAGTTAATAGAAAGGGAGAAGACAAAGGAGAGCTGTCTGACTTGTGCTAAATATGGCAATATTTTTTTATTCTCCTCAATAGCAGTAATCAGGCCCACCCTAAGCCAAAACGACTGCCTCTTTTGCCGTGCCATTGAGGATTGCCAATCAGTATGTGATTGCATTGTAATCACGGAGTCTTTTTGCTTTGCATTCTACAAAGCTAATGTGTCCACATTTGGCAGCTGGCACTGTAATTAATTCTGAAGTATTCGCATGATTTTTTTTTTTTTTCAGCCCTTTCAGATCTGTGCCCAACATAGGTGAGAAACTAATTTGCCTCTTGTGTCATGTTTCCTCTTCCCATTTCCTTTCCCATCTTTCAACACCATCATCACTATTCTCTCCCATTAATGACTAATACTGTATTCATATTGTCTAATATTAAACAAGAGCCAGCACATTTAATTATGCCTCCACAGGAGACAGGCACGCTCAGATATCTTTCTTCTTTTTTTTTATAGTTATCTTGTCATTTCTCTTGCTCTAATCAGAGTTATACCTGTACTCAAAGCACACGTCTTCCTCAAATTATGGTAAAAGTGAAGTATGCCTTTTCTGTCTTACTGGAATTGTGTTATAGCTAATAAAGAGGCCAGATGCCTCATATTTAGCACCAAATGATTCCTGATTCGTGATAATAAGGGCCAATCTGTTGTATAACGAGTGAATCTGTCCAACCTTAAGTTATTGTGATGAACGTCTCCTGTTATTAAAGCCAGTACTGTACACCTCTGCACATCATTTATCAATACATTTTATTGTTCACTAGATGGCCTAAAGTTTGTGGACATAGGTGGGTTGGTAATGGTTTGGCTTGACCGCTTAGTTCAATTTTTAAATAAATCTTAATGCTACAACTTAGTGATGTCTTAAACAACAGCGTGCATGACACGCAGGCAGGTCCATAAAGAAATAGGGTTTGTTTGTTGCCTGCACAGAACCAAGCTGTACACTGCCTCGCTTTGTACATAATTCTCCTAATTTTAGTGACACTCTCTTTTTTTTTCTCCATACTCAGGGAGCCATGTCTTGCTCTGTGCCTTTGCTCTTTTCTCCCTCTCCTCTGAGGAGCTCTATTTATGTCCAGAGCTGAGGTGTTGATAAAAGTGTTTGCTTGCTCCCTGCGAGGGGGCAAATGTAAAACACACAGCACAATAGAAGTCGGGATCCACATACCCTGATGCTTTCTAGCCGAGCACGTCTTCTCTACGGAGCCCTCTGGCACATTGCCGTCCTCTTTGAAGCTTCTCCACTATTGATCGTGAACAGCAAAACCTAATGCATGCAGATGTAGCTCCAGTCAACAGAGTTACACCAGCAGATGGGCCTATAGCCGCCACAAAGCCTTTCCCCTTCAGAAACAACGGGCATCCTGTTTTGTATGTGGATTTTGTTGGCTTTGTTAAAGCTGCATAAATACACTGTACTGCGAAGTCCCGCTCCGCCACTCAGCAGCATTGTTTTGTTGTTGAGTGCACTGATGGGAAAAAAAATGACCTCTCAGCTGATGTGTACAAGGACACCGCCGAATTTTGTTCATTAAAGAGCAACTGCTTCGCCTGAATAAATCCTCCTGCATCACTCATTAGACATCCGGAGCATTTTGGATCTCATGATTCACGAGTGTAGTTGTGCTAATGTTGATGAGGGAATGTATCATGATTTTGATTGTTTCCTGATCCAGAAAATGGTTTGATCCAGCAGATGGCAACATTTAAGGCTTAAAGGGACACCTCAACAATTTTACACATGAAGCTTATTTGTCACGGGGAGAAAGACTGTGGAAACAGGTGTGTGTTGTGTGTCTTCTGTGTGTCTTTGTCAAGTTTCAGAAAATAGCCCCTGATAACATCATCAGCGTTGCCTTGGCCAGATCTGGGAGACTGACAATTTGTTCAAAAACACAAAAAAAAACCCCAAAACAAAACTGAACGTGGGGCGTTTGAAAGGTGTCGGCGTTTACTAGGCAGGCTGTAATTTTCTACACAGGCAACTAAAAGTCAGGATATTTCAACCTCTACTGCTTCAGTTTGAACTTGATTCATTTAGGTCTCTTGTGAGTCCCCCAACTTAATGGAAGTGTTAGACTAAATTGCAGCAGTACCCTTAAAAGTTGTCTGTAGCTCATATTTCTTTTCCCAGAATACATTTAAAAAAAAAAAACATTTGAACGTTCTCTGAAACTGGGTTTAGACCAGGGACCTCCAATAGTGTGTAATGCGTTTTTCAGTCCAAAAAAAGAGTATGTGGGCTAAACACCATGTTTTCAACCAGAGGAGGAGCTAAAATCAGCTGTCGTAGCCTTTAGCTGGAAGGTAAACCTACACACTTTCAACCCTCCATGTTATAAGAGTGCAGATCACAGAATTCTGAAACCCCCCCGCCACCCCACCCGGCCCCCACCCCGACTGAAACCCCAGACTAATGAAATTCCTTGAGGGTTAGCAGCTCTGTGAGATGCAGTGCCTCGCACCATCTGTTCAATGGTAGAGGAAACTCCAGGATACATCAGGTCTTTAGCTGATGAATTAATTTTCATAAAACATGAATGAAAAATCACATGAAATAAGCAGTGTGAAACCAAATAATCTCGCCGTAGGTTTACAGCCTGTGCCACGCAGGAGTCTACGGGAGGAAAGCTCTATCATACTGGCAGTGGAGAGCATGACTGGCTCATATCCAGATCTTAATGAAAGGGTTAATGTTAGGGTTATATCGACTGCAGTCATAGATTCTGGCTTTAAACTCACACACTGGCCAATCTATAGAGCATGTGCACAATTAAACCTCATCCAGATGCACAGATGACAAATTTCCAAATGGTTGGCATGGCTACTAAGTGAATATGAGAGAGAGCAGGTATAAGTGATTTATGTGGCTGCATCCATGCAACACAGGCCTAATGTTCTCACAGGGCTTATTTGAAACAACAGGGCAAAAGCATACGGTGAGCTGAAAGTCAAATGAGGAGAAGGGACCGATGTGGTGGTTAGTTGTATCATCGTTAGAATAAACCTCTGGTGGATGTTGAGTGGCATTTGAGCTGGGTGGAGAAGTTTGCAATGTTTTTCCATCATTACTTAAGAAATCATAATTTGACGTCTATAAGCACACGCCAACACGTTGCCAGGCAAGTGCTACGAGATTGTGAGCATAAAAGGATCGTGCCTAGAACAGGAAAACCTTCATAATACATCCTCTGCAGATCTCAGTGCAGCCTTATGGACTATGCCATGGCAAACACTGAGAACTGAAAATTAAGTAAAGCTTTATTACTTTCCATCAGGTGCTTGAAAAAGTTCTGTTTGTTTGTTTGTGTTAGACGAAGCAGATGGTGTGGAGTTCTTTTCTGCATGTTTAATGGTCACAGTTGAGTTACAGAACACAGAGCTGCAATTTCAAGAGCACCACAATCCTTAAAATGTTGTCCTTGTTTCAAGGACTACCCCTTACCCGTCCGCTCAGTCACCCAAATCAATTACGTGTACTGTATGGGTTTGTAGATTTTTACCCAGAGAAAACGCAAAGAGCTGATGTAACTGCCTGTACTCTCGGTGGGGTGATACCATCAGGGTGAAAAGTGTACTTCTCTTGTCAATTTGTATAGCATGCAATCACTACCACATTCTCTAAGAGCTTCACAATGCCCTCAGTAAGTGAAAATGACAACCCCTGACCTCAGAGCTTGACTGAGAGCAGGGAACAACTCCCATGTGAACCTCATTAAGAGTAAATGGAGGAAATCTGCAGCAGGGAAGCTGAGGGAGAAATCCAGTGCGCCATTAGTCCCCCATGCAAACGGGGACTAATGAGCAAAAATCATGATAAAAACTCCTGTTGCATTATGTTCTAGGGAGTGGCAGCACAGTTAAATTATTAAACTATTCCTCATTTTTCTGAGGATTCGCTGGAATCCTCTCAAGGATAATTCTGGATCCATGCCTGCTTTGGGGAACCACATCTTGAAAGTGGCAGGGGTTCGTGTGAGAAATTGCAGCTGCAGAGGGGGAGTGTCCAGCTGAGCTTTGAAACAATCCAGCACGAGATAGTTATACTAAGTGGGATGAAATGCATGTAATTATTAATGAGAATTCTGGTATCGCTTGACTGATGCACAGTTAGAGCAAATTAAAGTAAAATGCTGAGTAAACCTCAATATGTCTTATGAGTTTAAGCAGTTAAGCTCTAATGGTAGTTCATTAGGAGTCAACTGTTACTTATTATTAATGTTTCATTCCACTTGCAGCCTTTGCAGATCCATTTCTGCACCCATCAGACACTAAGGTCTCCTTCAGTCTTAGAGGTGACTGTAGTAAAACGATGCAACTACAATTAACCTAATACGTACACCTGCCTGAAGTTAACATTTTATGAGTGTAAAGTCAGTGAGTGAATTATTTATTTAATCACAAATGAGCTTTTAAGAAGGTTTTTACTTACTGCTTAAAGCTGCCTCCTGTAAATCCTGAATGGTTGAAAAAAAAAACCTCTCAACATGTTATGTTCCAAAGCCTGGTACTTGTTATATGGTATAATTTCTTTCGTGGGATCAGAAACGGGGTGATTCAGGAATTTTTTAGAGCTATGTATCAGTCACAGAAAACCAGATCCATTACTGATCCCTTGTTTGTTTGCTCTGTGCCAAACCAGCAATCAAATATGCCTCATTACACTCTGTTAAAATCTGAAACGGTTTCTCAACATGCAGCACTGTGAAAACGTGAACTGCAGAGCGGCGTGATAAAAAATAAACCGCAGCCAGCAGCCTCAATTATTGATATGATCGGTCAGTGTCCATCAGTAAACAAGAACACTTTGGGATAAAAAACACAAACAATGTGTTTCTGTTTCAACAATGTCACCTTTTACAGTAGTACACAAACTATTGTAGGAAACCATCACAGGAAGGTAATCAGATTGTAAGTGTTACTGGCAGATACTCGTTTCTCAGAGGGATTTGATAGTAGAAATTTATATTCAGTAAAATAGTTTATCTTCAGGTCCACTGTAATTGTACCTGAGCCTGATGTTGCATGATTAATACCTTTTGTACCAGCTGTCTGTATCCCACAATAATCCCTGTCATGTCCTGTGGTTGAATCACATGAATTTGTTATCCCACATTCTCAGAACACATAATGGAGCAAACTACCGGCTTTGGACCACGTCCTCCTTTACTCTCTGGAAACAATGCTAGGACAACAGAATTAAAAAGTTTCATGTGAGCTGTGTTTTTGTCTCATATTTTGACAAAATATTCAAAGTTATTCATGGATTTCATGTTTTTGAGGAAAGCAGAAAGACTATTCCAGTAAATAGCTCCCATGTAGGATAGAGTACTTTTCACTGCGTGGTCTGACATCAGAGATATTACCATTTGTCTCATGGGCCTGACTCATGTTTTCTGATTATCTGACGACCTGACTGGTGTAAAAAGTTCTTTGAAACAACTACAGAGGAAAAAAACGGTCCTCTGACCACACATAGATTTTATGAAACCCTCCATTTGTTTCACCTTTTGTTGTCATCGCTGATCCTGATGATCCAAAATAACCCAAATGACCGAGCTGGTTCATTTAATAAACATTAAGGTCCAGTGTCACAGGGAAAGGATTCACACTTTTGATGTTTAAGAAGTTTTCACCATTGGAGTTTGAGATCACATTACACATTAGTATAAAGGCATCCATAGTCATGATAAACAATATATAGAAATTAATAATCAGCATTAAAACTGACAAATGTTGAAGGCCACTGCATAAAATGATCAACAAATGGAGCTTGCGGCGGCAGGCAGGACGTGGCAGTCCAGATGGAACATGGTGTGCGGGAGAAATGAGAAGTTCAATGATTTGGATTTAGCCTGTGGTTTCCTGAATAGCAGCCTGAAGGCACTGGCTCATATTCTGCCCACTTCAGGTGACTATGAACTGTGGCGGTCAATGATACTCAAGCTTTGTACTGGACCTGCTTTTCCCAGACCCCAGTGAGGAGTATCCGTGCAAATAATGCTCTCTGCCACTTTCTTGTTATTGTGGGTTTTTTTTTTTCACACCCAGGTTTCTAAAACCAACACAGCAAAGGTGAGGATCCACTTGATGCACAGCCGTCTGAGTCAATACCAGGGTTTTCCATGTGGTCCACACTGTTATTTGCAGGTTTATTTGCAGCAGGTCTAGTAAATTATCCTAAAACCTGCGGATTTGTTGACCCTGACGTGCTGCTGTCTAGCTCAGTTTACCATTTTCATGCCAATCCCAAGATGCTAAACACCACCCTGCAGAATACTTAATTTACTTTCCTTGTGGGCACTGCTGCAGCCATTTTCTCCCACTCCACCCCCCGCTGCCTTTGATGCTGCCACTGTCAGCTCTTACGGTGTGTCAGACTTTTAAGTACTTTATACATAGGCTTAGAATTTGATTACTTTAGTGGCTAGATTTATGTTCAGACATATGACAGACTGCTGTGAGTCTGTCCCTTGACATGGCTAATTGACGTGTTTATCATGTCCACTACTTGTGAAAAAGGAACTACTGTGGTGTAGTTTAAAGGGGGGAAATGGAGAAGGACACAGTGAGTGAGTATCTTCTCTCCAGACAGCATGCATAATTGCAGGTTGCTATGCAACTGAACATATCCTCTGCTATGAATTATCTCTCTGTCAGTAGAAAGTTGAGATAAGAAAAGATCTCCTTTGCATATGAATAAAGCAAAGTTGCATTTGCAGATAGCAGCGGTATCAATCAACATATACATCCATATGGGAGCATGACTTGCATGATTTCACACAAGTACCAGGATGAGGAAATGATGTAGGTTTCGCTGATGGGGTGGAAGACGTTTCTAATTTGTTTCAGTGTATGCTCCTCTCAACACTCGGAGCCACCTCATATAGAATATTAATATTTTCAGTTTAATTCTGATTACAGAGTACCATGGCTTTAGAAAAATTAGGTTAGTGGAATTGTGCAACACAAAGATGGTGTTGTACAGTCCCACAACTCTTATCCAGGTGTTAAGCATTTATTGTTGATGTTAGTGAAGTCCTGGGATGTTCAATATGATCACACCACTCGCCTTAAAGTCAAGGAGAGAACACAGACTTAACTGTTTTTATCTGTTAGCACGTTTTGTCAGCACTGAACAAATTGTATGACCACAGTCTTTTACTAACTGTAACTAGGAAGGTTTAGTTGCCTAAACTTTAACCATCGAGGTAACAGATCAGACTGTCATTTGTTAGGGCACTGATCCATCTTTTAGATTTTAGACTTGTTGCAGCTGTTATGTGACACTGTCACACATAGATGCAAAGGTACACTTAACAGACTGACCTGAATTTACCTCCTGATGAATACGTCTGCTGCTGTGGGGAGAACGACGGGTTATCTCTCCTGAACATACATAAAAAAAGATTTGTCTTCTCTGTCATCAGAAACGTTTGGAGAGAGGTTGTCGTTGACTGCATTGAGCTGTCCTCACTAGGTCTTCACTCATTACAGTATTCAATTAGTCAGTAACTGAGTTTATTTGACAGCTTGACAGCCCAAAGCAACAAGAAACATGGCAGGAGGGAGGAGTGATAGCTTCAAAGGTGGATAACATTACCTAGTTAGCTGTCAGGATACATTTATCTGCAGAGTCTTAAGCCTTTTTTTTTTAACCTTGAGAAGTTTACCACTGACTTTTATACCATTTAAGTTTACTCACTGGACTTGAACGGCTTGAATTTCTCTAAAAACTGGAGAAATTGGGCTGTTTTCTAAAACTTTTGACTGGCAGGGACTGGCTCCAGTCAACAACTCACCGAACTACAGTGAGAACCACAGCCTTTGAATTTGATATCTTAATGATGGCTTGCTTGTGTAAGCCTTATTGGAGCCATTGGCTTGGAGGCCAGCGGCTCATCTCCTGTTTCTGTAATGTGAGGCAGCTAGGGTTTACCAGTCCTTCCCTGAGGCAGGATGCCAGTCTATTACAGGAGCTTATTCACATCCATTTTTCTGACACTGAGTGTCAGCCAGAGAAGTTTTGGGTCCTGATTTTTAAATCTGCTGCGAATCATTTGGGCCTCCACCCGCAAACCTTCACGGTGCAGAGTTCCCCTCTCCCTCTGGAGAATTTCTTACAAAGCAGACAGCTCAGAAATGTATCCATTACAGTGCACACGGTAAACACAATTAAAATGTTTGGTGATGCAGTTGTTTGGGCTTGTTTGAGCGTTTGCAGGCTGTTAGGCTTGAGGAGGAGAGAAGTAAATATGGTCCAACAGGCCTTGATGAAAAGACAGGGAACTGAAACCTGCTGGCAGGCTTTATCAGTGCCCACAGCAGGCATCAGATTTTACCTGGAGACTGATGTTATGGTAATAGATATGGGAGTCCAGCCACCAGTCAGGCATTCATGCTATCGATTTTGCAGAGATATTTTTCAGAGTAATCAAAGAGCTGTGAAATCCTTACTCTGCGAGTGCTCGGAGCTTCAGGGACCACTAACAGGATTGCTTTCTCTGGTGAAGTTGAGACTTGAGTAAACTGATACATCTTTCACGCTAATGTATACATACTGCTGTTGGTGTAAGCGGGACCGAGCCAACTGAAGTCTACCAACTTGGAAATTGGGGTCAAGACTGGCTTTCTGGCTTTACTTTGACGGGAGCGGGATTCTGACCCAACTCTCCGCCCCGAACTGACTCCGCTTCTGACATAGTTTGTGTTGTTTGAGTGTGATGAAACAGACAGTAACAAGCTGTTAAACAGGTTCATGGGAGTTCAACAATAAAACGTCAGTTGCACACACAGAAGAACATACATATAGCCCTTTGAGTGCATGTTTAATTGATTACATTGTTGGCAAGATTAGTATATGATGTATTAGCTGGTCATTTCTTAATAGGTGGATTTATATATTGCTTTATACTATAAAAATCCATAATGCAGTTATGTTCATTTAAGCCAACTAATCTTTAATACAGTCTAAATAACCATAATGCTTATGCAATTCAAGACTCATCATCTTCAGATCATGATCATGAGAGATTATTAAGAAACAGTGTTGGGTCTGGTGCATTCTATGTTTGCGTGAGACTTGCTTTGTATAAATTTGTAATTGGTAAAAGATTTTTCCTGCTTAGAAAAAATACAATAATAGTACTACCACTGGATAAACTGGTCTCAGAATGTGTTGAAGGATCCAGCACCACTTGTGATTGACTTTATAATTAATTGAATTATTATTTTTACAGTATGTCTATTGATTTTACTGCCAGAACTAAATTAGAGAACTCTTTAAATATTTCTGAAGTGTATTCGGGGTGATACTCGTCTGTATATACAACATAAAAATGAATGAAACAGATGTTTGCAGACAGACTTGCTTCACTGCTAATATAACAGTGTGGTGTTAGCAGATGACAGGGCTGTAACCTGATGGCTGTGTGCTGATATCTTTTAATTCCAAAGGGTCACTTACTTTTTCTTGCCCCTTTAAGTGTCCAAAGCTGCCCAGTCATCCTTTTCTATCTGTTTTTTGCTGTTAGTTCATTCTGCACAGAGCTGGTTAAGGTTCATTGAACATCTTATTAGCTGCGGTGAGAAAGCTGAATATCAGCTGGCAAGGGCTGAAGTGTGTATTGATTATCAATAACTGGGCGATTCTTAAAATGTTTTTAATTTTTGAACGAATGAGGCTACCCTACATTCTCCTTAGTCGACATCTGTTTTTAAAGCAATGTTTCGCTTTACTGCAACAGTTTTAATTTGGACTTGAATGCTGCTTGCTAATTTTTGTTTTGAAGACCAGGCCTAGGAATTAGACCTCAGATATTTCTGTTTATTCAGTCTTAGGTCTCCACTATTACAAGTTAATAATCAGCTGCACCAAAAATAGTGCAAAAAATGGAAATTTTAATGGAGTATGAAGAAAACAATTAACTAATTTGTGTGAAAATACTTTTTCAAAACATACTTGAAACACAATTAATTTTTTTCCCACTCCAACCACAAACCTTTTCTTTCATTTTGTGCATTTTATAGCTCGGATCACGCTGTTTGGGCCGTGGACAGCCCAGGCAGAGTACTCCAAGCTGCAAATTGAACACAGTCATTTACGGGTGCCTCTTTCCAGTGACAGGTCAGCAAGAGGGGGCGATGAAGTGGACGTGTGATGGTCGTAATATGTGTAATATATTGAAAAACCAATGCATTTACTGATACTATTATTAAGACTAGAAATGTAAAGGGAGTTTAAACTATTTCACACCATCAGTGATTTCTCTTCCCTCTCACAGACGATAGATACCGTTTTTTGTTTGATGTAACAAAGAAGAAGAAACGGCATGCTTTCAGTTACCATTAACATTAGCAGACCTTGACCAACTTAAGACACCTGTGCTATCGGATATTATCTGCACACTGTAAAGGGCCTTGACAGCATGCTTTAGAATCACTGTTTCTCTATTCATGAAGTCTGTTTACTATTGCTTCCGATGAACTGGGCTATTCATCCCGAGATCAGAATACTGTCTTGTTCTCGGCTACAAAACGGCTGCTAGATACAGCTGTGGCAGACCTCATTCATACCCTGATTCTTACTTCACAAGCTTGTTTGTGTGGTCGAATAAAAAGTGTGGTTTTTGAAAAGCCTGTGCAGTCTGTAGTGTCAGGTTTCCCATTCGGAAAACATTTGAAAAGCATAGATTATCTAAAGGGAAGTAATTGTCACGTGTAAAGTGTCACTGAAGTGGCTCTGGGCTCGAATCTGAATTCTTGTGTAATTGCGCCCCAATCTTTTCGTGAGGATTGCTGGAGTTATCAAGATGCACACTGAATGATTGAGGCTAATGGCCTTGGGAGATATGTGCTCTGGCCCCTTATTTTTATTTTATGGCCTGAGACAGGGCAGCAGGGTTAACCTCATCATGCAGGCAAGTCATTATTGCTTCTCATCTTCTCTGCTATTGATTGCTCCCAGCATTTGGGAATGGAAGCCTCCATATTATCTGCCCTAAATACCTGTATCAATCATGTATAAAGTGATGGATATGGTGCAATTACACATGCATGCGTTTTCCTTGCTCCAGTTGGAGCTCAGTCCCTGGAATTCCTAACTGCAATTGTTTTTCTGCTCGATTAAACATCCATAAATACTTGATTTCAAAACCTCCATTTAAAACAATTTTAGATAAAAAAAAAAAAAAAAAACCTTTGATATATTCAAAAGCACTTTTTGTTATATTTATTTGATGTCCAGCAGAACCACAGGCTTTTGCTGCTGGCACTTCACTTGGGGAAAACTGCCTTGCTAAAGGGCACTTAAATAGTACTGAGGTAGGACGTGGTGTCTCATCTCCTCGACAACAAAGCAGTTTTTCCCAGCCTCAGTCCCAACAATATAAACTCTTTGATCTTTTTTCTTGGTGTTTGGGGAGCTTCTTTGTCATTTGATGTTGTCTCTAGAGCAATATCTGATGGAAATTCATGTAAAAGAAAATCACTTTTTCACAGTCTTGATGCGGCCTTTGTCTGCGTTGAAACCTAGTCCCTTAAACTACCAACTCCCTCATCCTAACACAAAGGTGTGATAAATAATTCTGTCTTCCTTCAGCTCCCGGCACCAGCTTGTACTTGTAAAAACTGTACTTTGTATTTGTAACTGTATTTTTGATTTGTTAGATAGTTTACAGCAGAAAGAGACGGGAATGCTGGGAGAAAAAGGAAATGATTTGTCAAACATCACAGGCCAAATTCAGACCGTGGACTTTACAGGTTACATGGGTTGTGTCCGCTGTTGGAAGTCTGGCCAACAATCCTGGTTCTAAAGGTTGTTTCTCAGAGTTTCTGGGCTGAGGTGAAACTCAGAATATTTAAAGCAGATGGCAAAACAAGATTTTCAGCCTCATAACCTCAGACCACACTTGGTGTTGTCACAATTACAACAGCCTTGATGCTTTAAACATCAGTGCGTTAATCATTTTTTATCACGAATAGCAGTGTTCATCACCCATTTAGTTATAACCTTTTCCACCGGCTTTTGCCACTCAAAAAAGATTCAGATAAAACCAGATTATTTAATGCCTTAAGCATAGTTCAGATAGCATATATTCAAAAAGTGGGATGATTCACATGGATAATTTTGTTTGGTTTTTAAAATTAAAGCCACACTTACCAAAATTATTTCGCTTTAAAGGAGAGAAAAAAAGACATGGCAAATATATCTTACACTAAAGGCAGGTGATTTTGAGTGCCTGTGCTAGTGATGAGCATTATGCGACCTTGATGAGAGGCATGATCAGGTTGTAGAACTGAAAATTGTCAACTGAAATATCATTTTCTCGATGAAGTTGAATTTACATACTTGCCCCTGCCAATTATGGTGAATATACATCATTTTGGGTTTATGGGAACGGGGCACTCTTCTCTGTTAGAGCCTCACTTTTTAATGCTTTTGTAAACATTTCTGCAGCATCACCGTGTTAGCTGTGTAATCAGATTTGTAATTTTTGTCCAACTTTTACAACAATGAGCAATGTAATTAAGCTGGAAAAACACTTCTTTCCGTGGGCCCATATAGAAGTAGAAGTGCATACTCATAAGAACTATGCGGGGTGCATTAAACTAATATGGGCATACAGTGACTCACTCCCCACCCCGCTTTCATAAGCTGCTTACAGAACAACAATGGGTTTTGTTTGCATTGCAGATGAGAAGGCCTGTAAGGACACAATTTAATGAACATGTAGGTCATTTCTGATACGCTGTGTACCGAAGCATTAACCGTTGAGTTTGCTACACAAACTCTGGCTGAGATGATTGCGGTTTATAGGTGAAAGGGGGGGGGTTAAGGGGGTTAAGTGCTTTATTAATGTAACAGGGAATGCATCTAGATAAACAATGATGCCATTTAAAGATGTCCGCTTGAGCAAATGTTAATGAAGTATTAGGCCCTCATCAGAATCTGTCATCAGGCAATCTGTTTCCAAACATGAGATTTGCTGAGTGGCAGAAACAATTAACTTGAAGTATTTTGCTGAAAACGCAGACCATGTATATAGTGTATATACATAAAATGAATACATTTCGACAGACTGGTTCATTGATCAGATCATTCAGGTGCAAAGATCATTGCCTCTTGGTCAGACGCATCTATTGAGCTGTCTCATTACTTATAAATTATGACAGCAGATGAGCTTTTCTGGCGACCAGGCACCCATCATGTGGTCATAAATGTGGTATAACTGCGTTTGATTGCTGAACTCTTTGTTAGTGGGTGGTGCATGTATACTCAAATCAATACTGTAGTAGACAGTGATGGTTTTGGTGGGCAATAGGACATGAGTCTCTTGGGATGACAGTAAGTGGAGACCTTTCCAGACTTTCTTTGTTTCTACTCCGCTCTACCTTACTACCCTCCCCAATCTCCTCTCATAATGAAGCCTAGGGCAGTTGGGAAGCACTTATGTCCATTCCCACCCACTGCTCCATCCTCGCTCTCTAATGCACATACCCAGACCAGACCACAATTAAAATTTCAGAACAAATTTCAACCCTCCTTTATTATTTAAAGCACCAAAAGCTGCTGCTGCATCTAGAGACCAAGTAGGGAACAATAGAGGGTGTGGCCATATATTTTATATGCGTGAGTGATTAGTCAGGCATGGAGAACTAAGTTTAAAGGAGAACGGTTTAAGCCATTTTTTTTTTTTTTTAAATTTGTCAACAAGCCTGAAATCAACAAGTCACTGGGTGGTATCCATATCACCACATACACTATTAGCACTAGTGCTGTTTTTGCATGTGATTTTTTGGCTTCAAAGCAAGAAGTGTCCCATTTTTGGTTCCTTTTAGCTTTTACTTGGATTTGGTGATTTGGTTTTCAAGGAGTTGGGGCGCCTCTCTACCAAAAATAATCATACGCTCCCATAATG
Source organism: Toxotes jaculatrix (assembly GCF_017976425.1). Taxonomy (NCBI): domain Eukaryota; kingdom Metazoa; phylum Chordata; class Actinopteri; family Toxotidae; genus Toxotes; species Toxotes jaculatrix. Next base: position 23,876,448 of record NC_054405.1, on the reverse strand, counting down.
AATTTTGAAGGCCGCACATTTCAGCATCTGGCAAAGTAATCGATCAGCAACCCCGTCAATCCCTGTGGATAAATAATTCTCATTTCAGGTCCTGGGCAACCAAAAAAAAAAAAAAGTCTGACTTATTTTGCCCCACTCTCTCCACCTCTCTTGTTTTTCATTCGGGCCTGAATGGGCATTAGGTGCCTTGCGGGACACACAGATCGGTGTTTTTCTTCATTGTTTTTCTGGCATAAACACGCAGATTTCTCCTGCTTGTTGTCTATGGGTGTCCCTTTGTTTTCCCTCCAGCCAGGGAGGTGTGCTCATGCATATAATGTATCACAAATCACGGTGCCCGTAAAACTGCCATCAGCAGGATCCTCCTATGGCATGTGCTTTGTAATGTAGTTGGTGTGTTAGACTGTATGAGTATATATTTAGCAGAGCACCTTATGCCTGGTTCTCTGTAAAGAGTAATATTACTGCTGAGCAGCTGTCCTAAATCACCCTCTGACATTTTATTGAATCACAACTGAATGCACATTAGCTATGTGCCTTAGTAGCTTTAAAGTGAAATTGTATGAATGGAGAAAAACAAAGCGGGAGCCAGCTCAGGAACGCTGCCTGCATACCAAGCCACTGGCACACGATTAAAGCAACTGTTGTGGAATGACCATGTTTCAAACTAAAAAGACTGAAGCTTAAAAAAAAAATACTGTTTACTAACTGGACTCATTCTGTTTATGCATCAGTCATGTAAAAGTCTGGACTAGGGAATATTACTGGTTTTAGTCTTTACAGGCTGAATCACTAAGTACACTCATTCCCCGGGGTCAAAGGTTACCCTCACACGTTCAAATGACTGAGTTTAATTATAAGTAAAATGTCAAATTCATGAGGAAATGGTTGAGTTGAGGTAGTTGCAGTTGCACCTGGCCCTCAGTGCAACAGGGCTCACCTGGAAGAAAGCACTAGACAGCTATATTAAGCTACTGTCACGCTCTCTACCTTACAGTCTCTGGCTTTTCTCTCATCTTTGAGAGGCCAACCATGCTAGGTGGTGGTTAAAATAGGTCATTCCACCTCATTCCACCCTGTTGGCACTGAGCAGATATTACAGGGTGACAAATTGGAGGTTTGGATGACTATTACAATTCAGTGTATGTAAATTAGTTTACAGCTGACAGTGGTTCGTTGTAATGTTTTTGCTGTTTGTTTCTGATATTATTTCTACTTCAGATGCAGTCAATAAAACCAAAGAACACTTCATTCTTTAGCATCCTAATATTTCCAATAAGAAATACCTAAATATCTGGCAATCAAGCATGGAATCATAGCATGTAATTACCATTTAACATTTACCTTAAGAACTTAAACAATCTGAAAGCTAATCATGCATTTTCATTTTGGTAAAAGCAATCTAGCAGCTCACAAGGTAGCGACTAAGAACACTGATCGACAGGCAATGAGTAGTAGACAGTAAACAGCAGTCGAACTCTTCCTGTTAAACTTTTAATATCACATTAATATTTTAAGCTTATTACCTTAAAAGCTCTGAACTGGCACCTCCAGGATTCAGGGATGAGTGCCAGCTTGTCAGGCCTTTGGAACTAGCGCTAGCTCAGCAACCAAACTGGAGACTGAGATTCACAAATTTAACACTCTCAGGTTTGACTTTGCCACAGGTGGTTTATCATTATTACCTGAAGTGGACAAACACTTTTGAATGTCAGGGTGTTTCATTTTGAGAATAGTTTATTTAGTATTGTTAACGTAATACTGGTAATTTAAAAAAAATGGAGAATCAGTTTAATGCCTAGTCTCCATCGTGAGGAACAAGCTGGAACAAGTAAAAGTTGAAGCTGGTGAATGTCAGTGGACCAGGAAATGTACACAGCTGTAGTTAACTGATGATAATATCTGTAGGTTGATGGTTGAGCTGTGTCTTTTTACTGTTTGTTGAAGACCAGTACTGAAAAGTCATTTTCTACATGTAGGTGATAGCTTCACGTCAGTTTGAGAGAGGTAACCAACTGGTAGCTTGGTAGTTTTTGAGCATAAAGGACAAACAGGTGGTGAAAATAATTGTCAGTATCTCCCAGGTGACTTTGATGCATGTCATACCGTTGCTCCACGTCAGCATGTTAGCTTTATCAGTACACAGAGTTGTTAACAGTTGCCTTATACGCTGTCAAAACACTGTCATCCTTTATGTGGGAGACTTTACGTCTTGATGACACCTGTCTCTTGTTCTTTTTGAACTTTAATGCACTTATTGTAAACTGGTCAAAAGTTAGCATCAGTTTTTCTATAGAACACTAAGTTAATTTACTCAGAAGTTGACTGACAGGTTTGAACCTCCTGCAGGTACACAGCAGCAACAACTACATTATTTTATCTGGCCGAGTGACTGTGACTATATTACAGTGAGTGCTCGTTCTAATATAAAAGACATTTACAGATAGTTGAGTTACACTGACTAAAATAATTAGTTGGTCTCCAACCACTGTGATTGTGAGGATTGTGTTGAACTATACATTCATTTAACTTATAACAAAGCATGAGTGGAGTGTTTATGGTTAGTTCAGAGCTGAACAATAAACCTCTGATTTCATACTTAGACCTGTATCTCCATCGTTCGCATACTCGAACCAGTCATTAAACCAAGGATTCATCATACGACAACGTACCGCTCGTGTCGAGCGTCTTGGATATTAAAGGAGAGACTTAAGCACTGAATTTGATGCACGACACCTTCAGAAGAACCGTGCTGTCATGGAGCTTTTCCAGTTATTTTCATACCTGACTAACAATATCACCAGCATTCGTACCACCATCACCCCGGTTAGCTTTAAGCACATTGCCCAATGATTGCACTAATCCTATCAGATAGATCAGGTGTGCCAGCTGTCACACCGAGACACTTGGCAGTAACACCGGAGAAAAGCAGGCTGTGTAACAGCCGGTGAGCAGCCATGCAGAGCGGATGTGTCCTGTTAAATAATCCATTAAGACTTTTTTCTTTTCTTTCTTTTTTTTTTTTGTAACCTCACTAGCCTCTTTAGGTACATCCGCTTTAAACTAACAGTACAGCAAAAGGTTTTGTCAGGACTATTTTTTTTTTACAGTAGCACTTCCTCTTTTCCTCTTGCATAAAAAAAACAACATGGCCTTATGGAATCCGAAGAGGCAGATTTGGAGCCGCCCAATCGCCCTGAAGATGTTCCCATGCACAGCGTGTTTCGTGTCACCATTTCTGCCTATTGTTACTATGTCCTCAAATGAGAAGGAAATTTCACAGTTGAATGCCTTGATTACCACCCACCCCAAGCTAACTGTATTGTGTTTTCGAGAAGGGGATTATGAAGCCATACAAAGACGATATAGACCCACATTGCTACAGGTCCGCAAATACCTTTTGCTTCAGTTACCCTGGCACTGGGTGTGGGCATTGTGTAATGTTTTATTTGGTTCAAGAATCTGAGCGAGTCTTCAGATGGACTCCTTAACGCACAGTCCTTTGCTTTAATGCTACAATGGGCAGTGCATGTTGGGGATGCATTTGGTCAACATATCGTTTGTAATAAAATTAAAAACACTATTACTGTGCGTGAGTTAAATTTTTAGTCAGAGTTAACAAAATGCTATACACATAGCAAAGCCTACATACAGTATAAGATTAAAAAAAATAAATGACTTCTTTTCTCTTCTTTGAGTTGGTTTTTCATACTGTAATGGCTACATGTGTATATATAATGAACGTATGGATTTATCCTGCCTCCAGGGAAATTGGCTTGGTAGATGAAGTCATTTACTGTATACTCATGCCTGTTATGTCTTCCACCCAGATGGAAATTGCACTCAGGTTTGATAGCATCCTGAGAATTGCCACAGGCACTGTGAATGTGCGCACACTTTGCTCTTTCCAGTGCCTAAAAATGCATTGTTCAGGTTTCCCTTGCTTGCCACAGTTCTGTGCACTCTTGAACTCAGAGTGACACAATTTCTCTCCAGATCAGAGTGTTTGATAGATACTCTGTTGGACAGATAGATAGTATGTAGGGTGGAAAAAAAGGAGCCATTTTTGAATGTGGAGAGAATGAATAAAACAAACAAACAAAAATTGGGACAGAGACTGTGTTTGCCCGCGGGTGCACCGTGACTCTGACTACCTTCCTCTTCCCTCACTACACTTTCTGAGTTACCCTAAAGGTGAAACATCCAAGGACATCTGAACACAGAGCAGCCTGTGTGTTTGTTTGTGTGTGTGTGCATGAGAGTAACGTGTGCACGTGTGTTAGTTAAGAAATTTGACTAATGTGAGATGATACTGGTATCTCTATATTAAATGCAGTGAGTTAATACTTGGAAATGTTCTAGAACAGTCTCTCTTCACATCCATTGCTGAAATAGAATACCACCAAAACTCCTTTATGCCAGGGTAACCTACCCCTGCACTACATTGTACTTCAACATTTGGATATACTATATTTCTACCCTTTAATGAAGAATTACAGAATTCACAGAAAACATCATTACTGAACAGATAAGTGAATAATATATCTGAGAAGGGGCCAAGAGCTATATTGGTCTTCTATTTCAGATATATGCTCACCTCGCCTGCATATCTGCATGCCTGTTTCTCTCATGCACACTTTCAGGTCAGTCTAATGCAGGCAGCACATTGTGCAGCGGCCGTGCTCTGAGTTGTCCAGGTTGTCCAGGATCTTCAGCTGGGAAAGCTTGTCCCTTAATCCCCAGTCCTGTGTTAATGGTCCACCCTCAGGGCCCTGGGGCAGCAATCTGAGACGGAGGATGAGTGAGCAGCAAACTTCAGAGAAGAGACTGATGTAAATGTGAAGAAATAGGCTGTATGGATGAGAGAACAAAAAAGTCAAAGAGCTGGGGCTATAAAAAGGCAAGGGCTGGGCAAGGGACTGCAGGAGGGAGGGATGTGCTGGACAGACGCTTTCTCCTACCTCATGGGAATGCAGCAACTCAGCCCCAGTGGTAAACTAGAGGGCTGCTCCAACATGTCAAAGCAAGATCACAAAACTTATTTGATCGCAGCAAAGACAAAGACGTAATGTCCCACTTGATTGGAGAGTGATATCTTATCCCTGGCTTTGTTTCTAACAGAGAGATGTGCTGTTGCCCCTGTAGGCCTCTGTGTGTGGCAGCAGGCTCTCTGAGATGTCATTTTGAATCCAGACATTGTTGACGGGCTCATTGGAATGGCAAGTGTGTAAAATGTGTACCACTGCCTGTGGCTGGTCAGAAGTCAGGCCCAAGTGAACGTGTTAATGTTAGTGAAAAAAATAGTGTTCCTTGAGTTAACACCTAGAATGGGAAAGGTTGTTATCAGCACTTCACAGCAAATATGTGCAAGTCCTGATGGGATTACAGACCTGAGATCTGTATTAAGTACAATGAGCACATGTTTTCACAAGGTGAAGAATGACGTCTGTTTGCATTTCATGTCCACTAAGTTTGTAGTAAAATCTACATGCCATCTGTTTCACCAAACACAATTTGAATTAACACCGTCCTAAATACATGTGCATATTAATGAGATTTTTTCAATTCTAACTGATTTTTAAATGCTTTCACAGGAATGTGAGATGTTTATATGCATGAATATATCTGCTAAACAATACATTTAGTGCTTCAGTATTTGTATGGTATTGATTTGTCTTCTCGGTAGAAGTTTAGTGTATTTTTAATTTGTGTGTTTACAGATTATGAATTCTCACAGTAGTCTGACAGGCAATTCTCTGTGGTAGATTATTGGCTCTGTTACCACATGCCGACACTTAACCATGCATTATTAACTGATTGTATAATCAGTGTCAGTACTGCACGTTAAGTTGTGTTCACTTATTTATTTTTTTTCCATTGTCAAGAATGGGCGTATTTTACTTACTAGTCCTATCATCTAAAAGCCTGGCTGACATTTAACTGTGACTGAAGGACAGAATGGAATCTATTATGGCCATAGATCATTTCCTAGAAGATGTAGTAGATGTTTTTTTCTCTCTCAAAACCTTGGTTTGAGCGCAAATTCCTTTGGTCACATGATAGTGCACCATGTGTTCATTTATTTCTTCTTTATTTCACCCACACACAAAAAATTCAATGAGTAGACGGTTATTCAGACCTTACTTCTCGGCCATTTCAGGTATCATGCTTGCTAACTTGCCAGGTCATATTACTTTAAAGGCTTCTGCGTGCATACCTGAAATGTCAGCATCACCTCTGAGCAGCAGTGTTAGCTTGACCTCACCTCAGCCAGATTTGGGAAAACTTTTCAATTTTGCTTGTGCCACTGGCATGATACAAAAACCAAAGATGCTTGGTGAAAATTGAGGCCACATTGGAACTGTGGAAAAAAATTTGTTCATTCAACCTTTATTTATACAGGGTGGTTTAATGAGAGCTGTTCACTCTTTTTTTCTTTGCACTTTCTTTTATTGTCCTGTGTACACAGGACACAGGACAATAAAAGCAAAAATCCAACAGTCAGACAAACATAAAACTTGTAAACCTAGAAGAATAGAGATACAAGTGAAAAGAGGTCTGAACACAAAAATGTGGGATGAAACCAGCAATAAGTCAGATCTGAACAATACAGTGTGGGATGAAAGCCAGGTTAAGCTTAAAAACCTACAACTCACAAATATTTAACCATTGCAGGTACAGGAACAGTCGATGACGATTTCATATTTTTAAAAAATGCTAAAGAAATCAGCTGATCCAACTTTAAATCCTGTTAACATTTACTGGTGCAAAGATTTGAAAAGACTTCTGACCAAGTTCTGTTTGTTAATAATGTAGATCACTGTGTAATCCATTATATTAATTAATTCTACAAAAGCCCCCAAAAAACCCTACAAACAGCAAACCTTTACGTTAAATGTTTATGACTAGTGTCCCAAATCTGTTAAGTACATGCAAAGTCTAAGTATTCAGGGCTGTTGCTACTAACTGTACAATTTACTCAATGGGAGTGACAAAAATGTGCTCAACCCTTTTAGCATGCTGCATTCAACCGATCCTGAAGCCAGGACACTTGTGCATTGTATTGTCACGTTGATGCTGTTATCCATAATTGGATCGTTTTAGTCCCTATGAGGTTTCGCAGAATTGCAGGAGGCTTTTTCATGTACTGTTTGACTAATCAGAGCACACAAACATTGTGGTAATTCCACGGAACAGATGTTGGGAAAGAAAATGCCTTGTAAATCATTTTAATTTACTGTCTGCTGGCCCTCCCAAGCTGCACTGCATGGATTTGAAACACAAAGAACTGCAGCTACACTGTCAAGGTCACTGTGTCGATGCATCTTCAACCAAAACAAAATTAAGATCATGATAAGTGAGGAGCACTGAGACATTTAAGAAAGTGTAGATTAAAGTACTGGCCTGGAGAGAGGAGAGGAGAGGATGAAGGTGAAGAGCAGGTGAGGAGGTAGTGGGACTCACTTTATGGGGATTTCATAAGGGTGACTGTGAAGAGAATAAAGGCCCAGCTGATAAAGATAAATTAGAACTTTGTGAAGGTTTTTCTGACATTGAACTCAGGAGAACAAGTCACACAAGACATCCACATAAAATATACTGAGGTCTGTCAGGCTAATTTTCAAACAACAAAAATAATTTCTTTCAGCTTATCTGTGACAGCAGCTTTGGTCCCTGTAAGTCCAGAAGCCATCTCACCAGTAAGCTGGACCACTTCGCCCCATGTGTGATGTTAGATACAGAATACCTGGGTGTTATCTTTGATTCTGAATCTTGACAAACAAATCGGTTCTGTTGATAAAAAATATTTACCATCAATCCTTTTCATTACAGCTGGACTATTGTAGTTCCCCATATTTCCCCAGTCTTCATTAACTCCTCTGCAGATGGCCCAAAATGCAGCTGCAAGGATGTTGACTGGTACTAAAAAAGTGCGAACACATCACCCCAGGCCGAGCCCCTCTTCATTGGCTCCCTGTTCATTTTAGGATTCAATTTAAGACTCTGCTGATTGCTTTCAAGGCTCTTAATGGTCTGAGCCCATCTTATAACACAGACCCTATTCACTGGAACTCAGCTCCTAGGTCTCTTAGATCTGACCACAAATCTCTCTCTCTGTATGTCCCACGGTCACAACTTAAGCTAAAAGGTAACAGAGCCTTTGCAGTCATTGCTCCATGACTTTGGAACCAGTTGCCATTAGATTTTTGCTCCCTCCATCGATGTCTTTAAATGTAGACTAAAGACACATTTATATTCACTGTCCTTTTTGGCCCACTAATCTTTCAATCTGTTGTCATGTCTATAATTCTGTATTTGTCCTTTGTTGTTGTTGGTACGTTTCTTTCCTTTTTCCCCTTTCCTTTATATTTTAATGTCCTTTTGTACAACAGCTTTATTTACTTTGCAAATCCGTAAGTCACCGATAGCAGAAAAAAACTTTTTTTCTACTTTTTTTTTTTGGGATCTGTGCAGCTGTTAAGCTGTAACTCATGTTGAGAACATCCTAACAGGCATCTGTGAGCGATCATGTCTCAGTGAAGAGACACTGGAATATACAAGCTGATCTGTTTTGGCTTCAGGTGCTGCTTCATAACATATTTAATTGGTTTTCAGCCCTGCTGTCCCAGGCCCAATAGTCTCTGGGACCACAGACTTAACCACAAGTTTTAGCTTAGAGGAGGTTGTATGTACAGACTGTAAAGTCCTCTGAGTCAGACTTATGATTTTGGCTTATGTAAAACGTGGCTGACAACCACTACACTAGCTGCTGCCCTCTGTGCAGATGCACAGCAAACCGCAAGTCAGTGTCCTCAACCATTACTGAAAAACACTTTGCCATTCTGTCTCAGGGTAAGCTGTGATTGGCTAGCTTCATCACTGAAATGCAAAACAGGAGAAAAACCTGGACGTGATTCTATTTTCTTGTGGCAGGCAGGTGGAAAAAAACGTCATTGTGGCTGAGATTCACAAAGAAAAGTTGCACTCTAACTCCTTGTCTGTTGTACAAGCTCTTTGTCCTTCCCTGATAGCACTTCTCTTTGAGGTTTTGTTCTTCTGACGTTTGCCTCTTTGGCTGTTTCTCAGCCATCTCTCCTTCTTGACAGTGTGATTATGTTGTAGAGTTTAGCACGTTAGCATGTGTCAGTTTTACCGTCTCTTTCTCTCCCACTTTCCTCCATCTCCCCATGTCTCCCATCCCACTGTCGTACGGATGAGCATGACCGCCCCCTGTTGTTGTTTGGCTGGAATAGTTCTGTGTGGCTCAGTCCGGACAGCTGGTGAACTGTGAGGAAACAGTCGCTGAATTTCACAAAATGTGTTGTGGATTAGAATCACCGACTGTACCTTTAAATAAAAATGATGCTCAGTGACACATAGTTGACTTGTGTTCTTTATTTTTAATTTGCTGATTTTTGGTTAAAAGTCGACACAGACTCACAAACGGCAGCTGACTTTTTCTTGAACGTTCCCCAAGCACGATGATGTCTCAGCCATGCGTTACAAATGGCAGCACTCTCTAAATGGCAAAGTAGGACAACATCTGGAGTATACAAAGAAAGCAATCCCTGATGCCAGGTCTTGTAGGCCGGCTCATCTCAAGTTTCTTCCCTTCATCACCCCCGCCCCCCCGCAAGCCATGGACGCTGTCCAGAAATGATTCGCCCCTAATTGCCTGTCACACTGCTACAAAGCTGTACACTTTTTTTTTTTCTTTCTAAAGTGCACAAATTCTTAGGGTCAATGGACGTAGTGGAGCAGTGGAGTGGGTTGAATGAAAATGTTCTAAAAATGTTCTAATAGGGCATCAAGCATGTCCCTGAGCATGTGCACTGACGTGTTTGCCCATGCAGAATGTTTTCATTCCCTTTTTTTGTAGGACAGAACACGCCAAAGCCACCATGACGGGGAAGAGGGAGGGAGGGGGGGGGGGGGGGGGGGGGGGGGTGTTGGGTTTGTCACAAAACCTTTGCAGGTTTGTGGCTGCATTGTTCGACTGTTTCCGGAAGAAATGTAGGATGAATGTATTCTCCAGTTTTTCTTTGGCAGGCTTGAAAGCTGCAGCAGCAAGTAGTAACTCGTGCCCAAGTAGCATAATAGAGATCCTGCGGTGTTTCCACTGTTTTTCTCTGTCTGCCCCCCTTTGGTATTAGGATGCTAGCAAACTACAAATGTAATTTTGCAAATCAAAGGTACTGCTGGAGCCGTTGAGGAAACCATAAATTGCATTGTGCAGGAAGTCTATTTATTATCACATTTCCCCGTTTCCCTCTCAGTTAGCTGTAGGCACAAGTCCATCTTTGCACTACTGGGGAATCATGGGAATGATCAATTTGACAGTACTTAGCTGTGTTGTGTATTACTGTCTGCAGGACGTGCAACGAATCCCTGATTAGATTGGGATGCTGTTTGTTTGAGTTTGTGCGTGCTCACATTTACAGAGGCATTAGGAATGTTTGTGTCCATACAGGGACTCGTTTGTACAATACCCACACAAAAACTAAATATACATATTTTCTGCTTGCTTCTATCCCTCCAAACCAACAACAACAAAAAAAAAACAACAACAAAAAAAAAAAACACCCCAGACATGGGCTAATCTGTGGCCAATTTTGTGGCAGATCATGAATTAAAGATTCCACATGGGCCACTGGCTGACACTTGTAATTCTGCCTACAGGTCTCTTGTCCAAGGCAGTTTCAGTGCTGGAATTTGATGCAAAAATTTCAATTTGGCTCAGTTTAACCTTAAGCCAATCACAATGTACCAAATGTTCACAGTTGTTTAGCCAAGAAAATGCTCTGCCATAATCTCTCCATCATCTCCGTCTCTCCTCAATCCATCGTTCGCCTCTGTTTGTCTCCACTAGTGGTTCATGTACCATAGATCTGGTACAGGCCATGTTATAATCCTGTAAACCTTTGCCTTCATTTATAATAATGATTTTGATGTACAGAAACACATTACTGATATTTTATTTTGTTCTTTACACCTGAACATTTGACTTGTCAGTTTTTAGTACAAATGGAGTTAAGTGATGAGAAGTGAAGAGGGATGGGGGATTTGAAAACCAGAATGTGAGCGGTTAACACTGTGTTCGTGAATGTATTTTTTTTTTCTTAATTGCTCTGCCTTGTTTTTCTTCATCCAGCCCTCTTTGAAAACACTTCATCTCAAGTACTTGAGTTGTTGGATTTGATTTAAAAAGAAAAAGATACAAATTGAAAGCTGTTCATGCACAAGTTCAGCTGCAGCATGGTCAGTGGGAAAAATCCATTTAGTTTGAACAGAGGGTGTTTAGAGACGGCAAACCTTTGATTACACATACATTTTACAGATATTTTTAGTATATGACTAAAACAACATTTGTTATATGGAATTGTTTATTGATTTAAGGCTTTAAAATATGCCACGCATTCATCAACCTACAGGAAAAAAAAAAAATCCAATAGTGTACCCTTGGCTGGAAAGATAGAAAGATAGTGTGTGTGAGAGAGAGGCAGCCTTGCTGTGTGACACAGTCAGAGGTTTCTCAACCAATAAGTGTCAAAGAATGTACATGTACACGACCTCTGCAAGTACTTGAATCCTGCATATTTGCCTGTAACTGGTGCATTCAAGTAGCTCGTTTTAAATAAGTTAAATGTTTTTTTTCTGTTTGCTGGATTTAAAAGAAGGAAGTAAAACATTTTGTCTGAATAAACAAAAAATACAAGGCCCCTTGACACGCGAGGCTTTAGGCTGTTGCTTGACTCTGCCTTATGGCAAGTTGCCCTTTGGTTATGAGTCTGTGTGACTTTCAGTCTTTTGCTCTGAGACATTTATTGAGGAACTGGAGCAAAGGACCAAATTTACCATCTGCCAAGCATCAAATCCGCTAAAATTAGTTGTTGTTGGATAAATAAGTCAAAATCAACAGTCAGACTACCTGGTACCTTCAGAGATAATAACATACCCCGCAACACTTTTCATGATTAATGTCACCTGTTGTTTTCAAATAATTTACACAGTGGCACTAAAAAATGGCTCTGGATCAGCTCACAAAAGAGTACAATTTGGACGCTGCTCTGGTTTCTGTATGTGTACAGCTGTGTTGTCCATCTACATTTATTTCACAGTCTTGTTTTTCTGTGAATAATAATGTCCATGTTGAACACAACTCCGATTGTATGTGTCCATTTTGACAGACCAAAAGGTTGGAAGAGACTAAACCTCTTGAAACTGACAGATATGTTTTAGGTTCCTTTTCATTGCTATCCATGTTGCTGGGTTGTGAATGGGCTACGCATGAGCTGTGTCAGTGGAAGTTAGATGGACAGGACTGTCTGTCACATCTCTGTCCGTCCAGTTAGAATCACCGTGGCCACTCCCTAGTTCTTCAGAAGGAGACTCGGTGCCCCTGCAGTGCCAAATATGCCATTCTCCATTTTCTTTTGTATGATATTATCAGAGCTCATTGTGCTTGATTTAGCTTGTGCCCTTCTCATAGAATGGCTCACATGCTGACACTGTCTGACTCACGCTCACACATCTTTTGAGCTTATTGCATTGTATGGATGGATGGATGGATGGATGGATGGCAGTACAGTATGAGCCAGTAAGACTTGTTGCAGATATTGCACAGGATAGCCTCTGGGAATGCCACAGCTTTGCATGTTTGCCCTTACAAGCACCCATCCTCTGTTCATAAGATCATAGCTACAGTACATGAACAACTACAATATGGATAGTTTAGTATTCCAAGTCCAAATGTATTATATATGTATATCTACATATTCTTCTTTTCGACCGCACAAGTGCTCTTGATCTCTTTTATTCTCTTTGGCTGGAGTGCTAGACAAGTCCATACTCTCGGCTTTCCAAACCTTAATGTGATGTCTTCCCTTTTGTAATTACTCCCACATACAGAGTACCAAGCCACATTAACCTTTTGGCAGGGAGCACCTGTGGACCACTTTTAAAAGCCCTGTTCCTGTGCCGCCTTCAAAATGGTTGCCCGCTTTATTATCCCACTCTCAAATGCAGCCATTTCAAATGCAGTCTGCCCTTTAGGTCTGATTCATTCTTGGTCATAGAAGTCATTGTTTGATAATGAATGGTCAGTGCTACTTTTTCATAAGCTAAATCCTAGTATTCGCTCCAGCTTCAATGAAGAAAATGAGCACTGAAATTATAGCCTGGTGTTAATCAAAATGTACTGTGTGATTAGTATCATGTGTGACGTGGCAAACTACAAACGTTGAGTCTTGTGTTGATGTCCTCTTAGTTACCCCGTCTGTCATTTTCATATGCAAAATATGCCAGGGTCAGTGCCTCTCCTTATCCAGAAAAAAAAAGCATCTGTACTCTGGAGCAGGCTGGTTATTGGTCTCTACAGTAATTTATTTTTTGCAGACCCCTGCTGTGGTTCAGAACGGCTTCTTACTTGTTAATTATTTCTGAGCATTTTTATTATATTTCTGAAATGGAATAATTGATGAAATCTAGTTTTTAGCTGCCAAGCTGTAATGTGGATGTGTGGGGGGTGCTGGGTTGGGGGGGGGTTGCTGTTCCAAAGTACTTTACAACTGATGTAAATGAACTGAACAAAGCTATAAGGAAGAACAGGAGGTCAGTAGAGTTTCTAAAAACATGATTATCAGGGAATAAGTAGAGACTGTGATAAGACATCCATCAGCCTGAAGAGTAACTCTGTTTTTCTTTTCTTTTCTTCAGAAGTCCACCACTCTGGTCTTTTTTTTTTTTTAATTGTATCTCACCCTAACCTTCCAGATAACTGATTGAGATTGTTTGCTTTATATCTTGATGTGTACATTCTGCTGTGTGAGTGTCTGACTGCTCATGCTGCTTATCCCAGTGGGATAATGATGTTGCCATACACTGCATCTGATTAATTAAATGTTATCATAATTAACATGAATGAAAATTATTGCAATTTAGGTAAAAATCAACCAATTAATGAATTAACCATTTGGAACATATGCATCTGGTTTCACTTCATCATGTACCAAATAATAGAAATGAGATATTTCTATAGACTTTATACCAAGGTAAAACCAGTATAGAGATGCTATCAGTATTAAAGTCTGACTTCCATGTTGGGACCTACTGTATTAGAATTGGATATATGGCATTTTTGGCAACAATGTGATGAAGTACCTCTATTTATCAGTTATTTACTTCAGCAGATGAGCCAAAATTAATTACAAGTTCACCCATATTGCCTAACTGGATCAAAATACTGAGCTTTAAAAGAAAGTGTTGTTTGTGGAAGCGCAGGGCAAACAAAACTGAAATGAAACCAGTCAAATTTATAATTACAGCTACAATAATTACTCACACAGAGCTGCTGTTGATAAGTAAAGCTGGGAATGCCTTTGGTTTGGGAGAGATGCACTGTTAATGTCCGTGTAGACTGGCTGTGTTCAGGGGGGGCGTGGGGCTGAGAGGTTTCTTTCCAGTGACTCATAGAGCGCCTCCAGGAGTGGAGGCGAGTGTGATCATTGCCACTCTCAAGATGACAATATTGGGCTCCTTAGGAGTCTAAATCTGTTCCTCCTGTGTGCGCTTGAACTCTAACTTCATTTTTTTTTCTCCTCTTTTCTTTTCCATGTGCGGTCAACCTGTGGTCACTGATGCTGCCTTTGTCACATAGGTAAGTCATGTAGTCATTTTTAGCCTCATGTTTGAAATGTCTTTATGAGGAGGTTCATAATATAATAGATGACCTCTATAGTGAGGTTATATACTATATATATATATACACACCCACACTGTACAGTAGTTTAACCTTGACAGATAATGACCTGAAGTAAGTAGGTTGCAGAGAAGCTGGGATGAATTACAGAGAGCCATGCCCATGTAATGAGTGAAGGTAATGAAGAGATTGTTTTGCTGGAACATGTTTAATAAGCGGCAGTGTGTTTGATGGGGGGAGGCTGTGACTAAGAAAAGCTCAGAGATGCACGGGGTCATGCCATCGCTCTCGTGCGGCGTCTTCACGGACCACAGGTCTCATTTCGAATTCATCTTCAGACGCCGGAGAGGCGGGAGGAAAGATGATTCTCCACAATCCAGTGTGTAGAAGCAGAATTTGTTTGTAAGCAGTATGTCATGTTCTCTCTGTGAGCACGAGCTGTTCCTCACTCATGGTAGGCTCCTGATGCATTAACAAATTTACATTCTTATTGTATGCCATTTTGTGCAATTAGGTTCTATAATCCGCCAAATTTGAGCCATATCAATCAAGTCATGGATTAAATATGTTGTCTTATTAGAGATCAAAGGAGCGATAGAAATGCATCAAGGCCGGAAAATAGAGAATTGGCTAGATTCAGTTATCCAATGTCTACTTTTAATTTTATCCCTTAATGAAGGGTGAAAGGATGTGATGGGCGATGAACTTTCTACTCCATTGAAATCTGTCTTCAAAGTTGAACGATGGCCCACAACAACGTGTCAGTCGTCTAATTTCCCCTGTCACAGCTTTCATCAAGTCATTTGCTGCGATGCACAGGTCACTCCAGCTGAGCTTCATCATATTTATTGGATTGCAAGGCCCCAAAAGAAAAGCACTCTCTGTTTGACAAGGGGAGCCGGTACTCAAATTTTAATGAGCCTCCGGAGAGGATGAGGGGGTGGTCTTGTTTACCGACAGGCGCTGAGCTTTGTAGGCAGGTACAAAATATTAATGGTACAATGTGGGCGTGGGCAGTGGGCAACACCAGCACTCCTCATCTCATCTTCCGGCTCCAGTCAACGAGTGTTTCCTTTATTTTACAATACTCACAAATCTAAAAGGATAATGGAGATTCTGCCCTTTAACCTCTGACCACACTGAATCAAGAATGTGATACAGTGCTTTTATTTTATTGCTGTATTACGTGTTTCAAACAGAAGAGAAAGTCCACTGACCTTTAGTATTTTCAGTGATTTTATTTTCACCCTGGTCAAGAGAACAGGGAGATACAGTATGGTAAATACATACACAGAGAAAAAGGAGATAGAATGTTCTTTACTGTCTTTGAGATCTTCTTTTTTCACTCTGTCTTTGGCAAATAATTTTTTACGAGTTGGCTGTCCACAGTGAAATGACAAAAGAAAAGAAAAACTGTTAAATCGCCTAAATGCTAACTGCTAACTCTTGTTAACAGTACTTCCTTGGCAGCCGCTTTGAGGTGTTTGATCAAATAATCTGTTTCATGCAAATTCAAAATCGTCTGACAGCGTCAGCTTCACATAAAAGAAATCAATTGAATTTCATAAACTCTGGAAATAAGGCAGTTGCATTTTGGCATTTATTATACTGGACCAGTGATCTACACTCTGACCAGAGTGTCAACGCTGTATTTAGTGGGATGCCTCAATGAAGGTAATGAAATCCTACCACCCTTTTGTTTGCATTAATTCGGTTCTATGGGGCCACTCTTGAAAGTAGTTGTTCAGTGGATTTGAGATTGTGTATTTCTGAAGGGTGATGGAAATGTTTTCCGCTCTGAGCAAACTGATTATTTTCTGCACAGTGCTGTGGCTTTTTTTTTTTTTTGTGACATGGTTTCACTCAAGTCTGAAACTCCTAAAGTATCTGATTGGTATTTTTGGAAATTGAAATGAACAAAAGCAATAAGAAAAGCATCCACATGGACAGATGAATGTTATCTTCCTGTTTTTTTTAACGTTTGCCATCGCTATGAACAACCGCTGAGGCATCCAGGGAATTGTCGCCAGTTAACAGGGAAACCAGCTGAAGCATAAAGTTGTTACCTCTCCCCACCATCATTACTGCCTACTATCTGCAGCTGATATTCTGTCTGTCAGATTTGACAGATTTACTGTATCCTGTCATAAATGTCAAGTTGGTTATTAATGGCCAGTGCTAAATTGCCAGCTTCTGTACATGTCTCTTCATCTTCTGTGATTCTACTGTTACAGTTACAGTAGGCAGGTTTTTGATAAGCTGGCTTTCAGTTCTCTGTGCAGGAGAAACCCTGCTATCTTTGTTTTCCACTATGTGACGTGGGTTTAAGCCATCCATATATTTTCATATGACCCCTTAACATCTCAATATTGATGGATGAGGATTTATATTGCCTCGGTCTTATGAAACATTAGAAAATCTTGTGATGCCAATAAGGAACCAACGTCAGTCTCACTAACGCATTTCGCAAAAGAGAACTTTGTCAGGGAGAACAAAATAAAGAGTGATGAATGGTATGAGCCATTACCCCAGAGAGTGCTGCCTGGTTTCCAAAGAAAAACATAATGCACATTCCTTTTCCCTCCAGACACTCGTAATCAGGTAGCAACATCTGAGCAGCTGTCTTTGCAAATGCATTTATTTTGGAGGATATGAATTAGGTTTGCATGCTAGCAAGTGCTCCTTATGATGCCAATCACGCTGTTGCAGAGGTGGCAGAGACACAGTGCTTTGTGTATTCAGTGTGCATTCTGTGTGTACGTCAGGTTGCTAAATTTGTCATATGGTGAATGGTGTGATTTCTATCCCATGATAAGCTGCGTGTGGGGCAGGATTCATTTGTGTGGACAGTATGTACATGATGTTTTGTTTGAGACTGAGGTTTGATTCCCGGCCTTTTCTGTGGCGTGTCAGTGTTGTCCTCGGCTTCTCCTGCGCTCACTCCCGCAGTCTGTTGTATTCTTGTGGAAATCTTGCGATTTCAGTTTCAGTTCAATTTGCAGTTTTGTCTGAGCACATGATGCAGAGAGAATAAGCAGTAAAAACACTAATCGAGAGAAAAGTTTATTGTAGGACATTTTAATTTTAAGGACAAGAATTTTGCACTGTAAGCAATAAGTATTACATATATGCTCACGAATCAACAATTCACTGAACTTAACTTCCAGCCTACTTAATCAAAGGTGTCAAGAAAGGTACGGCACAGGGAAGCTGAAAGGTGTGAGCCAGGTTAAGACTGAACAATTTGCCAAGATGAAAATCCTCGCTGGGAAGAAACCGTGTCGATAACCCAGGAGTCTCACATGATCCCATGGCACCGCGGGGTGGCATGGTGTGAAGCTACTGCACCGTCTAATGAAGCATGGCACTTTACTGCTTTGCTAGTTTATTGTATTTTAAAGCCTTTCATGTGATTTGTTAGTAGTTATTCATTGCTCCCAACAACTATAGCAATTAAGATAATAAATGAAAATTGGTTTTTACAATATGTCTTTAAGTCTAAATTAAGTGGGATTTGACATAAATTGCTGCTGTTAAACAGTTCATTATTTTGCAGCATATTTGTTTTCTGCCAGAATATCCCATCTTCGACTGCAGTATCCATTTTCAGTGATTAAAGCATTATTACACGTTTCTTCATGATTATTTTTAGGCACTTGTTAGGGAAAGACTGTGGTCTGATGTAACACATTTGAAATTTAACAGTGACCCCAGAAACAATGTTTTTATTATTTACATTTCACCAAAACCACAATATTTCCCGAACCTTAGCCAAAGGGGTTTTTGTTTCCTAACCTTAACCACAGAGAGGAATCAGGATGTGAACTCTGGGCTCTGGTGTGACAGTCATTCCTTTTGTTTATCCACCATCCACCTCCTCCACCACCCTGGTGGCTCCACTGCAGTTAATAAGGCTTCGTTAGTTCATTTAACAAACAAACAAACAAACAAACGTTGGCTCTGAACATAATCCAGCCAGCCATTACGTTGCTACCACAACATAACTGGGAAAGTATGTGAACATCGTTTCTGGGAGGCGGGGCTGGATCAGTTTGTGTTCTTCTAGACGACATGGTTATTTAAGTAGTTTATAATAATCATAATTTAGTATGATCCAGCATTAAATGAATGTTTTGATCGTTTGGGGGCAGGAGTCCTGGTAGAAAGGGGGTTGATAGAAGTGGAATTTGCGGTGGACTGTGAAACCAAAATAATGAGCTAAAAGGAGATTAAAAAGCTCCGTAGAGCTGATTGAATGTTCTGTGGGTTCATCACTATGAGTGACACCTTTCACATTACACTGTTTTATTTATTTATTTGTAATTGAGTATATTTATACTGGTCTAATCTTTCACTTAAATTAAGGATTGGAAAACTTCCACGACCACTGCTTTGCATTTGTGACAAAAATTGAAATACCTCTAAATGGGAAGATGCCAAATTACAGATTAAAAACGCAATAGTTCAAAATGTCAGTGGCCCTCAAAGCCAGTCAATTTCTCCTCACAGAGAAAAACTAGAGCATAAAGACATAGCTATCCAGCTTGCGGGATCGCTGCTTGAGCAATCAGTTTGTTTAGCTTGAGCTTGCCATTGTGCAGCGTGGCTTCTGCAGAAGGAGATGAGATGTATAATGTGGAAATCCACCAGAGGATAATCCTGTATCAGCATCGGCAGCCATCTATGGATTCTGCACTCTGGAGACAGTGGCAGGATTTGATGCACTTCCTCGCACGCTCGGCAATACGCTCACATTTTCATTTGCACACATACATACACCCATCAATCTAATGGAATTTACACAGCTGAGAGCTGCGTGAGTTCATGCCCAACACGTGCTGCATGAACAATGTCTAGGAAATTGGCAAGATTCTCATTTCTGCTCACACACACACACACAGGGACGGAACAAAAGGATGCCTTACACTGTGGTGCTGTCTGTCATTACACCGCTGCTCAGGATGTAGGATACTCATTGTACACCACCTCATTTAACTATGTAGGCTTAATTAGAGTGATACAGTGAATGCATTGCAATTACGGATGGGACTAGGTGTACTCTCATTGGAAAGTGGTTCCTGTTTTTATTTGATCACAGACTGGGTAATCTAGAACATTAGACTGTAATTGAATCAGTCGTGAATGCACAAGGCCTGTATAACTTTATTATATCTTATCGAGCCTCATCTCCACTCACCGGGCTCTCTATTTGTTACCATTTACCAGCAATTGTTATCTGATAATGAAGACTACTCATGCAATACGATACCCAGCCAGCAAACGTTCAGCCATAGAATACCTGCACAATAATGGCAATTTAAGTGCACTCATAAGAAGCTGGAGGTACACTGTCTGTACATAATAGAATAAAAACAAAATATAGCTATTTAGAAATTTTCTCGTCAGTGGTATATCTGATTGTGTGCAGTGAATTGGAGATTTTTTTTTTGTTGTTTTTCCCCCGTTGTCATTTATCTGGTCATCATTTTCCAGAAAAAGCAGTTTAGGTTATGATTAATTTTTGCATAAGCACGATGTGGCAGGATTTTACTAACAGGGTTACTTTGCAACAGTAAAGCTTTTATCACACTAAACAATGTTTAACCTGACTAGACCATCAGCAGGAGATGTGTGGAGGCTGGTGAAGTGGAGCTGGGGGTGGGTGTCCGGGTCTGACAGAGCTTCATTGTTTTGTTTTTTTTGTTTGTTTTTTTCGGACTTCACATATTTGATTTGAATTTTGTTATGAACTATACAGTGCTGCACATATAAACTGACTAATAATTAGCAATAGTACTATAGTACGTCCATTTAATGCCTCTCTATACTTTTACTTTACTGCATTTCATAGGCAAACACTGGACATTTTTATTTCACTAGATTTATGTCATAGCGACAGTTTCAAGAAAAGAAGAACACGATTGAAGAGTTAACGTTTGTCAGATTTAAATGTGTCTTTCTGGCTTTGGAGTTCTGGCAGTCGATGATGAAAAACTTCCCCTGTGAATAATTCATTGGTGCTATCAAGACTGTTTCTCTTTGCTCTTTGTGCAAATTGATTAAAATAACAAACTGAGCAAAACAAAAACTGTAAAGTAAATCAACATCATCCTGTTTAACCTTCTCTTCAAGAAAGACGGGTTGGGGTTAGGTGACATTGTGAAATTTCTGTAAACAAATTAAATTGTAAAAGAACATGGAATGACACATATATTTTTACAGTAAATGTACTGAGTTTAAAGTAAAACGTAAAACCTCTTCTTTTCCTTGTCTCTGTTGTAAATCAGCCTGCCACAGTTCACAGTGGACAGATTTTAATGCAGATGGCGAAATATTCCATCAAAGCAAACTTTGGTCTGGCCCTCAAAGAAAAACAAGACTGTAAATTTGCCTTGTAAATATAACACGGAAGTCGTCGTTCTGTTTATGCCACAAAACAAGTCCTTTGGATAGTCTATGCAATTTACTCCCCAGCCTATAAAGAAGTCGCTGACACAGTGAAAGAGGAGGTTATGAGACAGAATCACATCAGCAGGGGAACATGTTTTCGGTTCAGGTGGGTGAAATAGTGGATGATGCAACCACTCAAACTGCTCTCCACTATTCTTCCCACACACAGCTTCTCAAAACAAAAAAAAAGTGCTTTTACTTGTTGGAAAATGAATTTCTGACCAGTTTCTAGTCTGAGCTGTTGAGTCGATGAAAGAATAAAGTCAAATCTAGGAATGTATTTGAAAGAAATCTGTGAATATATATATATATAAAAAAGGCAACACGCCTTCAGAGTTAATTTGGCTCCATATCCGTGTATAGACTGATTCAGATTCTACCAAATTCTGCAGATCTGTCCCAGTTCACAGTCGTCAGACATTACAGTATAAGAAGGAATACTCGAGCACTGAATAGAACACACTGTGTAAAGAAAGAACAGCTTGTTTGTGTACTTATCATGTGGAGAGAAAGGTTTTTTTTTTTATGTTCAAACCTCAGAAACCTGATTTAGATCTGGTCCTGTAATCATACAACTGTGGAACTAATCTTCAGTTGTTCAAAAACATAGTTACTCTTAATGCAGGTATAGACTTCTGGCACTCCCACTTCAGTAATAGTAATAACAGTAATTTGTCTTTGTGGTATGTCTTTTTGATAGCTCCTGCAGATCAGTTAGATGGATCTAAAGCTGAAGTATGAGTGTCGAGGTCTTGTTTATTTTCCTTGACAGTTTAATTCTGTTTGTGACAGCTAGATTCCCGTATGATGTGACAACATTAAAAGACAGCCTGCTGTCACTGCTCCTGCACATATTCTTTATGAAAACTGAGCTCACCTTTGAA
Source organism: Toxotes jaculatrix (assembly GCF_017976425.1). Lineage (NCBI taxonomy): Eukaryota > Metazoa > Chordata > Actinopteri > Toxotidae > Toxotes > Toxotes jaculatrix. The sequence continues at coordinate 23,854,416 of NC_054405.1, read as the reverse complement.
TTGTTGCATTCACGGAGCAGCTGGAAGTTCTGCAATCACTTCATAAAAAGTGACTATAATGTAATTTTTGAAACTTAAAGCATAACAATACTTTTTTTTTGTTTTATCTTGAACATGCGTCTCTCATGTATTATACATATCATAATCATACCATATATATACACTGTGTGTGTGTGTGTGTGTGTGTGTGTGTGTGTGTGTAGGACTTGAGAGTATAATTGTCTGTAAATACAATTTAATTTAATTCCATGTTAAGTTTCTCTGTCACATTTTTTTTTGTTTTGTTCTGAATTCCAAGGCCCTTAAAATTATCAGATGTCAAATCTGAAAAAGTGTAAATCAGTACTCATTCAGCAGTAATAATATTTGACAATAGGGACGTAATTAGTCTACTGGGTGATAATTTTGGCTGGCTAATTTTATTTTTGTTCTAGTTCTAAAAAAATTCTTTTTGATGTTAACTCTGTGTTCAGTCTGCTGAAATGTTGCACCTGGGTGCTTGGCCTGCCTGTAATATGTGGCCCTATTAGGCTTGCATCTCTGTGGAGAGAGGAGATGCAGCACATACCTCCATCACATAGGGGTAATGGCTCCCCTGGTCTTTCACTGTGCACTCAGCATCCTGAATCTCTCTCCTTCAAACCAGCTGATTAAATCCAGAGTAACTGTTTCTGAAACAAGCACAAAGCTCAGACCTGCTGCCGTGCAGAGAACACGGAGACCAAAGAAAACTGGAGGTCGTCATGTGGACTTTCCAAACCATGAGTACTCATTACTACGCTGTTAGTAAGTATTCAGTTCTCATGGATCAGACCATGCCTTCATTTTGATCATAACTACACACCTGTAAAGTTTCATTACTGCATTTTGCATGGCTGTGACGCTATGACAAAATATGTCCACACACACGCAGACAAACGCCTGCCAGATTAGGGAGAGGCGAACCCGCTAAAAACATATGCTTTCTTTTCTTTGTTTGAGTGAACTGACTCTTGAAGAATAAACACCTTCCTCAGACAGGAAGGGTATTGTCTGTGCCTCCTCCCCCTCAGTTCATCTCAATCCTGCACCCGACACTCATCTTGATTAGCTGTCTACCTTGAAAATGGCATGTAGCTTGAGGCTGAGCTGACCAGAATCCATGAAACGGTCACAGGCGCCGAAGAGCCAGACTGAAAACACGGCTAATCTGCAGCAATAAATAAAGTCAAAGATAAGCGTCGATGCTTCCATTGTTCATGACCAGATGTTGAGTGCTGGATGTGGAGCTTTGCTGTGACTTCACTGCTCTATGGTCAGGAGCATCACCAGTTCAATACTGTTCTCACTCAAAGCAAAAGCTTTACACAAGTCCCCATAGTTACTGAAAAGACAAGATCACGTTAACAGGAGGACACACAAGCTGACAGGGAGTGCTGCTGTTGAATATCTTGTTTTTATTATTTAACCATTGGAAAGGACGTATTGAAGAAAATATTGCAGTTATAACAATAATAAGCATTTATTCCTCATGGTTAATGCACTGTGTATTGTCAGAAATACAATAAATGGTCAAAAGAGGTCTATGCAGAGACGCTAATGCTCTCTCAGCAGATAAATAAAGGTTAGTTGATAGTGGAATTCACAGTATTTTACAATATCACATGAACAAGAGCAATATGTTGACACATTCTATAAAACGCTGAAATTGTTTAAGGTTTTTAAAAGAAAATAGTGCTTTGCTTTGAGCATCGATCCACTGTCTGCACTGCTTAACAGGACTGTTGGACATATTTGGATTTTCATGCACCTTCAGCTCCAAAAAGTCCAACAGATTCTACGATAATGGTGTGGTGTTTAATTGTAGATAAGAGAAAGTCAGTTAAACCAGTGCAAAATGTAATAATAATAATAATAATACTGTAAATAGTCAATTCATAAAGAAGAAGAACATTGAATTTGCCATCAAAGATCAGGATACTGACCCAGTCACATGCCACTCCTGAATGTACCCCTCCTCAGAGAGGTGCAGAGGGTTTTTACTCAACACACTGGGCAAGTGAAGGAAGTTAGTGTCTCATTATTTTTATGGGCAGTGGGGAAGGAAAAAGACTGTTGCCCTTTTTACTAAATGCTCACTGCTGAGTGCTGCAAACAAAAAAACCTGAGAGAGCTGGACTCTGAGCTGACTTCTTTACATGAACATATTTCTGCAAGTACGAACAGATCTTCTGTGTAAAGTCCTCTAATATCCAGACATAATGCTACAAAAGTAAAGCAAGTACTCAGTTCATACAAATTATAGATTACTTGACATGAGCAGGGGTGGATCTAATAAAAGCCTGCATAGTATAATATAATATAATCATATCCATTATCCTTACAGGTAAAATTACCATTGTGAAGTTTATTGAGACTGTGTCAGCGAGGTTTTCATCCAGTTCTTGAAAAGTTTGAGAGCACAGATAGTTGTTAGTTGACTGGGTTGCATCATATTGCAAAATGTTTGTTATTTTGGTCCTTAATGGCTTGTTATACTCTGGGAAGAAATGGATGACAGAGATCTGAGTTGGTTAGGGAGTCATTCATAGCAGAATAATGTCTAAATTCCAGCGGCGCCACATTTCAGTCCCAGCTTGCTCTGGGCCAAGAGGTGTCAGACCCCATCTCAATCCACTATTATGTCAAATTGGCCATTCTTTTAGAACTGCAAAGCCTCCAGTGCCAGTAGTTAGAGTTGCAGGACTTTCACTCGAATGTCGTAACTTTGAGATGTTGAACTTTCCCAGAGTGGTGACTGTAGCACGTTTTCTCATTGTCAGAGCATTTACCCTGTGGGCTTAGACACAGCTAATGGCTGCTCACTGCCACAGTTAATTGTATTTCATTTCTTCGTTTTTCTGTTGAAAAGGAAATGATAATATGATGCCTGTCATTTCTAAGGCGGGACTAAAGTTATTTTAGAAATAGGGGGTTTGTGATTTATCACCATAGCCACTCTCAGATCTTAATCTGAGGATGCTGCAGAAATCTAAATATGGGTGACCCATCTGGCAGTCGCATCTCCGTCATAACTGACTGTAAAACTGCATTAATGGTTGGCCCTCCTGCAACAAATTCACAGTTAAGACGTCTGAATCAAGGTCTTTCCCTGAGGCTTTAAACCTCGAGCTGTAACTCTCACATCTCTGGAGAAAAAGATCCAAGGTGCATAATGGAGTCTGAGCCCTATATCCATACAGAGAAAAGGGGTCTGTGTTTGTGCTTGTTGTTTTTTTTTTCTCATGTACAAAGGACAGAAGTGCAACCAACATGGGGGCAAGGCTTTTAAAATGTCACTGGTTCTTGGGAATGTCTACAAAGTCTTGTCATGCGAAATAAGAGCTTAGGCGAAGAGAAGACTGTATGTAAGTCACTTTAAGTTCATCAAAACAACATTTGTTCTGTTGACTTATTTATTTCCATTTTCTAGAAAAGCATATGACTTATTGGCCCTTCTATACCATCACTGCCATTCTCGAGCACAGAGGAACACGCTAAAAAAAAAAAAATGTTTTTGAAAATTATGAAAGATCATCTAAAATAGGGCTTTTCTTCTGCTCAAGAGACGGATCAATAGCAGAAAATTAAAAATTAGAAAATTAAAAGCAGCTCAGGTATATTCAGGTACATTCAGAGTATGATGAATGTAATTTGGATGCTGTTTAGCTGATTCTCTTCCTCCACGAGCACAGATTTCATCATTAACGTGACAGTTTTACAGAAACGGTCTCTGCCATTATCCTGCATGCCAATGCTTCAGCACAGAGCAGCAATGATACTGAAGCCATTACCTGCAGAGTGTTTACCCTGTAGCCAGGCCCCTGGGGGCTTCGGGCTCCTGCTCTCCCCTCCTTTAAATACTACATGAGAGCCATTAGGGACCAATGCTTGCTGTGTCCCCTTCACCTTTAGTGGTACTTTTCAATCTTTCCCACTCCATTTAAGGTGCCTAAAAATAAAACTTGCTGATGGACTGTGTGGGACTGTATTGTCACAGGGTTATATTTCACATGTTACATGAAGGAGATGTACTTTGTTGTCCATATCTCTGCTTTAACATAGTGATTCTGTATTTGTGTTCTTTCCAATAGTTGTTACTTATACTTTATTCATTTTCAAGTGGTATGTAGTGTATACCCTAGTGTGTAGTGTGTTATATCAGCTGTCAGTGTTATGTTTATTCTAAATTTATTTTTCACTAGTAAAACATTCTGCTCAGTGCATAACCCTAAAGCTTTTTTTTAGCTAATTGTACTGTATTGAAACAGAACTGGACACTGGATTTGAAGGGCAAACTGTGCGTTTCCTCTAAATACGCAGATTAAATGGTGGAAATCATTTGCCCTTTTATTTTAAGAAATCTGACAACTTCAGGTCAATTCCACTTCCTGTAATAAGTAAACCTTTTCATTAATGAGAATATTTGTCTGACCTTTTTTTTGAATGCCTTTCAAAAGGTCAAGATATTAGATCTAAATCATTTTATGGTAGTCACCCCCAAGACTTAAGGTCAAAAAGATAAAAATGAAATTACTTAATTAGCTTGAGTTCAGCAAAAACTGGGTTAGAAATATTTTCTATCTGATCCGAGAAAATTAAACATTATTTTTACTATTAAAGCCAAGGTCATGGAACTTTGATAATGTGCTGCCCTGGTCAGGATATAAATTCGAAATCCTTGTTTAATAAAAAGATAACTTGCACAGTCTGGATCTTCTATACAGTATATTACAAATATTGAATGATAAACCCCAGTTTAATTTATAGATGGAAGAAGTATTGCTCTACTTTCCTCTAATTCCTGCCGTGATGCCCTTGAGCCATGTTTTTAACCCGAGTGCTGCAAGGCAGCTGCTCAGTTTGCTGGAAAAAGATCATTTGTGCTTCCATGGCTAAACAAAAACCACATCATTACATTTTAATGAGGCCTCTGTCTGTCTGATCTGTGTTTTGGGATATTAAAAAAAATAAAAATAAAAGGTTGTGATTGTACTTTTGAGCTCCTCTGACACTAGCCAGTGAAAAACGCACCCTCACAGCAGAGCAGTAACATGGAGGCCATGCTGTATATTGTATTGATTATCTGTGCCAAAATTGATAGCCGGTGCCCCAGTCCTCTGAAATTCAATCCGCTGGCTCCAGTCATTAACTGAGGCTCCTCTTCATTTTCCAGCTCTCCCTGGTCTGAGCAGGAGCTCGCCTCCACACAGAATCTCTTTTTAATTCAAAATCTTGCCCAATGGCTTTTGGTTCATCTGTTTTTGTTATTTGCTGTTTTTTTTTTCACCCCCCTACCTCGTGGCCTAAGATATTCATCTGAGGGCGGAAGTTCGGCTCTTTTGATGCTCCTAAGCCTTTGTGTGGGCAGGCTGTCTCATTTGAGGACTGCCAGGACATGAATCAGAATATGGAAATCCTGCGTAAAGTGGAGGCTACACAGCATCTCTTGTGTCATCAGTGAAGCGCTGAGGTTGGGCTAACTGATTGAAAAAGAAAATGGTGAGATGGAAAATCTGTCACAAATATATGGCCCCTTTTAAAGCATGTAATGTGATCTATTATTGATGTAGGACAGTTTTCAACAGACGCCATCCTCCACAGGGAGGTCGGAGGTCACGGTCAGCTAGAAAAGGCAAGGCAGGGAGGATGCTAGAGCCTGGGTTATCCTGTTGATGGATAGCTTCTCTAACCAACAGACCAAAGTAATAAATGTACTGAGAGTTGCTATAGTGGCAGTAATTGCAGTAGTATTAAAGGGAGCAGCAGTGGTGGCAGTATTAGTTGGAGTTTTTATTTATAATTCCACTAAAATATTTAATTGACTTTCTGGAATCTTGTCAAAATAAAATGTGAATCTGTGCACATTTCCATCAGCTTCCTTCACATGCTTATGTACTGTAATTAACCAATGGAGCACCAGCGACTCTGGAACATTGTACATCAGGGCGTTTTGTTGCTTCCTCCCACTTAAGATGATAGACATAGAGAGGCTCTTACTTTGTGCTGTTTTGATCAGTCACCGTGGTAATAGAGCAGGATGACATGCCAAAAGGGCTCCCATCAGGACTCCAAACCAGGGACGTCTCAGTTGCATACATCCCTGTATCTCTTCTGTTGAAGTGGGGGCAGGTAACGTAGATTGGCAGCATGGCATGAACGCCTTGACAGCAGCAGAAGCAGGTAGAAGAAGCAGGTTACCAATGTGAAGGTGCATTTGAAAAATCAGCTACATTTACTATCATGCATAAGCACTGTGTGGCTGCTGGCCGCTGTCAGAGTTTATCAGACATCCTGGACGTGTGTCAGGTGCTTGACACAAACAAATCCCTCAGAGGAAGACGTCAGTTTATGACCCTCACCAAAGCGCTCGCCATCTGTGAGTTAAGGCTCCCATTTACCACTTCATACACAAGAAATATTGCTGTAAAATGCAGAGTTCTGCCAAATTACCTTTTTTTTTTTCCTCCGGCAAGAAGCAGACTCACCCCAGTTTATAGCAGGGAGTGAGATGCATCTGACATCTGCTTGAAACTGAAGCCCAACAAGCCTCTCTCTTCTTTTTTCTTTGCGGGAGATGTAAGACCCTGCAGACATGAGAAAGGCAAAGCCGAGACAAGATTTGAACTCCCCAGTCAAATTACAAAAGGCAGATGACATTAATATCACACAAGGTTTGGCAGCTCCTAAGTACATGCAAGGAGACAGTGGGTGGGGGCCCACATGACCCATCAGTCAGCCTTTCCCTCTCTCCCCTGTCCCTCTCCTTCTCTCTGTCAGCCATGTCAGTTTTTCAGACAAATGCTTCGGGGGGGCCCTTGATGGGTTGCCTCCTTTACATGGTGAGTGGGTGATCAACAGTGTAGTGCAAACTAGAAGAGGGATATTCTTGTTTTGTGGTTTGTTTTTGTTTTGTTGACTTTGTTTTTTTTTCCCCCCAAAACCTCCCATAATCCTTTGCTCCATCTGTTTTCTGTTATTTGAGATGTGCAGATACAACTTGATCCCCGGCTCTCTTTGTTATGTGAATATTTAAATTGTGAGTCCTCAGAGGGTTTTCTTTTCCAGAGCATGAGCATTTGGCTGGCTTGCATCCCAACAGTGGAATTAAAGTCATTAATTGGTGTTGTAATATGAAATAATGGCCACACATCATACAGATGTCCTTGCAGATTTATTTTTATCTCTCTCTCTTTTTCTTCAGCAGACACCCTGAAAACTACGGGAAAATAAAGGACATAAAAAGTCCAAATAAAAATAAATGTCTCAGTGAAATGTGTCTCTGAGACAGTTACAGATGTTACAGTCACAACTTGCCTATAAGCATTGATCTAATATTTCTTCTTTCAGACAATCCCTGTAGAATACCTTGATGCAAATGTGTGTGATTGATAGACAGGCGAGTGTTTAGACAGCTAATCATATTATTCAGAGACATTATGACTGTGTCAAATGAGCTCCCAGGACACACAGGCTTATCATGAAGGTGTCGACTTCACTTAAGGTCTGTGGATAATTAAAAAGTGACGAGCGTCACCTTACACTGGAATATGACAAAGAAGCTGACTTTAAATCACAGTCCTATGGTGCGTCTTTCATCCCAAAAATAGTCAACGATGATTATTTACAAGCTGCGCTACAAAATCTAAAATGGGTCAAATCTTTTCCTGACCCAGTCTAGGCTTAATGCCGTAAGAAATTTTTTTTTTCTTCCTGCACACACACACAGTAGGTTTTACAGGCGTAAGGCTTCTGTGTTCGGCGTGATCTGACATTTAATTTATTTTTTGTGTGACTGTGCTGAACAGTCCTTTTGAGAAAAGGTGCTTGGAGTTGAAGAAAACAAAACAAAAAGCACCGACTTTCTGGCTGCAAGGTCTTTAACACAAAACTTATTTTTGTGTGACAAGATGATTTATGGTGGTTTTTGCCTGCATTTGTTGGGTGTTAGATGGGCTATTCTCATATTATTATTACACTGATGTAAGATAAAATACTTGAAGTTGCCCCGGGGTCATCAGAGGTGGGCATTCTAATATGCTCTCTTTATCACTTAATGAATTTCATTTATATGAATTCATGAATTTCATTAGGTAATTTTCTTCTTGTAGACATGAGCAGAGGGGCAGAAAAGTGAGGGCAACAAGTTGATCCTCTGAGTCATCTTCATTTTAACTACATGGCCTGTATGTGTTGTGGAGCAAGATTTTCCTTGTTAAGGTCCCAGACCTACAGATGAATTAAAACATCCTGCAGAACTCTGACTTTAAAAACCATAAATATACTGTAAATCAAAAAAGCAGTGGCCCAGAGAAAGAAATATTGACAGCAAGTCAGATTGAAATGAAGTTATTGTTTGAATTTTCATGGTGCCCATGATTTGTGCCAAAATCTAAATAACATTTTCCCATTTTCAACAGTTTGGTCGTCTGTAGTGACAGCCCATGGCGACGTAGTCTCACTTGTTAAGAATGCTGAAGGAATCTGACTTCTCATCCCCTCTTTGGTACCACCTTCACTTGATAACAGACTTCGGTGGATATTTCTATTTTTCCCATGGAGTGATCTCCGTTGACCATAATATGAGAGCAGGCATTGAGCTTGTCTGGCTGGCTGAGAGCAGCATGCTCTGATAAGATTAGTCTGAGAATTGCTGAGCAGGAAGTGGCACTTGCACCGTAAGTGAAGCAGCAAGCGGGATGAATTTGGAGTGCGTTGGATGGCACTGGTCAGACAATTACCATCGTGTGCCAAGGCCAGTTCTGGTCGGCTTTCAAGAACTTATTCAGTAGAATGAGAGGAGAGAAACAGAAGCGTGTGACATCTTTGAAAGTGAAGTTGTCATCTTTTGCTACAGGTTTGGCAAAGAATGAAAAGCTCTAAATTCAATATTTATCCAAACTGTTTTGCCCTTGCTTTGAGAAAAAGCCAGCTGCTAAAGAATGCCGTCCTTCCCCTGAGAGTCTGCTATTATGAGACGATGATTTTTATACGAGTGACACTGAACAAGATTTGCTCTCTCAAGTCATGTGCTGTGCCAATTAAATTGGACCTGTAATGCTGTGTTTTGTTTGGCTGGAGGCTAGACCGCAAATTAATGGCACAGCAGCGACAGAGGAAACCAGAAATAAGACCACGAGAAGCAACAACACCTCAGTATAAACAGGTGCACGATGAAACAACGTGAAGACATTTAGAGAAAGTCACTCTATCTCTATAAAATGTTGTTGTCCTTTAAAAATGCAGCTCCTTTTTTGTTTGAAGTTTCACTTTAATCAAGACATTGAATATTAGGTGAATGTTCTTTTTGGTAACACTTTAGAATAACGATCTTTTACTTACCTCTTATGAATGATCTGGCTTTAATAAATACAGATACAAAGCAATTACTAACTTGTCCTTTCATGTTGAAACAAATGATTTGTTAGCCATTCATAAAACATCTATAAATGATTTGCATATGTTCTTATGTCCCTTAATCTAAAGTGAACCATATTCATCATTAACAAATATCTAATAATGTTTGCTAAAGATTTGTAGACTTTTTCATCACATGTAATAAATGTTGTAGACAACTTTTGGGATCTATCCTTCCTTGTAACATCAAACAGTGACAGAATTAGGAGTACAGAGAATAAGAGTATAAAACATTTTATTAAAACAAACGCAGCAACCAATGTGCTATGGAACAACAAATAGCAATAACATTGAGGTGCTTTTCAACAGCCCTCACATTCAAAACACTATTAATACAGATTAAAAATTGTTTGTTCTGCCAACAGGGCCTCCTTTGCTTTGGTCAACTCCTCTATTTTTTAGGACTGTGCATCATCTTTTTCCTCGGCCTGTGTGCGCAATGTCTTGGCTGACAGCACAGCTGTGGGGGACGGTGGCATTAGGTTACCTGAAACCACACAGAAAGTACAAGTGGCAGCTAGTTAACCAAAAGCGATTGTTACCATAACATTGTGTTATAACTTGGGATGGGAATTGGTAAAAAAGTAATGGATGTCAAATCTATTATCAGTTCTGCTTATTGACCTGATTCTTTAATGATTCCCTTATCGATTCCTGATTTGAGAAATGTGTGAGAAAAACCTCCAAAAACCAGCCGGTTAGAATCAGACAGGAGGATGCCTGCTGACCCGATAGAAGGTCAACAGGTTGCAGTATCTCAATTCATATAACTAACTGCGTTTACATGGACATCATCTTTTTTCAGCACAATTTTAATCATTCTAATAAAAAAATTGTCCGTGAAAACGGGGTTATTGATAGAAAATGTAGTAGCTAGCTCGTTAGAGCGGTTTACTGCCGATTCTCAACCTGAGCTGAACGCCAGCTAAAATAATTACTACTATGCTTAATAGCACAAGATCAGATGAGATAAGTTATTTTATTGATGCCCGTGGGGAAATTCAAGCACAACACGAGCACAAGTTCTTCAGTGTTTCATGTTACGACAGCTTATCCACTTGCATCAATCTGCATTCAGATTAGCAAAACTATCCAAACCACACTGACGTGTTTATAAAGTTAGCTAGACGAGCCGATATAGCTAATAGAGCTAACTAGCAAAAACCGATTAGTGTTAGTGCTTGCCTGATTTAGCAGATTAGACAGTTTAGCAGATTCAGCCAGGTAAAATAAGTCGACAAACAAGTTAGCCAGCAAACGTGAATTTATAACTGTGGACTTGTAACGTTACTGTAACAGTTAGCTTAACGTTACCTGCGCTGCTGCTGCCAGCTCCTTCCCCGTCTTCAATAGTCGAAGGTCGCTTGGAACGCTTAGCTCTTGCTGTGACTTTATGTTCCAGCCTCAGAATGTCTAACGGACCGCGCTGCCAGATGAGAAATGTTAAAATATTGAGGGAAAGTGTACATGAGTTATAGCCAACAGCAGAAATGTGTAGTCTCTGCTGTCGCTGCCTGTGCTGGCTGAAAGTGGTGCTGCGTTCAGGGACACAATGAACATTTCTAAAGCGCTAATGTAAAATACACTATCGAAGAAAGAAAATAAGCATGTTAGAAAATATTTAGACAGTGTGATGTTTAGGTGTTGTAGATTTGTTGCATCTTTCCTCTGCGCTGTAAATGTGACTTTAAATTTCCCACAGCACAACGGACGTTAAAGATTTTCCGACAATCGTGGCTGCTGACAAAACCAATTATCTCATACTTCAGACCTCTTATCATACATAACAGCAAATGAAAGCCTACAAAAGCCTGGAGGCATATAACTTTTTTTGTGAGTGGGTGGGTCCACAGCCTGGTTACCGAACGGCCCCAAGACGATTATCGTTTGGTCTTCGCCAGGGTGAGTGTTTATTCCTATACTGGGTATGTATAGCTAGCAATAGCGGCTAGAATGTCAACAAACACATCTTACAGGGATACAAAGGGGTTTATATTTCAATTACATAGAAATACCAATGTATGAGATGACAGCGAAATAGCATTTGGACTACTGAGTCAACGTCCCCTAAAACGCTAGGGCAGCCTAGAAAGTCCCAATGACTCTCAGTGTGTCAGTCAGCTAACGGCTGAAACACTTCCTGCCTTCCATCTGAATTTGGCGCCCTCGCGCCGCTGTGTCGTGACGTCATGTGGAACCCACCTATTGGTGGGTGGGTTTCACATGAAACCCGCCTATTGGTGGGTTTCATGTGACGTCAGGACACAGCGGCGCGAGGGCGCCAAATTCAAATGGAGGGCAGGTGACTCTTAAACCTACTTCTGCGATCGGGAGGAGCAGTCTGCTAATGCCCGTGTCTGCAGTGATCACTTCGTCAAAGGTAAGTTACCTAGCTAACTTGGTTTTTGTGGCTGTGTTTATATTATTAGATTGTCGCTTTATGCTCGTTTACATAGTAATAATTATTAAGTTGCCGGTAACTAAATCTACGTCTGCGATCGGGAGGAGCAGTCTGCTAATGGCCGTGTCTGCAGTGATCACTTTGTCAAAGGTATGTTAGCTAGCTAACTTGGTTTTTGTGGCTGTTTATATCATTAGGTTGTCGCTTTATGCTCGTTTACATAGTAATAATTATTAAGTTGCCGGTAACTAAATCTACGTCTGCGATCGGGAGGAGCAGTCTGCTAATGCCCGTGTCTGCAGTGATCACTTTGTCAAAGGTATGTTAGCTAGCTAACTTGGTTTTTGTGGCTGTGTTTATATCATTAGGTTGTCGCTTCATGCTCGTTTACATAGTAATAATTATTAAGTTGCCGGTAGTCTAATATGGACTTCATTGGGGCTTTTTAGGCTGCCCTGGCTTTTTAGGGGACGTTGACTCAGTAGTCCAAATGCTATTTCGCTGTCATGTCATACATTGGTATTTCTATGTAACTGAAATACAAACCCCCCGTGTATCGCTGTAAGATGTGTTTGTTGACATTCTAGCCGCTATTGCTAGCTGCTAGCTATACATACCCAGAATAAACACTCACCTTGGCGAAGACCAAACGATAATCGTCTTGGAGCCGTTTGGTAACAAGGTTGTGGACCCATCCGCCCACAAAAAAGTTATATGCCTCCAGGCTTTTGTAGGCTTTCATTTGCTGTTTCGTATAATAAGAGGTCTGAAGTAGGAGATAATTGGTGATCTCAACAGCCGCGATTGTCGGCAAATCTTTAACGTCCGTTGAAAACTCGCTCATCTTCATGAGGCACGGGTCACGTCCAACATATTGTTTGATTAATTGTGTGTATCTCCGTCTCGACACGGGATCTAAACCCGTACAATACGGACTCTCTGCTAATATTTTCTCCATTGGCTTTGACATGTAACTTACTTCCTGCCCCTCCATGTGAAATCGCTCCGCCTACGTGCGTCATCATGGTCACGTGACTGAAACCCAGCTGTTGAGAGAGCTGATAGAAGCGAAAAAACTTTCAAAAAACACCACAAACTGATTAAATGGCTGCAAAAGAAAATTATACTACAAAGGAAGATTAAATGTTGGCATAAAAGGAAGCTGTAGCTACAGAGAGATTGTGTGGACTGATTTGATTAAGATTTTTTTTTTTTTTTTTAATACCTAACAAATCATCTGTTAAACATGAATAAAGAAATGGTGGCACATTAACAGACGTGTAAATAATAAATACTCTTTACTTTAGATTAAGGGACATCATAACATCTGCAAATCATTTATAGATTTTTTTATGAATACCTAACAAATCATCTGTTAAACATGAATAACCAAATGGTGGTACAGTGGGTTTTTTAACACATCTGCACTGTTTCACCAATAATTTACTAATAAGATTGATCATATTGAAAATTAGTTGATGATGAATAAATCATGTACAAACAATGTAGACCCAGTATTTTTAATAATGTCTAAATCATATATAAATGTTGTACAACTTTAGTTATAAATGGTTTTATAATCATTTACAAATGTATATAAATGGTTCATTATTAGTTCAATATCTACTAATAGCTTATAAATGTAACTTAAGTAATAAATGATTTAATAATCTTTTACAAATGAAGTAAGTGCTTTGTTCATGATTAGTTAACTATTAACTAATTTCTACTAATAGCTTATAAACTTTTACAAGTACAAATGAGCAGTGAAGAAAACATGAAAAGATAAACTTCAGAAACTGGACTTTGTGGAGGTGGGCTGATGGTAGTACTCTCCGGAGGCCTTCTAGCTCCTCCCTGTCCCCTGTCAGTTATCAACAAGCAACGTTTTCCAGTTTGCCAGCCGCCTCCTGCCCATTGACTGTTGTCCGACAGAGGGGGCTTTAGACAGGTGCTGGGCTCTGACATTTAGACCCCCATTGTCCTCGCCTGCTAATCCTCCTATTGTGAGCGATTAGCAATATCCTGGTCGCTCAGCTCTGGAAGGGGTGAACAGGCTGTGTGGGGTGGGAATGGTGCCACAAATGAACAAGGACAATGCAGCGTCACTAACTACGCTGTCTAATTTCATTATGCTGACATGTTAGTGCTTCAGTGGCTGTGTGTGTCGGCCTGATATGGGCTGGAAGGATTGCAGCTGATAGACAGCAGTGGTCATTTTGGTGGGTTGGTCAGCTTATTGTCTAGATCGCTTTGAACGGCCCTGCTTTTTCTTTTTTGATAATATACCGTCAAAGGGATTTTCAGAAAGCAGTGCCAGGGGCTAGACCACTCTAGTGAAATGGGAGCATGATCCCCTCTTTCACCAAATGACACAATCAAAAAGAACTAGATTTTGATCACCGGCGTTGGCGGACATTACGTACTCTACTGAGACTGATAGTTTGTCGATATCACATCATTCACAGTGACACTCCTCAATTCAACCAACAGCACTCAACTGAAGAGGGCAATAGAGAAGGACAAAGAGAGATAAGAGCAGAGCAGGGTGGAGGGAGGGGCTGAGAAGCAGGAACAGAAGAACCGGATATTGACAAAAGCAGCCCGGAGCAGATTGAGGGGCACGAGAGAGCGAAGGGAAGTTATTTGTCTAACTTAAGCCTGGATCATCTGTTGGTGTTCCTCACCAAGAGAGTCGAGTCAGAAGTTATGAGTGCAGGTCCGTGTCAGGCTCCGACAGTGATTTAAAGCCTCGTGCCCTTGGTTTAGCAGTGGCCCACATGAATGTCAGCTAGTGCATTGGCTAATATTGGAGATGGCGCCTGGCACCTGAGCCCATGTTTGTAATGCAGCAGTAAATGACACAGAGACTCTATGAATTATTCATGCAGTTCATATATTCTGTACATTTAAATATAAATTCAAGAAATAAATTAAGTGTACAATATTTAGGGAATGCTCTTGTTGTTCCCAAGTAAGTTCAATTTGCAGATGTCACCATAGGAAATGTTTGCATAACAGACACAAGAATAACAAATATTTGAAAAAAAATCAAATCAAAAATATGAATTATTAGTTAAGCTGCCATTATACTGGTCTGTTTATGCTATATACATAGAAAGCAGGCATCAGTGGAAGCATATGCCGTATCTGATAGTTTGTTTAATCCCAGTATAAGACGTATTCATCATCCAGAGGTGTTATGCAAGTTCTTCCTAGCCAGTGTATAAAATTATATTTCTTGTTAGATAATGATGCTTGCTGTTCAAAAAAAAAAAAAAAAAAAAGATGAATTAAGCAGTACAGCAAAAAGGCTAGCAGATGGTGAATGACTGCATGACTTCCCTATTTTCAGCAATTGGTTGTCCATTTTATTACAATATAAAGTCAGTGAGTGTCTGCCAGACCTCTCAGTATTTACTAATACTCGTCCAGACAAACAGATTAGGACACCACACACTGGAATAACTTTTGCATCTCCTTTTTGTAGACGTGTAGTCTGACAGGGTTTTAGTGCAGACTGTAACAGGGGTTCTGGTGGATGGTGGATCAGTGGCTGTGGTTCCTATCACTGAAAACAAGAAAAGCATTGACGTCAAAGTGTGTCAACAGATGGTGGAGGCAAACTAAGCTGCCACAGCTGGCTACAGTGAGAACATTAGAAGGTATTGTGTGTGCTTGACACAGACACTGAAATGAGTTTGAAAACTGGTAAAGTGTTGTTGTTCTATAAGAAGCAGCATTATTTTGATTAAGAACTAAAGCTGCATGTGTCCACAACCACCACCTTCTGTCTGACACTCCTGTTCCAACAGGAGCAGGCAGAAAGCACAATCAGTTTCAACTGATTTGAGCCATTGTTTTTTTTCTGTGCAGAGTGATGACGCCAACCCTCACAGCACTTCAGTTAAGTTCAAACTGTTTTAACTTTAACTCTAGTTTTTCACTGACTGATCAGAGAAGTCTGGAGTTTGGAGGAAGCATCTTTCTGCTTTATTAATCTAATTTAAAAATAAGCAGGTGTTAGCTTTTCAGCTTTTTTCAGATGTAACAGTTCTGTGATAAATTAAGGAGATTACATATTTTCATTGGGATAAGTACTCAGCTCGAGTGGCTGCTCTCTGTTGCTTCCCGTTATGAACTTTCAGCATGTGCACACACGTCTATATGTCTGGACACGTGTGAACCTCAACCCATGTATCTTCTAATGACAGCGGCGTGATTTGTAGGATCTTCAGGGCCTACTGGAGCATAATTCGCTTATGGAAAACTGATTGATTGGAGTGAGGTTGGAGAATCATCAAGTGCAGTTTGATTGAATTGTGAGTAATGGTAGTCTAGACGACATTCATAACTGATGCCCCACGGCACTTCATTCAACAATCAGTACTTTTAAAGGGTCGCCTGTCTTCTCGGCCCGTGGGTTACATGTTTGGAATCCTACTACCCTGTTTTAAAATGAAAACAGAGGTCTTCGTGGTAAAATACTTTAAACTGTCAATTTGCTAAACCTCAGACTAATGACAATTTGATGCATCTCACAGCCATCAAAACTAGCGTACCCAATTATGTCCACTTATTTTCTGGGGACAAAGTCGAGCTGTTGCAGAAGACTGACAAGATGTTATTAACTTGTAAATGTGGTCAGTGCTAATTTACAAGAAGCAAGCACGAGATAAGCGGCAGCTTAGAGGGAACAGTGCTGGGAAATGCCCCCTGATTTTAATGTCTAACAGTTTTCTGACCGTATCATTGATGCGTTAATGCTAAAATGCTGGATTTGGACTGGTAAAGTTCTGGAGGCAACCATGGTTTCATCCAGAAGTGTGGGTAGCTTGAGGACATTTTATAAGGCTAAATACTTTTGTTTGTGTCTTTTTCTTTTCTGTGCGTTCTACCTCAGTATTATTAAATCTGATTTGGATGTTCAGTATCAAATGGGACATTTGAAGAATAAGTCAGCCGTTGTGCAGATGTTTTCCCTCTCTGCTTCGTCACAGTGGTAAAACCCCTTCAACAAAATACTTGGAAATAGTTTTCTGAGGCTGACTGGCAGAGCATTTACCACAATCCTGAGAGGACCAGGGAGGAAGTTAGAGAGTGAACATCAGAGCAGGAGGAGAATATAAGGTAGGGAGCAGTAATTCCATGCTATGCAGTTGCCCCCAAGTCACCTCTTTGCTTAAGGTCGCCAGATGGACCGCCGTCTCATCTGGCTCAGGGAAACACATATACTTTGCTGATGTGTTTCGAGCGCAGAGAGGCAGAGGAAGCACAAATAGGATGAGTGAGGCCTCCATAGGGGGGCACAGCCTCCTCCTGTTGCTCTGTCTGCATGTTCACAGCACAGGAAAGACTTCTGACCCGGTGGCTGGGTAGCAGCTTTGTTTTCCTGCGATGTCTACTCCCAGTGCACATCAGGCTTAGTGCCGGATGTGTTAAGACATGCTGGCGTAATCCTCGGCACTGTGGCAGGAGGAGTAAATAAATTAAATGTCTCATGTTAATGTTCACAGTTTCGAATCACATCTGCTTCGGGGTTTATTTGCAATTTTCATACTGTCAGCTGTTGCTACGGCATCATATCTAACAGTCAAACGTGTGTGCAAGCATGTGCTTTAATGGTATGTAACTGCGGCACGTACCATTTACCTGCATTATCCTGTGCTTGTGTTCAGCCAAAGAAATCTCCCGCTTGTCATCCTCTGTCTCCTTGAGTCATCGATTGTCAGCGTTTCATGTGGTCGGTTTGCTGCTGTTGGCAACCGCTTCTCCTTTGTTTGGGAGGAGAAGAAAAAATTCTACACTGGCAGTGCAAAATCTTCCACCTAGGCGAGAGAGAGCGCTCCTGTCGCATTGATTTACTCTGTCAGAAATGGCAAAACAAGTGAAATTGAGTGTGGAGGAAAAAAAAAAAGTCAAACAATAACCAGCCGGACACCCAGAATAGTCTCACACACTGATATACACTGAGACAGGCCAAGCAAAACAGAAGAGAACCCTTCTGAAAGCTGGGACAAGTAAAATTATGCTCCAGACCCTATATGATATACTGTATACATCATCAGCATGAAAACAAGTGAGCTGCTTCATGGGGAAGCACATGAATTAGATCCACAGGGCTGACAAACAGGAGAGGATGTGGGAGGACGGCAGAGCAGGTGGACCCATACGAGGGCTGATGGACACCGTGCATGTGATTATGGACACAGCAAATCAGTCCGTGCTGGCAAAACATATCAGCACTGTTTATTACATTCTCAGAAACAAAGGACCTTTTCAGCCTTGTCTCATTTGCTGCTTGGTTGAAAACCAGCTCTGATCTGACAAATCTGACAAACTGCACATCTGATCGGTGCTGCAGAAATTAATTATTCTGCTTATTGTAATGTACCCCACTGAATACATTACTTTGCAGGTGCACAGTCTGAATGTGGCAATGTTAATCTGTCACTGTTCACTTTATTTTCCATTATTAGCATAGCTGAGCCAGCTATTCTCGTAGTCTGTGTACCTTTGCTTTGGTTTGCAAATCAAATACCATTTTTAAAAAACTGTGTCATGTTAAAATATGACTTCACCGAAGCAAATAATCTTTCTTGTGCTTCATTGGTGAGTAGTTGCTCTTTCCACACTCAGCAGGGTGTGGTTACAACGCAGCGGAGTGACAGCTGTGATCATGGATTTAGTCAAAGGTTCAACAGACTTATATCTTTCAGCTCACAGCAGCCACCACAGCAACATGTCTGCTGTGGAACAGATGCTGGGTTACCACCACCACGGTCGACAATTCTGCGTCACGTTCAGTGCCAACATTTAGTGCAACATTTAGAGGAAGTGCTGTGTGAGCGTGGCGTGAGGTAAGGGTGTGGAGGTTGGGCGGTGGATGGGTCCTTAAGTGTGGGTCTAACCTGCCAGGCCTTTCCCTAAATTCAACCAAGAGGTTCAATTGGTTTATAACTTTAGTTTATTTGCCCTGATCACAAAATTTCTCTAAAGTTAGCTGTGCTGCAGATGCCATGTGCTGATATTGTAGCAGAAAACCGTGGTGGCTAAATGTGATGTACGATTGCCAGACTGGCAGTGAGCTATCTTTATTAGTCTGGCAGAAATCACATTGATCACCACTGATTTCCTGGTTCAATCTGGGAGTTTATCGTTGTTTTCATTCACAGGTGAATTCTGCTTTGTTGTTAATAAGACTAATAATGTCCCATGTCTTGTCTGGTCAGACTCTCAGTGCTTGCCGGCTGCTTTTACACACTATGCAAACGCAGTGTGATCACCGAGGTGGTTGGTTTGATGCCAGGGCGCAAGTGGGTTAAAGAGCCTCTGTGGGTCCTCTCTGCGTTGCATACACACATGTAGCAGATGCTTCTTTTCCCTGAAAGTGACAGTAACAGTTTTAACAAGCCTGTAGGCAAATGAGCAGCGATCATGAGCGAGTCGTTCGTTGGAAGAGCTGTGTCGAGTTATGGCCGTATGGATCTATATTAAGCAGAGCCACATGATGTGGGCCACTTTCACTGCAGAATGATCATCAGGACTTCATTACCCAGATGCCACTCTGCTGAGACAGCAGCCAGTACCTAACATCGGTAGTCTCACCACACACACCGACATACACACCACGGCTGTACCCTCGTACTGTGCCTTGATAGTTAATGTGATGTATTTGACTTTTTGGAGGTATTAGCCATGTATCAGTAGAAGCAGAGGTCATTTATTACAAGTCTGACAGGAGAGGGTTGGGTGGCATGAAGCCCAGCAAATGCACATCACACCGCTATCAGCCCGTCACGTCCTTGGTCCATTGCTTTGGAGTGGGGAGGGATGGAAGGGTGGAAGGACAGGGAGGAAAGGATAGAGGGAGGAAGAGAAGACATGAAGAGATCCAGAGGGAGGAGGGGTGCTGAAATGAGGGAGAGTGATCTGAATAGAAAGGAAGGGAGGTGAAGAGAGGGAGGCAGGAGTGTGAGGAGAGAGAGGAAAGACGGAGGGAACAACAACGAGTGCATGACTGATGAAGGCTGGAATGAACAGAGAAGGAAAAAAAAGAGATGTAAAAGAGAGGACAGGATAGAAGGTGGGGTCAAAAAAAAAGGGAAATAGTGGGAGTGAAGATAAAGTATGATAGGGGTGTGGGCATGACAACGATGAGTTATGATAACCCTGAGCACATTCAATAAATAAACACATCAATTTATGTGGATTGTTTTAAGCAGGGTGTCAACATACCCCCGCAGTTACACAGCTCCTGATTAGTGTCTATGGACTGGAATTGTGTAGCGGCTCTGTACATACAGGACACACTCTTTGAATAGTGTAATGTTTTGCATTTGAATAGAAGACAAGGGCGTATTATACTTTGACTACAAATCAAAATGGAAATGGGATTCTGAGCATTCCCTGGGAGTGGAAGTGAGAAGGCTCTCCTGCAGTTGAAACTGTGACTGTACTGACAACAGAGAGGGAATAAAGTGGAAACTCCCTCTGGGAAGTAATTAGTATGGACAGTTTTAGTGTTGACACCGCTGGCTGAGCTTTCAGATCTCTCATTTGCCTTTTCCTGCTGTCTTGGGAAAACATTTCAGGGCTAGTTTCAGATTTTTTTTTTTCTTCCTCTATGGTCTACAGTTCTATGGTCTTTTGTGTGATTAGGAAGCTTCGTGAGCCGCCAACCCTTGAGCACCAATGAAAACCATTGTGAAATTTCAAGAAAGCACAGAAATCAAAATTCTGTTTTCTGTTCATCCATGTTGGCTTTTGGTTGACTCCTGGTCATTGTGCACGCTCACACAGTCTCTGTTTGGCTTTTCCCGCCTCAGGCAGTTTACAGTTACAGTAAATTCAACATTAAAGTTTTTTTTTTGTAGGTGTAATGTAAAACTGATGTATGTTAATGTAATCCCAAGGGGGGTGGGTCAGGTGTGTTAGCATGACACAGAATACATGTTATACAACTACCACACATACTGTCAACCAAATGTTTTTATACTTTTTTTTTTTTTGGCATTTTCTGCCTGTTATTCTAGGAAAGAAATACTGAGACAGAAGTGAGGAGTTAAAGAAGGTCAGAGCTGACGCTGTTGTTCAGCTGCATCTGACTTCTGACCTCAGATCCATTTATAGCACCTTTCATTGTCTTTAGAGACAGACATACGTTTGGACATGTTTGTTCTTCTCCACAGAGAACAAGGGCCTACACAACAAGCACCACTGGACTGAAAACATATGTCATTTATAGCCAAGTAACGTAGCTCACAGTAAGATATTGCTTGAGGCTTGGGAGACTCTGTGACCCATGTCCATCTGAGCATTTCTGGAATGGCCTGCTGCATATCTGGTCATTGCCCAGTGCTGGTTGGTGTTTCCAGACTTGGTGCAACTGCAGTCGACAGGAAGAAGCAATCGGGCGTATTCGGTCCAGGTGCAAATTCAGACAGACTTCTCTGTGTGAGTAATAAAGTCTCAACCTGAGCAAAATCTTGAGGCCTTATTAATAGTGAATACTACACAGGTTTCCTTCTGACCAACCCACTTATTCTCTTTTGTTTGACAGGTTGTCTCCATATGGTTTCGTTTTTATTTTAGTCATGTAGAAAGAAGAAAAGAAATCAGAGGTCATGAAGGCATGGTTTATACAGTGACCCTCCCCTGATGTGTTCTCTGCCCATACTGCATTAAATCAGAAAATCAGTCCAGTCCAAGGAAGAGGAATCTATACTGTGGTTTATTTCAGCCGGCTAGGTCAGCTGAAATGAGTCGGGAACAGTTTGAAAGGTACCAGACACTGAAATCTCTTTTCATAAGACTCTTAAAGATGGTTCATGATTCATTTGCAGTCAAAATGGGTCACAACATTTTCTGACTGATGATATAACCCTGTTTGGAATAATGGTTTCATCAAAGCCCTGCTGGATCGTACTGTAACATTTGGTGGCTTACTGTATGGTATATTTATTCAGTCTGCGCTGACGTCAGTGTGTGGGTGTGCAGCATCCCTAAGTCCTTGTCCACATGAATTTGTACATAGGTACGTAGTTTGAAAGCTAGAAAAAGACGCTTATCATGTCTGAGTAGCGTTTCTGTATACACGGCCTATATACAATGGCCTCATCCTATCCTGTTGTCATAGCATGGCTTTTGAGGATTGCACATAATCTGTTTTGCATATGTGTGAGCCTTAGAAGAGTTTTAAATTCTGTGGCTTTAACTTACTGAGACAAACTGAGCAGATAATGTGTGGACAATCATATTAAGTCTGGCTACAACTCTGCGAAATTACCCAAAAAAAAAAATCATAAATACGGCTAAAAATAGTTTCCGGTTAGGTCCTTGTTTTCAGTAAAAGGTCCTTGAGTGTCCATTCAGTCCACGGGACTGTGGCGGTCTTCTGGGTGTGGAGTCTTGACGGCAACACCTTCAGTGACCTGAGGATCGGCAGCTGTGACACGCCACCGACGTGGCTGTCACTTGTCCTGACTGATGACAGACATGCAGCCTCTTCCTGCCAGCTAACATCTGGGAAAGCAAAGAGCCTGACACTCATCCTGACAGCGAGGGGAGGATGAAAGTGGAGGAAGAGGCACAAGGAGAGAGAAGGACTGCAGTGAGGAGGCAGGCGGGTTGTTTTGCTTCTTCTTTTTTCTGGTTTGTTTTTTGCTTTAGAGTCCACAGGTGATTGCTCTAAACATATCCATGAGACATATGCTTGCACATACACAATAGATGCTTCAACAGTATAATGGTAGACCCTTTGACTTGCCAGATAGCAGGAAAAGCACAGGTTTAACTAATAACCTTAATAAAGGCCCTGTGCCTTTTAAAGTCCCGGCGAAGACATGCCGGTGAGTCAGCACGTACAATTCTGTGGCTTTGGAACTGGCTCACCAAAATGTAATGTTAGTAATTACACCTGTTTTTCCTGCTGTGACATGTCAAAATGTCCAGTTCTTTTCAGTGGTGTCCATGGGGCGGCAACAAGGCTTTACAGGTGCAGTCGAGACACAATTATTTAGTTTGAAAAAAAAAAAAACATAACTAGGTTTATTAAACTGTTTGATCTTTAAATTTTCTTGCCATTGAGTCATGGAAAATCCTGTACTCAGCTTACATCTGGAGACCCTGTAACATGCTTAGTCATACAAATATACCTCTATTTTGCTTATTATTATTGACAGTGCCTTATCGGGCTGTCTGCTTCTGCCACACAGCAGAAGTGTTAATGTATGATCGTTTTTTAGTTTGTGAGACGCAAACTTTGTTTGAATAGACACCACTGAGATGTTCAAGTTGCATGTGAAATAGAGATATTTCACATAATAGATGAGTTTATTAGGCCTCATTTCGGCACCCGGCACTGATTATAGTGTTACCTATTACCTCACATGAGGCACAGAACAAAGCAGCATTGGATGGTTAATTAAATGGTAAATTAACTTCATTTCCATTGGAATTTGAATACGTTTTATATTTACAGCGTATTATCTTCAGTACAGTTCTAAGCTCCAGGGCTCTGAAAAGCTCCAGGTTTTCTGTGTGTCAACTGTTCTCGCTAATTTAATTGAAAATTTGTTTTTGAAATATGCACCACTAAAGCACAACATCAGCTGCCCTGATAATGGGCCTCAAAGTGGGTCCTGCTTTATTGCCTGATCTTGAGGTCCTGAAGAGGAGCCCTGTGACTAAACTTAAAGACTTTTGTTGTTTTGTTTTTGTGCTTACATGCTGCATATTTCTACATGACTGTGCTACATTAAGCACACATTTAACCAGAGGCCAGGTAGAATGCCATCAGATAAAAAAATGCAATGAGAGTGGAGGTTAGGAGGGAACAGCAGCTCATTTTTGCCCCCAGGCCCCCTAGCAGGTTAACCTAGTCATGTCTGTCAACGTACCTCAGGTAACATAGGACCCATAATGCTATTCATCATTATCTTGGCCTTTTCTAAATAACGGTAGAACATCACAAACTCAAATTTGAAAGTCGTGAAAATTCAGTCATGTCGGAATTACTTATGGTTTCACTAATAAAGGGAAGGAAGTTTTCTCGAGGATGAAAGAAGGCTGGAGTTAACGCTGTGGTTGTTTCAGAGCTCATTGATCATACTTGGACATACTGAATTGACAAGAATGAGAAGCAAACATTTTGTCAGTCCTCCATCAGCAGCCCTAAATGTCTCCCACCTGCAGTAGACTGAAGACAAATAGCCAGTGTGTCTGTGGGCTTATAACCGTGCACGAGTGTCAGCAGAGCTGGATATAATATCCACATCTCAGGTGTCATTTTTTTTTCCTCACTTCTTAATATTAATATTATCAGTAGGTTTTCTATAACCAATGTACTGTACAAGTCTGACACTATGATGCTGTGGTTGCCTGATAAATGGATCGCCTCTATTCTCTTGGCTGTTTTCTCTTTTTACAAATAACCACTAATGACGCGAACGAAAATTTCCTGTGAAATTATCCCAAGTTTTCATCGAGCATATTAACCAAAGGCCAAGAAGGCAATGTGTGCACAGGGGTTAATGGGATCCAGTGACAGACAGCATTTCCAGACACGATCAATAACGTCACACGTGGAGAAAAGGAGTTAGGGAGATTTTGGAGCAATTAGAACCTGCTGGCATTTAGAGTCAAATATATTGACACGTTTTCCTGGGCCACAGCTCCTAAGAAATCTGTTTACGAGCCTTATTTTTACAGAGTCTGAAAATGTCACAGAGTATTACTTAAGAGTGATAGCATATGATTGTGAATGAAGTGTGATGGCAGAGAATAAGACCGCTCAGCTAAACCTTCAGCCCTCAATAAAAAGAGCGCCTGGATTCCTGACTGTTGGTTGTTGCTTTCAGAGCTGATGCTCTCAGTACTGTCTATCACTGTCATGCTGCAGCTGCGTGGTGTAGACGTGGTAAAATATACCCACTAGGGCAAGCATGAAACTCACAGATACCATTTCCTGTTGCTTTTTTTTTTTTTACTGTATCTCTGTGATGGGTTGAGATGGGTGTTTCAGTCCTTTGCCAAATCTGACAACCAAACTGAATCAGTCTTGAGGGACAAAGAAGTGTAATGATTTAATGTAAAGTTGCATTAATGATTTATGACAAAGAAAATGCTTCAGTGAATCCGCTTCTCATGAGTTCTGACAGAGTGCAGTCCGGGCCGCAGGGGTTACGTATGGTGATGACACGGATTTGAATTGTTGGTTTGTCTGTCAGTCCATCCCTGCGGAGCTGCTACCACGGCTTGTGACTTTTAGTCCTGTAACATCACGAACTGGGGAGGAAATCTAATTTATATGAAAATATTCTCAGTGTCAGTGATGTAACATGTAATACCAAGTCTCATTTTGGGAAGGGGGGGGGGGGGGGGGGCGCGCATGCAAGGTGAAGTTGTCTGCATTGAAAAATAGTCAAATCACCTTCTTTCAAGCTCCTTTGTATTAGGGTCCTCAAAGGCAGCAGCACTCTCGTTCACTGCAGCTCCGTCAACCCTCCAGTTAGTTTGTAAAGGCCAAGTGTTTTTCTTTCTTCTTTCTTTTCTGTGTTTTTTTAGCACAGTTTGACAGCAGTCAGTACATTTTTCCCCACTTATGTTCATGAGTGGAACAGTAGCAGGTAGCTAACATGGGAGGCATTATCGCCTGACATAGTTCACTGAGTTAAATTCAGCATCGCAACAGGCGTCCCAAAGTCAAGCTGAGAACAGCCGACATTACAAATGGTTTTCTAATCAAGGAGGTTTCATTTCAACATTTCAGCTGCAGCTGGAGGGACATGGTACATCTTGAGGGACATACTGTGGACATTATAGAAGCCCATACGTCTATTTCCCCTTGATTCATCTGCAAGATTGAATCAGCAAACGAAAGTCTGCAGGTATGAGGAGACATTCGCTCCATGTTCATCACAGTTCGATGCCACTTTTCTGGTGCAATGATCTGAAAGTAAATATTGATCCAAGCAGGAAAAGAATGAACGTATATTGCAGTCAGTATAAAGAAATGCATGCAAAGAAATGAAAAATGTAAAACGAAAAGGTTATCCCACTTTTTAATACAAAGAATGTGATAAAAATGGCTTCCCACAGGCCCGGTTGGACTTCACAATCAAAAAAACAATAGTTTTACTAACTAACCATTGGTAATGTCCCACAGGGTAGTTATGTTGTACCTTTGGTGCATGACATACAAAAGTAAACATATCCTGATCCTGAATCAGAGAGACAAAACATTTGTCCCGATTCGGAGTCAGTCATGACTTTTTAGACACATCCTGCGTGGCAGGAGTTGAATCCATGGGATTCATACAAAGCTTAGCCTCATCAGTTCTATTTTAAAACATGTTTTCAGGGCTAACATGTAGATGCTGTATGGTTTTGCTGACAAAAGTATACTGTATGTTAGTGTGACTTTTAAGATGACCTATATAGAGAATGCTGCTTCATCAGTATTCCAGATGGTGCCACGAACAATATTAAAACAAGTCTAATGTTGCGTGCACAATTCAAAATGAGGCTTCCCCCCCCCCCCCCCCCCCCCTTTTTTTTTTTACATTGTTAAATTGCTGAAGGGGAGCACTGTATATATAATAGGTTTTATGTATGTAGATAACAAATGTGCGGATTTGGTCGACATCAGTAATCTGACAAGTAGGATTTCAAATTGGCATCTCAGTGCTCAAATAACTACCAGCTACAACAGACTGAATGCACAGGACAGACCTCCCACCAACCTGAGTCCACTGTAACACCTGTGCACAAACTTCTGTGAGGAACGGGTGGTGGCAATAAAGGGGCACTAGAGCTCATCTGACAGGGTTGAGGGGGAACGTCAGATTAAAAAAAAAAAAAAAAAAAGGGTACATCCAGTCTAGATTCTGAAAATGTGAAGCGTTGCAGGAAAACAATGTCCGCTGTGATCGCATCAGAGAACGTATTCATTAATCCGTCTGCTCATTTTTGATTAACGTATTTATCAAAAGATTCTCTCAAAGAGATTTGGCAAGCCTGAAATGTAAAGTGTAAGTTACATGTGTTATCATACTGACGCGGCACCAAAGCTGGATTACCGACTGTGTAAAGCAGGAAACTGTACCATGGCCTCTTGTACCCCCAAAAGCCCAGGTTCACTGTGTGACAATTAGTTTATGGTAATTCAATTAACCCGCACTTTGCTTGGGAATATGCAGCACTAAAGCACATTACCGATTTGATAACGGTCTTAAGGTGGGTTCTACTCTATTACATAATATCAAGACCCATGTCTTGAAGATGGGCCCTATATCAAAATCTAGCTGTAGGATCCTCATTATGTCACCTGATATCTTGACGGGCATTCCTAAGTTAATGATGTTTAATCATATTAATTCACGACAAACCTGGGGCCATGTGACACTCCAGCAGAATAACACTGCACACGCTGCACAAAGTAGGGGAGAAGCTGAGCAGGGTGTGTTTTTTTTTTCCCTGTGGCCCCCTGAGCATGGTAATCTGACCACACCCCCTCTATCTTGCAAAATGAAAGAACAGGGACCCGGAGCTTAAAAATGGCTTACTATCTAATGAACTAACACAATAATACGGCCAGTCTCAACCAAGCATCTCACAGCAATCTCTCTCTGGACGGCGTCTGTGGCCTCATGTAGACTCTTGTCATGAGATTCCCAGAAGACCAATTATTTTTTATGTCTTTTATGTTTTTTCTTCTAAGAGGAATTTTGTGTGTTGCAAATAATAAGTTTGTTTGGAGAACAGCTGCAATCGAGAGAATACAAATAAAATCCAGTCGATATATTATATTGTAATATAATATAATATATATTTGTATAATATATATTATTGATGAATATATATTGTAATATAATATGTTGATATTAATTTAATTAGGGTTATTTTTTTTTACTTGGGCTTCATCAAGAAATATTCTGTACAAGAACAAAATAGGCAGCAAACCGCAATCATCTACGGTAGCAGGCATACCAGACCTTCATCGTCATGGTAACAATAATGAACACGTGATGTAGCTTATTGTCAGTTTGGTAAGGTTTAGGAAAAGATCCAGATGCGTGTTACAATAACTACTTCATAAAGGTTAGAGTACTTTCGTAGTCATGGTTACAACAACGAACACATGGCGAAGAGGTGGCCCAACAATAAAACGTAACTATGGTTGGTAAGAACCTGCTTGCAGAGAGGAACCATAGTGTTGTTATTTTAGGGGAGTTCAGTCTCGTTAATAAAGCCTGACGAGTTGCTTTGGGATGAGCAGGCACAGGCACAAACTCTGTGCTTCAGCGTTCAGCATCTGATAAATCATTGCACACATTCTGCATACAGGTAGAGCTGTTCGCAGTGTTGTAGCCAAAGTAAAGAAAGATGCACTGAATGAGCAAGAGTGGATGTTTGGCACTGTTAATATACTTAAGCTGGAAAAAGGTGAATGAACATTCAACAGTCTGAGAGATGACAGTAAAGGCCTCTGAAGCCTACTCAGGATATCCTGATGCTTTTGTTGTTACACATCAAAAACACAGTCTCTCTTCTGTCCCTACTGTAAACCTGTCTAGTAAAGTAAAGAAATCCCACCCTAAAACCTTAAAAAAAAAAAGAGAGCCCATAGTGGAGGATGTGAAGTCAGATTAAGTATCTCAAACTATGTTACTGTCACGTCCTGATCCTCCCAGTCAATGTGTACGTGTGCCCACAGAGGATTCACCGAGTACAAGAACTGATTACTGTATGTCAACAAAATCATATCGCTGATAACCCAGATTAATCGAATTAGTCCATCTCAGATTAGAAATTCAGTACTACTCTAAGTGTGGAACACTGAGCCTAAGAAGGAAAAATTAGTTTAGCAACTATTTTAATTTGCTGTCACGTTCAAGAACCAGGAGAGCTCTGGTGCTCTCAAAACCTGTTAGGCGATCCCTGCAGGTAGCGACTAATCAGACAAA
Organism: Toxotes jaculatrix; assembly: GCF_017976425.1. Lineage (NCBI taxonomy): Eukaryota > Metazoa > Chordata > Actinopteri > Toxotidae > Toxotes > Toxotes jaculatrix. The sequence goes on along the minus strand of NC_054405.1, from coordinate 23,825,613 downwards.
CCTGCACACACACAGGTGTGTAAATATAGAATTACACACAACCTGCTCCTACTCTTGATGGATTTTGTCTGGAATGAAACTAAACAAGTCCTGTTATGCCGCAGCAACAAAGATTATAGATATTATGCCCAGTCCAAATATAAGCATTTCCTTTGTTAATTGCTGTATGTGTAGGAAATGGGACTACTTTTACTTATGTTTACACCATTGTTTGAAACTTTGACCCCGTTTAATGTGAACATCCAACACTTTAACATTATGTATATATGTAACAGAAAATAAGGAAAAGCATAAAAAGTCCCCTTAAATGCTTAATGTGCCCTTGGGGCTTCTTTAACATCTTTTTCTCTGTTGAAACAGTGATGCCAGTGTCAGATTGGCTGTTCTCCAAATACTTTGCTGCCTTAAAAGATGCTACAGTGCAGTTTGGCAGCCGGCACAAAGGGAGAGTCAGGAAACAACATATTACCCAAGACCAGACCAGGGCGGGTAACTCCCACATCTAAGAAATCCAACATCCAAAGTACACATTTCTATCAAAAATGCAAAGAGTTTTCAAAGAGAGTTTTAGAGGAAGCTGTTTTTTTTCCCCCTTAAAAATGCAAAATGAACTGGCAGGACTAGTAGGATTCTGGGTGGGATTTATGTCTGTAACTAATGGAAGATCAAACACTTTAAAACTGGGAAATGTTTTACTTGTTGTTGAGTGACTGTATAATATGCATTTATTTATATATACAGAAAAAGATGATTAAAAGCAAGCAAGACAGAGAAATATGGATTGTGTAGGAGAAAAAAAACGAGAAGCTTATTAAAGATTCAAATCTCAAATGAAATGAATAAACAAAAAAAAAAAAAAACAACCAAGATGACAGTCAGAACTGGATCAAAGAAACAAATACACAAAAATGGGCTCCCCAAAACAAAATGCATAAAAAATGACAACCAGAAAGTAAATAGGCAAAAATAGTCATGATGAAAAACAAAGGTTTTGTGCTAATAAGGAAAACTGTGAAGCAGATGCAACTTTTCCACAGTATTTTAATCAGAAATTTCGCTTTTATTTTTCCAATTATTTCCTGTCTGTCCACATGCCACCCTGATCCATGGCGTTCAGGCCTTCACATGTATTCCTGTGTATTTTTGGGGCTCAGGCTTCACACATATTTACTCTGCGATGACTTTGGTGGAAACAATAAAACTCCTCCAGCATGACGTCTGACGTGTACTTTTCTCTGACCTTCGCCTCAATGAAAGCACCATCCCATTCCAGGTGAAGCAGGAGAGAGTGGCCTAATGGTCCATGGCTGCCAGAGCAGCTGTCCAGAGCTGGGCTTCTTTTTTCAGTCAATAAGCCATCACACTGAGCTGCAGTGAGGGTGTGGAGAGGCAAAAGCTCAAGGGAGCCGTGCAACACCTTGGGAGCAGCCTGATCCTCCTGATGCTTCCTTATCAGGCCTCATCAGCCAGCCTGATGATCCGAGGTGCTCTGTAGGCGTGTTCGCTCTCAGTTTTACCTCAAAATAAAGTAGCTTAGATGATCTGTACTGTCCCGTTGATGCTGCCTGATTGGGGTTCTTGCCCTGTTGAACTTTGTTGTTGCTTTGTTCCCAGAGCTCAGCAGCTACATGGAGTACAAAGCTTTCATAAGCCATAGACACGATGGCCAGAACTACAAAAATAACGCCCCAGTTGTAATAAACTTCTGTTCTGTCAATTGTTTGTCACAGAAAGTAACAAGCAATCATTGTAGAGTTGACTGATGGCAAGTGTGTGACAAATGTGACTTTATTAAGGTGAGCTATGGCGAGTTAAGCACCATTAGACAGTATCTCCCTTATTTTTATTACTCCCAAGAATGAAATAACAAATAGGACACAATGTTCATTTTATCTTATTTATGGGATAACAATAGTGAAATACCAGCGTATGTTTTTCTCTGTTCATTATATTTATAGCATGAGGAGAGGCAGGGTGGTAGTTCCATCATGACTCTCTAGTGAAAACCTTCACAAAAAAAAAAAGAAGAAAAGGCAAAGGTTGCCTTTGCCATTGCCCTGTTCCAAACTCGTTAGAAACAGACTGGTGTGACATGACCAGAGTTGTTGTAAGATGTTGTGGGTAGACCCACTGAGTGTCTCGTGCCTCTCATTGTTCCCTGAAAGATTTCCTCTCCTCCTCCTCCTCCAGACAGTCTGTCAGGTGTTCAGCTGTCAGCTCAGATGAGAGCTTGGTTTTCTGCTGAAACCTCAGCACCTGCAACAACATTTTTTTTTTTTCCTACAAGTGCACAGAAGAGATCAGCGGTCTTTATGCATTAGCACAAAAGACACTTTACAGGATTTACTTGGTATTTTTTGCCTTGGAGTTGAAGTGAAATGTGTGTCGGGGTGAAAGATAGCACTTTTCCTCCCAGCCGAGCTTATACACGTGCACAGAGCGGCGCCTTTGATGGGAATAAGGTAGAGTTACCTGTTGAAGTCTTTGCTGTTGCAGGATGCAGCAGTGTTTGGTGGTCAGACTCTTTGCGTGTCCAGCCATCCGATATTCACGGTGCCCAGATGCTGAATCCTAACGACTCTGGTGAATGAAATATCTTGACAGCTACAGATACTTTATTATTCATTGCTTTCATTCACATGAAACCAGCCTGATATTTACCCTGGTTAATTTGCAAGATAGAAAGTCAGTGCATATTATAGAGTTAAATATGAAGAGTTTTGAGTTTGTCCTGTTACACACACAAGTAGATGTAAAATGTTTGAATGTCAAAAGTGGGTTCAAGCTGTCATACAGTGTTGTGGCTGCTGGGAAATGGGAGTTCCTTTATACAGCTTGTCTGAGTGAACAGTCAGTTCATCTTCCATTGTATATGCAGACATTTCCATGGAGAGGACCCCATCAGCCATGATCTGCCTTGTTGTCCTCCTCATCAGTGCACAGCACAGATACATATGTTTGGTGGCTGCCAGTGATTTTTTTGGCACTTCTCTGACAGCTTTTCCCAGGTTGTCGTTGCCCTTGGCAACACACAGTAACACATCTGAGTCCACCATGTCTGTGGGAGCAGAGCATTGGCTTCTTCGCTGCTTTCGGCAATGCGGTGCATTCGAGCATGTAAACAGGCTGCACATGGATTGCCAGACCCTTATGATGAACTAATTTACCAAGCACTAACATTTACAAGCCTCTTTAGGTCAGAGTTTGTGCACTTTTTTTTTTATATTTAAGAGCTTGGACTCATCACTTTTGAATTTTTTAAGTTTAGACATGGTACACCCTGGCAGCGGTGCATTTTATGATTATGAACCTTCCCTGCGTTGGTGAGTGTTGCATAAAGGGAGTAAGATCTTTGTTTGACATGACTATTGTGGTGCTATGGCGCTGCTTTATCATCCGAATCACTGCTATGATCATATTCACAAGCCATAACATGTTATGGCTGGTTATATCGGAGATTGCCATCAGGTGTTATAGTTTTTTAGTAAGAGCACTGTAGTGGAAAGAAAATAGTTTTGGCCCCATTTGAGACTCAAGTATTTTACTGCCAATTCAAAGCTGTATATAAACTGTTGGAAAATAATTCAAAAAAGTCCTTTTTTTATAAAAAAAAAATTCACATAGCTGTCGTCCTCTTAAGTCTGTTTTGCCTTTTTCTATTGCTCATAATTTTGGGGGGATTCCTGCTGCCTAATTTGATCAATGAGGTAAAACTAAGGAATCATGTAAGATCTTTATTAATAGAGGAGTGTTTTTTCAGAGCCCCTCCTAAGTGTTATCTTTCTCCAGCTGAGCTCTCCAGAATCCCAAATTGAAGCGGTGGAATGCCGCGAGGTACTTACAAAGAGAGTTGCATATGTATGCAAAGCCTTTTAAGTGTGAAAGCCAAACACAGTCATGTTTCAATTTTTTAGGTGCATGTTGGTTGTCCAGAGGGCAGTACACTCAATTTTCATATTTTAGCATTAATATCCAACAGGGCATTCTTCACTGTGACTGTGGATAATGTAGTTCTTGCACTGTCATCAGGACCTATATATACACATGACATTACTGTTGTTTACTGTGTATAGATACAGATCATATAAAGTAATTAGTTTATATGTTGCTCTTGGCAGTAGATTTGTTTCCTAGTTGCGCCTGATAGACAGAAAAAGTGTTGTACGAGCCTTTCAGAGTAGAAAACCTCCTCTTTCGCAATCAACTTAAAAGAAAAATACATCTAATTTGCACAAAAGTGGAGCTCTTTGCTCTCTACAGAGTATTTAAAAAAACATTATGAAGGAAATAGCAATGATATATGTGGAGCAATTAATTTTTTTTTTTTCAGTTTTCACCATCTGTTACTTCCTTTTACTAACTCCTATAAACTTGACTTGCATCATGTCAACATCAAACGCTTACAGTTTTTTCAATGAACCCAATTACTTAGAGACACAAACTTGTAAGTGCGATATATCAGCTGCAGTAGAGTGTGGAAAATTACGTGCTGCAATACGTTTTTTTTTTCCAAAAATAGGATAATATATCCCATGAGCCCCTGCTGCTCTTCCCAAAAGGATATCATCTCTTGTCTCTCTCGCTGGCATCATATTTGTTTTGAAGAGCATGAAGCATAAGAGGCACTAACAGCCCTTGAAAAATAATAATACATGTTGGACAAGTAAGCTAATGTCAAGTTGAAAATTAGCAGGTAGTTCAGCTGGAATAAAGTGTGCATTGGTTGCAAAGTTTAGACACGTCCCTTTTTAAAAATTTTTTTTTTTTTTTTTTTTTACCAAAACAGCTGAGCACCCACTATATCAGCTGAGTATTGAGTGCAACTGAACAACAGCACTTTGTAAAGTATTCTCTGATTGGTAAATGTCCATTACCTCACTTTCCTAACATGTTTTCTGTTAAATATTTGTCGTCTTACAACATTATCAGGGTTTGACAAACTAATCCAAGGCTGAGACGTTTAATCAGGTCGCATCATCTTAATGAGCCGATGGATGTTCCTTAGTTGTCATGGAGATAGCTCAGTTGCCATTGATGATAGTTCACATAATGGACCTTGATGACACCTCACAATGTGGTGTCAAGATTATTTTGTCGATCTACAATTTCCAGGGTCTAGAGTGAACTTTGAAACTCATCATCAGGGTTATTTTCTCAAACTCCAGAGCAGCGGCAGACGTTGTACAACGGTTTTCACAGACGGAGTAGCACCAAACTCCTTATGAAAATCTTTCATGTGTCTTTCATGATGCACCAGCAGCCGAATACTAACACCATTGTGACTGGTATTGTTCTGCATGAAGACCACATTCCTTCAGTTTAAATGAAACTTGATTCTGGCTCTGATTAATGTGGACATTAATATTAACACCTTAATCATTTGTAATTCTACAGTGACAGCGTTAAAATGGCTGTAATGAGAATAAAGATTAGAGTCAGTAATACTCGAATCACTGATGGTTCTACAAGTATTAACACTAATTCCACATTTTACATTCATACCTTCCCTAAACCTCAGTATATGAGTAAATTTAGAATGAAGTCTAATGACAGTAGTCTTTTGTGTAAGTACAGTTACACTGGGCAGGCGTACCCGCGAGCGTGTCCTTCATCGTCAGCCCTTACGGCAGCACTCACACCAACAAACTGTTTGGAAACGTGTAAAAATCAGCAAGAAGAGGCAACTCTCCTACAATTCATTAACAGGAGTCTCAGCGTGTTGGCATAGTAACAAACACACGGCCTACAGGCGAGGGAGGTGGAGAGTGATGGATGGATATATGCATCTGTCAGTAATTTTAATGAGACACGGGCACGCGAATGATCGGCGCGAGCAGTGGGCTGCCATTGGCTGCATCTGTGTCATTTCCCAAAAAAGACAGCATTGGTGTGAATATGTGATAATATATGCACACACAATACGTGCGTCAGATAGAACAGGATACACCTTGACATGTTTTCAAATACATTTTAGATAAAAATCTGTCTCATTGCTGCTGTGGTGTACCTTTCTGCTAACACTACACATCTGGACCACAACGTTTTCACACTGAATGAATCAACAAGTCACACATACTGTATCTGTATCTCTTTACAAGGCTTAAATGTGCATGTGGTATCAAATTTATGTTGCACTCTTATACCCCCACAGATGCTCATATTCTCAAGCCTTTTTAAACTTTTTTTAATATTGATATGAAGCATCTATGAACCATCGTCCTCCTCCACACTCACCAGTCTCTAACTGATTGCAGTCGCTCTTATCTGGTGTTAATTTCCTCTCCTTCCAAACACTGAGTTTTGAGTTGTCTTAAAGGATTTTGTTGATGGGGATGCACTGAAAGTAGACCGCAAGGTGGGCAGTTAATAAAACTCACTGGTGAGGTGAATCTAGAGCCGTTTTCTCATATGAACACTGGACAATGTCCAGAGATTCAGGTGGCGACATTGTCCGGAGTTGCCCTTTCACACTTGCAGCATACAACTGCCGATTGTCCATGTTAGACACTTTCTCACCTACTGGAAAAACTCGGTTCGGTTTAGGTGTGAGGTGGTGCCTGGGCAGAGCGTGCAGGAGGCAGGATAGAAACATCATCAACACATCCATTCGCTCGCTGTGAATTCTCCTGACAGTGACCTGCTTCATTCACACATCGGCTCAGTCGGACATTACACAGATTTTGTAAGAGGGAGCTGGCAGAGTAAAGTCCATTTAATGTCCAGTACACAGCTTCTCCGGGTGATGTGTAGAAACGTTCAGGGCTGCAGTTCATGTGTGAAAACAGCTTAGGTGAAAGCTAATTTTGATTTCTCTAATTAAATCTATAAGAAAGAGGCATATTTACAAACAAGCACATTTAGAAAAACTGAATAATGATTTTAAAAGGTTTGTAAAACTTGTAGCTGATTAAAATTTGGATTCTGTTAAAGCAGGCACACACCACCGGTAGGAAAAAGTCCATAACAGTTTTTAAATTCATTACACAACTTCTTTGTTGGTGCGAGAGTAGCCAGAGTTCACTTCCTCCTCCTGCTTCTCTGCCTTTCCTCAGCTGTTAGACTGCGTCTTGACAGACATGCTGCCAGCCAGAATAATCTGTGACCACGTCTTCTGCTCTGACAGATGGAGTGGCAGATCTTTGCAGAGAGGTTTTGATCTGGTCCTTGGATGTCCTCCTCTGCTTCACAGAACAGCACTGGCCTAGATGGAGGAGGCAGTTGGTGGTTCTGAAAATATTGGAGTCTCAAAAAATGACTTTTTCTGTTCACAGAGGAACTCAACATTACATGGCCAAACCAAATGAGCTACACTTTAGTTTGAGGGGCCAGAGCTGGCTCCAAGCAGCGGGAGCAGGTTGATGTAACACATGAGCTGAAAAGTTTGAGTTGTGTGTCTCAACGAGTTGGAAAAATGTCCTTGTACTTTGACAGTTTTTCTACCGTTGGATCTTTTGTTTTTAATGTGGGCACTTATTCAGCTATTTATTCAGTTATAAAGCATCAAACAGACCCACCTGTGTCCAGGTGGGCAGCACGGTGTTGTTGCAGTATCACTGACATGGAACAGGTGCTGCAGTGCCATTAGCATCTATTTTGGAGGATAGGATTTGTTATGCAGTTCATTAAAGAGTTAGTAACTTATTTTCTTAATGCCAATCTTCAAACTTATTTTGTTTGTTTGCTTGCTTTTCCTCTGGATAATCAAAACAATATAGTCTTTCTGTTGAAAAGGATTATTATTGATAATTCAATAATTTAAATGAACAAAAATCAAAGATAAAAATAATGGACAAACATTTCCATTGTAGTCTGTGCTGCAGTGTTTCTGGGTTTGCTTGCGTTTCCTGTATTTCTGGCATTTGTTGTCAAATTAGTGAGGATGTTTTTTTTTTAGTTTTCTTCTGTTTTATCTATTTGGATATATTTTCCTAAGCTGCACGACCACCGCAGCATTTGTCCTCTAACAGCTTAGATAGTCAATCGCTGCAAATGTCAAAATATGATAGTTTGACAAAAGGAATCTTAATTCAAGGTCGACTTATTACTGGAGTTTCTTTCAGAGCTTTCGTCTACATCTCATTGTCGTCCTCATCAAAGGCAAGATTCAAAAAGACTGGAATTAGACCTTAAGTGAAGTTTTTTGTTTGTCAAACAAAATGATCATTGTCTCCTAAAATAACTGCACATTGTTCCATTTAAAGAAGCAAGTCTTCATACCTGAATGGTAGCATTGGTTATTAGTCAGTGCCTTCCTGAATGGCCCGTATGACTCTGCCACCTCCATTGTACAGGCTGGGTTCGATTTTAGGCAATTAAAAGTACTTAGTTAAGGTTAGGGAGCGGTCATGGGAAACTGAAGCTGGCTGCTGGTAGGAGACAGGACGCAAACTGCAGTCTTCACTGCTGAAGCAGGCACAGTCATATACTCTGACCTCCGTCCAAAGGTGTTCAGCAGAGATATAGCCTCCTGTGCTTCTGCTTGGTTACCGACAATTCAGTCCTTATTTCCACAGCAACAGCGGGTGACTTGTCAGTAAAATGGCAACATACAGTCGTGTAGGTTAATTAATGTGAATGCAGCCAAAAATTCTGTCATTTTTCCGATGAGGACGCACTCGTCCAACTTAGGACATGATTCATGACAACTAGTTCTTCTTTCAGAGAAGCTGCCTTTGGTCTCTCTTGGTCTGTTTGGCAACTGTCTGCTGCCTTCAAAGGGGACGAGAGGAGCTGATGTGATTGGCCATATTAAGGCTCGCCCCAAGTCCACCTGCAAATAACATATTCCTCCTTCTAATTTGTGTTCATCCTGTTCCAGACACTTTTCCATACTGTGCTGTGCCTGCATCAGCATTATGCTTGTAGCTGCAGCCATAAAAATTAGTCGGTCGTACCTACAAGGGCTTACGAGTTAAATGTGTACTTGTGTTTGCACCCAGTCTGACAAAAATAGGTTTTGTGTTTAGTATTGACTTGGTTCAGTGCCGTGTGACACTCTCTCAGCACCGTCTGCCTGAAAAGCGAATGGTACAAGCCATTTTACTGTAATCGCAAAGCGATTAGCATCTGCTGTGTTGCATGCAAGACCCACTAGACTCAATTTAGGGGTAAGACTGTTATCAAAACTGATATTACTGCTTGTGCTCCATAAATGAGCAACAGACTTCTTTGTACAAGTGATCAGAGTAGCCGTCATTTGCATTTGCTGAACCAGCAGCATAATGTCGACTGATCCTGACATACCTCATGGTAATTATCTATGAGAACGCAACTGTAGCATGATTACAGACTTCTTCCACTGATTAAATTTAGAATTCTGGTGACGGTTTCAGATCTAAAGTCGCAGTCGAGCACCGCCTGCAAATGCTCACAGATGCTCCAAAAAAAAAAAAAAAAAAAAAAATGAATTCACTTCTGTGCCCATTTGATGCTGTTTTCATAAATTATTGATGCTCCCGTCCTCCTTCAGCCCTGCCTCCAACTTTTTCATCCTGGGAGATTATCAATGAGAGCTCCTCTGTAATTCCAACAAACAGCTACCTCTTTTGTTCCCATCTGCTCGGTGTAGAGGCTGGAGCAGTGAGGGCCTCTGTCACGCTGACGTGAGGACAGACTGGAGCAGACACTTCCAGCTGTACCGTCTGTACCTGTCCCACCTGGAGCACCATCAATACTGTTTCCTTATGGTAGTGTTAATGTCAGACAGCTGATGCCTTTATACTGCCTTTCTCGGCTTGTCACAGCTGAGACTAGTTTTCTGTCCCACAGAAGGATCAATATGGAGATAAAGACAGGGACAAATTGAGCGTTTTTTTCTCTCGACACAGTCCAGCAGCTGTTTAACCGTGGAAGGTGAAGAACTGTAATTGCCGTGTCAGTTGCAGATAGCTTTATGGAAAGAGGTACATTTATGATTTAGCTGAGGTATAAATGTGAGTACCAGGAAAACAGCAATTAGCACGACAATGGATGAAGCAGTAGAAGCTTATGTACATTGCCTCTTGAGTTAATGGCGATGGAGACTATAGTTATGTAACGGATCACACAGCAGCCACAGACGGCACCATCATGGAGACCCAGTGGGATCAGAACATTACTGGGCCTCATGAATCCGTCTGTAGCCAAAGTTTACTTCTTGCTACCAGTCAGATTTGTCCTCAGGACTCAGACATGATCGCACACAATTAACCAGTTAGTCAATCAACACTAATCTGCAAGTATTTTGTTAATTGATCAATCATTAAATTAATAATTTTTCAAGAAAAAAAGACCAAACATTTGGTGGTTCCAGGTTGTCAATGTGAAATTAATAAATAACGAAAATAATCATTATTTGCAGTTTTATTAAAATCAGTGGGACTTTCCAGGAATGTGTATTAGTGCTCATCAGTGTGTTTGGAAAATCATAGAGAAAAGAGGCTTTTTATAACTTAACATTACTAAAAGTAATCCAGTGAGTGTTTTCTGTACATCTATGCAAGGAACCGCTTGTAGCTAATAAAACAGGACAAAGCATCCTTCCTGCTTGCATCATCCAAAGCATTATGGGAACTCTAGCTCTTAAACTCAGTGATTATCCCAAGCAGAGGGAAGAAAAAGAAAATCAATAGCACTGGCAGAATCCATGTCTATTACTGCTCTTCATTTTGCACTATCAATACGTAATTTTTTTTTTTTTGACATTACTAAACCTGGATAAGCTCTAGGAGCGCACCGAATCCAGGTATCTGATTACCATCTGCCCTGTTTGGAGGTGCGTCCTAAACTTTAGTTATTTACTAATTAAAAAAAAAAAAGGAAATATGATGACAAAGAAATGAAAGTCTGTCTCTTACATCATACTGTTGAGATGAAACTGTTTTGTCACCCGTATCTTCCATCACTGTTGATAAGATAAGAAGCCGAATCCCACGGAGTCTGACCAAAAACCACAGTGGGCTCATCTTAACTCAGTTGGTCGTAAAATTCTGGATGTTTACCTGCATCCGCTCAGAGAATCACATACCTGGATTCTGTTCAGGTATCAGGTAAAGAGAGAGAAGAAGCATTAGGTTTCTGCGTGTTTCATGTAAAAGTTATATCCTGACTGTATGAAAACCATCATAGTCATATTAGCGTTGGTGTAAAGGTGCTTACTGTGAGTTTCCTGGTGGCTGTTTCACTGTTGCAAGAAAATGAAGATGTGTGTATGTGGACGAAGTGACGTAAAACTGCCATAATGAAAACGGGAAAATGGACTGTAATTAACTGCAACAAAAGATAACAGTGCACAAATAGATGTTATTTACTGGGCACAAGATTGATTCATAAGGGGGACAAATTTGGGCCAGTCAGTCTAACAGTGCTTTCTCATCTTGTATTCAGTGCCACTTTCTTGCCTGGTGTTACGGTTTTCATTATCATGGGCAGGGGGAAACAGCAGAGGCTAATCTTTCCATGACCGAGTAGATTAAGCTAGCAAAGCATTTTTTTGCATAACAGGGGCTGAATTATTGTTTGCAAAGTGCTAAGGCAACAGCACCCTGACCTTGTGCTGAGCATTACTCACACGCCCCGCGGTGCAGTCTCAGATAGAGTGTGTGTGTGTGTGTGTGTGTGTGTAGCTGGGATGGGGATAATTGATCTGTGAGAGAAAATTATGTTGAGGTGAAATCTATTATTTCCTTCAGTGCGATGACACTGTATGTTATATGAACTGACAGCAGAAATACAATCAATTGAATGTTTAAAAACACGATGAATTAAATATGGATGTGATAGTTTATCAAGATATATCAACAACATATATGAGAGATCAATTATCATGACCATGTTTATACAGTACACGGACTGATCATACAGCACCCTCACTTAACTGTTAGTTGACAACATACACTGTAATCTGTTGACAAACTTCTAAACTAAACTAAACCAATCAAACACCAGCTGATACAGTGAACTGGCAGATATAACTTGAGATCATCACAAATTATCTTGGTTCATTGCTGCAAGAAACAAAGTTTCTGTCTTTCATCCTGAAAAGATGCAAGCCACATTAACTTCCCCGCAAGGCTGTGAGGCTCCATTTGTCTGAGAAGATGCAGAGACAACTTTGCTATTTCAGCACTGGTGGGACAAAACTGTAAAGCTCAACCTGAGGGTGGTGTCAGAGGAGTGGTCATGCCGTTGCCTAAATCAAAAGGTTTATCCTCTACAGCCAGTTTGGGCTGCGTCAGACTTGGTTTCATCTTCAGTATTTTAATATGTGAGCATGGATCACAACACTAACGACACAATACTTAGGTGCAGGTAGACCAAACAAAAAAATATATACATTCATAATATATACTTAGAATATTAAATACTTAAGCCCTAAGTGTGCAGAGACTTCTTTTCTCCAAGGATTTAGCTTCAGCCTCAACACAGACTTGAGGCTGACAGGAATTTGTTTGTTAGTTTTGAAGGAAGTGAAGTGTTGGACAAGTAATCATCTTGACTTGTCAGGGGATCACAAAAGTCACTTTGATTTATTCTCTGGAGACTGTGAGTAAATGTACAAACTCCACCTGCACTTCATCTTACAGCTGTTGAGATATTTACAGGCAGACTGTCACTGCCACCAGTTCATATGGGACTCGCGTTCCTGCATCTCTATTGTCTACATTTGCATTTTGGCATTTCAGTGCAAGCTGTAAAATGGACAGAGGTCTTAGGTTACTGTGAAATGAAAGAAGGGGGCTGCAGCCCTGCGACGCGCTCTGACCCTCTCGGTTCTCACTTTAACAAGTCTTTGATGTGTTTACTGCGTCTGGCCATTCTGTTCCTCTCCCGTCCCTTCACCACCTCTCTCAGATGGCCAAGGAAAGTAACGGTGCCACCACTAATCTCCGGTTCCCATGTTTTATCACCATGACAGAGAGGGAGTAGTGATAGAGCACTCTGCAGGCTGAGTAATCCTTTTGACAAAATTGCAAGCACTGTTTATTCAACGCCTTCGACTGCAGCACAGAGGAAAGGCTCCATATCTGGAGTAGAAAGCGTACACTGGCAACCTGAACACATTTCTGTGAACTGCAGACTTGACTTTTTGTTTTTTTTTTTATTAGTCCAACTAGTACGGTGATGCATTGCTGTTTGGCAGAGCTCTGTCGACTTGGTCTGAGATATCTTGATCTGCTGTCACATACTGAGGTTCAGACTGTTATGTAATTTTGTTTTTGTACCTAAATCAAGCTTGTTTTCCGTTTGGCTTCCGGGAATTTGAGAGTAAATAGGACTGAGAATCAGGCTGAGTGTTCAGTGCGAACTCATCTCTCTTTCTGTCTGTGTTGGTCAGTACTGTCTGTGATACCCAGTCCTGTGAAAATATTTTTGATGAAGTTATCACAGTGCTTGGATTAGAGGCCTAGTCTTAGCACCACAGAAAACAAGCCGCTCCGACTCCTTCAGTCTCCATGCTGCGATTTCCCCTCGTGGATTTTGCTTCTGCAAAGTTGCCATTAGTATCTTTACAGTCTCCTGTGAAGCCAGTCAGGTAGGCCTCTGCCCCGTTTAATGGTCTGAAAACAAAAGCGTGGGTTTCTTCCCTCGCAAGCTCCATTAGAGAACAATGCTCAATCTGACATTCATGACATCCACTTAACCGGCGTCCACGTCGGCAAAGCTCTTTGTCGTCCGACTGTTCCTTTGTTTCAGCTGTTTGATCCCTAAACAAACAACCTCCTTACCCTCCTATTCATTTTTCAAACCCAAAGCCATAATATCTCCCCAGACAGTGCGCGCTACCCCATACATGCTTCTAAGTGGAGAGCTCCAGTGCATTCCATTAGCCTCTCAAACAGAGTGTTAACCTTAGCCTTTGTAGCGTAGCAGAAAAATGGCTCTGGAGGGAGGACTCCGTCACTTTCGCTGTATTGGTTGTGGTTCTTCAGTGCGTAAGAAATTTTCCATTCACTTTTCGAGTGCTTTTAAAGTCAAAAAGCTGAGACTCTATTGTTCTTTGCTCTCAATCAATAAAACATATGCCGCCACATGTCGGCGTTTCGTGAATATTTAATCTCGGCACTTGTTTCTCTTTATCTGCCAAATCACTAAAGAAAGATCAGGAAATCTTTCCTAGTGGGTGACTTTGAATTGTTTCCTTTTACACGCCCCATTTGAAGCAAGGGAACAATAAACTCCGAATCACATTGTGCGATTCTTTTGTGTCAGTTGCCTCCATCCTCTCATACCACCCTGTTTCCATCACTGACGAGATGTAAATTCATACCTACTGTATGCTTTGTTTTTCATTTCATTATTAGAGAATTGTGTTAATGAGATGTAAATGTATTTAGTTATGCTATCTCTGAAACATCTGCACAACACAGAATTAAGGTCATATTCAGTATTTAAATGTCTTTTTTCCCCCCATTCTTCCCAGTTTTATTCGTTCTATTATGTCAGCCTTTACAAATAAAGACATCAGCGTGCAAGTCAGAGGTGCACATTTTGGCCATGTACACAGCAGGATGCGTGTGATGGACATGTATTCCTAAAAAGAATAATGCAGCATAAAGGAAGCCAAAGATTTTAATTTCGACTTTCAAAGGAGTAAGAAATACAACAGATGTAGTTGCAGAGGATATGTGGTCAGATAAAGATTAGATTCATTTAAACCCGTGGGACACTTTGGCCTTGGCAGGACTACTTCTGATGTGTTTAGCTCTGTACCGGATTCAATCTTCACACAACCTTGACAAATTATTCATTGTTTGAAAGCGATTAGTCTCCTGATTTTATCTATGCAAAGCATTTTAGGATCCACATATCACTGAAACAGCCATTGAGACAGAATTGGCTCAGACTTGTGGCTATGGCTTCAAAGTGTTCTCCACACAAAAGGCCTTACATTCCCTTTTTATGCCAAAAACAAACAAACAAACAGTGAAACAAAAACAAGTTACTTGCCTCTGTGACTTTGGTTCAGTGTTGTATACTCATTCCGACTTCTTGTAACCTTGGACAGCCTTTTTATTTTGGCTTCATTATTTTTGGAGTTGTGCACAAAAATGGGAGCGCCTGGTTCTTTTAAAGATGCAATGCAAGGGAAACAGTCCATTATGTATATTTAATGTTCTGTTGGTGAAGGTATTAGTCCTGCTGACAGTTTGGATGTCACTGAGTGATGGATGAATTTCAGACGTTGCAGAAATTCCCAGTTTTAGACTGGTTGCCAGCCACCAGCCCACAGTGCTGCATTCTTCAAAAGTGTAAAGGGACTGAGGATCAGAGAAACAAATGAAGGATGCATATTTTAAAGTGTATTATCTAACCCCAGTTGGGCCACCGGCAAGTTATTTTCCATTTTTAATCTAAGGAGAGGAGAAATAAACCACTTCTAAGCAATATAAATTATTGTGGAGGCACCACTGCTACATAGATTTAATTTTTTAAATTCCACCTGTTCTGAAGCTGGCTTTCCTTCCTGGCCATATTTTCAGTTATCCATTATATTATTGCCTTGGTTTTGCATCAGAACTCATAAAATTGTAAATATTAGATTAGTGTTAGGGCACAGAGTTTCAGTGTCAGTTTAGGAAACCTGCATCTACACATACAACTCCTGAAAAAGTATTTCCTGTTAGACTTGTGTCTAACTGTGCAAAAGCTACTTGTCTGCAGTTTTCGGTTTTCTGAACTGCAGAGTATAAATTAATCTATTATACCTTTATTCTGTAAACAACAATATTTATGGTCCATTTCACAGTATACTCTTGTAAAGGGCAAATTGTAGAATACAGTATATGAAAACTGCTGTTTTTTGATACCAGCCTAAAACTCCCAAACTGGTATTTCCACTGTGGAGCTTTTTGTTTTCATCATTTTTACTGAGGTATATTTAATGCTACAAGGAATAAATGGCCTCCAGATTACACATTTGTTGGGCTTATTTACAATGTCACAACAGATGAACTCAAAACTGTTTACAGATTTGGAGTGTGTGTGACATTATGCACATAATAAATCAGTTCTGTCTTCACTGAATGCCCCTTCAAGCCTTTAAAAAGAAATGAGAAATTGCAGCATGCAGCTCTATTTAGATGAAGTCAAAGTGTTGTAAAAAAATAATAATAATAATGCAGCAAGTCCTCCATATAGGTCACTACCCTCAGATACAAACCGTAGGAGTGCACCAGTGTACCGGACTTTTGTCATTGTTATTATATAATAATAAACGTGCGGTTAAGGTTGAGGAACGGTCACAGTTTGGTTACGTTTAGGCACAAAAACTACTGTGTGAGGTTTAGGAAAAGGTGGTGGTTTGCGTTAAAATAAGAACTTCCTTAAGGTTAGAGAATCTTAATTGTCATGGTAACAAAAAGTTTGTGAAGTGGTTGCAGGTTAAACAAACAAACAAACAAACTGGTCTTTTGTTTCACCTGCTGTTTGTACTGTAGCTCCATACAGTCATCCTGTGAAAAGCAGAAACTCCCAGAGTCAATCATCACCACGTGGGCAGTTCTCTGAGAAGTAATACCTTGATAGGAATTAATCACGCAGAGCTATACCAGTGGGTTGTTATGTTAAAGTGTCAATTTGTAGAAAGGTTGACAATATTGTAATAGAGAGATACTGGTTTATACGGTATTATGGAGAAATATCTTGTAGGAAAAAAAAAATATCCCCAGGGAGTGATTCTATGGTTTGGACATTATGATGGCCAGTAATGCCAAGTTGTCTGACAGCTTAATGGGCAAGTTCAGTGGAAGAAATTCGACACTTGCAGCAGTTTCCAGAGTAATGTGGATGTTTAGAGAGTTGGGCCATGCAGGGGATTTAAGTCCCAAAAAGCAGAGCGTAACATTTTCATCAAATCTGGTCACTCTCACAAGCTGCCACTCAACATTTCACAGCAGCGATCCGGCACAGATACAGATACGGTGTGCTAGTGATGGAAAACATGCTGAATGAAGACTGGCCTTCTGGTGTCACGTCAGAATTCACTCATTAAAACCATGTATATTGTATAGTGGAGTTGTGAGAACAGTTTCATGTCCTCTCATTCTTGATTCTTTCTCATTACCACTTGTTAAGGATTCTTTAAGCGATGCTGCACTTTCCCACTGTTTCTCAGTGTTTTATTGAGGTTGGAAACATGACAGAGTTTTCTTGGTCTCTGCTGCTTCTGGTTCCTCCACTCAATGACTAAACATTTGAGTTAAAACAGTTTCTGTCTCTTTAATCTGCCACTGGATTAAAAAAAAACAAAAAACAGTGCTACTATTCAGGAATCAAGATCTTGCTCTCTAAGCCCCTACTTGTCCACGAGCAAGTGCTTCTCCCGACACCCATTTTTTAGCTTGTTGTTATGGTGATTTGGCAGTGAGTTGTGTAACCCGTCACCATGGGAACAAAACAACTAAAAGCTGTGTGTTTGTGTGACAGCGATATGAAGGAAATCTGAAACAAAGATATCTCCCTCTCCCTCCCAAGAGCGCAGAGGCATTCCACACAGAAGGCACCGCTCCGGCTGTGAGGTGGCCACGGCACTATGAAGGGCTGCTGTACAATAGGCCTCCATCACAATAGACCAAAGGCTGCTGTTGCTGTGTTTTATTTGAATAGCGTCACAAGCAGTGGATAAGCTGTGAAACCAAAATGTCACGCGGGGTAACGTGAGGGGAAAGTGGGAATGGTGATTTAGCCTTGGCCTCTTGCCATGAACATCAAGGATGTAGGATGTCATGCCAGAATATTTTAGTCGAGTGTTATGAGTGGTGCTATTGAATTGTCTCTAATACCGTGTATTTGTATAATAGTTGGAATTGTTGGTCAACGAGAAATTGCGACCACTGATCTTTGGGATATTTCTGGTTTAATATCTCATTGGCTATTGAAATGCCCCTGTCTCCCCACATTTACTGTCCAAAGGTGCTTTTCTTTTTTTTTTTTTTCCTTCCTTGGAAGGAAAATAAAAAGAGATTTCAGAGAACAAAAAGTAGCTGCATCAGTGAATCGAAAATGGTTGGCAAGGGAGACAAGGCTGTGGTCGCGCCTAGCATGTATAGTGTAAACGCTGTCATTCAAGTGAGCGAGTACCTGAAAAAGAGATTTTAAGCGAACACTGGAGGGGTTTGTGCACAGTGAGAGCCCAAAGAAAACCCTTCAGTTATGTCACCTGTACTGTAGTGGTGACACTTGTTTGAATTAAAGGGCAAAACTGAATAAATTTACAATATTTGTCTGCTAGTAATATCAACCATTACCCCCATCATGGGAAACTGGGGTTCAATCTCCGGTATATGCAGCAAAACACTTTAACTAAGCTTAGGGAAAGATAATGGTTTTGGATAAATAAATAAATAAATAAATATATTGTGTCCTGTGCTTCAAGTCACTTCTGACTTTAATTTTAAACCTTTCTCTAATCTTGATCTTAAAATACGATGTAATATATTTATTCAAAGCATTTTACCAAAAGCAAAAGGTCCATTAATGCTTTCAGCCTAAAGCCATTGGTAAATTGATTGTTGGATCAATCTACATACCTTTACAAGTCTGCTTCAAAAGAAACACTGCACGGCGTAGGCAATAAAAAAAAGACTCACCAGGTAAAGGTAAAGCAAAGCTGGAAGCTCTCGTGTCAAGTCCCGTGTGTGTGGAAGGGTGAATGACTCTCACTCGTCTTCTCAAAGTAACCACTGTCAGGGTGCCTCGAGCAGAAAGCCAATCCCCCCACCGACTGCTCAGTGGTCAACAAGAAAAAGATGATTGTGGTCACACTGGGTGGCTTTCGGGTTTACAGCGGGATGTAGCTGAAAGTATTCCGGTTCACTAATAGCTTTCTTGAACAAACAAAGGTTACAAAAATGTTAATACCATGGCTAAATGAAATGCATACCAGTGAGGGGATGAAGAGTAACCCCCCCCCCCCCCCGGCAATGAAATTTAATGATCAGAGGCAGGGAAATCAAAAGCAGAGAGGAAATATTCGCCCCTGCGCTGCCTACGGCCCCTCGGCAAATAACACATATGTCTACAAACCAATCGTATTTCCTCATTGCAGCTTTTCCCCAGGAGCCAAAATAAGGTCTCATTTTCATTTCAGCACTGGGGGGAAAAAAAAAAAAAAATCACGAGATAATATTCATAGACAAAAGCTTTGGAAGGTTTAGCTGATCACCCATAAATTATAGTTCATTTATATTGAAAATTAAGTGCATTAACAGCTGTGTGAGCTCATCGTTTGCAGGGGTACTTCTCAGCTGTGAATCCCAAAATAAAAACATGAAAAACACTAACAACATAATTACTCCGTAAAGGTGTGAATTTGTGAAAGCTCCAAGTGGAACCTCCATGATCCAGCGGGCCTGTTTGTTCAGCTCGTGATGAAGTTTCTTGTTTTACTTTTCATTACATAGTTATGAAAACTAAATTGTCTTAATTTGCAGCTCATCTGAATCGGCTAAGAAACAAGATTAGCAGCTTTATCAGCATGGTGTGAGTAACAAAGAAATTAAACAAAGCCTTTCCTGAGGAACAATTTGAAAGAATGGAGGCCACACGTAGAGCAGTCATCTCATGGACTTATTTATACTTATGATTAAACAGCCTTGAAAGAGTCTTTTGTGTTTGGAGAACAACCTGTTTGTAGGTGGCTGTGTGTGACGGAGGAGGGGCCACTGAGTCGGCCTTCATAGCAAATCAGTTTAACAGCCGGGAAAACAATTCCAGCTGATCACTGATACTGTTGCCACGTTGTGGGAGAATGTGATAATCACAAACAAGGTGCTTTCTGCATTGTGAGACTTGCTGTAGATGTTAGACGTGTCTTTTAAAAATGTTAAAGGGAAATTCTGTCTTACTTCAGCTTGGGTTTTATGTCCGTAGAAAAAGGTAGAGGAAAGAGAGAGAAAACTGACTAAAGGTAAAGTCTGTAAATATATAACGACAAAGGCTTTAAGCTCAACAGACGTTCACTGACATTTACAGGGCTGGTCCTGCTGTTGCGGTCCAGCCAAACATGGCGGTATATATTTATGACTTAAAGATTTACGTCTTGAGTAGGGGCCAGTGGGCACTTTAGGTTTTTGTCTTGAACAAAAAGCAACAAAAACACACAGAATATTACCAACTTTATCATTTAACAATGAGCCTGTAGTTGGTTTTGTTCTGCGTCAGTCTCTCTAGGGTTAAAATATCCGAGTTCACTTTTTATATTTTCTTGCCCACACTCTTTTTTTTCAGTAATGGACCTTGCATTTAATCTTGCCAAGACACATTAATGGCGAACACCAGAAGGCTGAAAACATATATGGTAATAAAAAAGTAGCTTTGTCCAGTGTTGTATCCTGTTACTGTGTTCATCAGAGCTGTATTATCCCCAGAGGGC